>NC_045617.1:89556369-89856369 GCF_009829155.1 Mustela erminea
GGGAGGAGGGCTTGGTTGAGGGTGAGCAGGCAGCACAGGCATGATGTGGTGAGCTTGGCCTCAGTGTGGAGGGGAGAGAGGTTTCTGTTCTGCTGGAGATGTAGTGTACTTGTGGAGAGTGAGAGGGAAGGAGATTGAAAATTATCAGGTGGATAAATAATAGGGGGAAAAAAAATCAGGTGTTTCAAACCAAGCTCAGCAGCATCACTTCTTGAGTCCCGAGCCTATTTGGTGGTTTTTTTTTTTTTTTTTTTTTTTAACATGCTGAGAAAGTTTGATTCAGTCTTCAAAGTTAGCTGCAAAGTACCAACAAGTTTAGGAATCTCTGGATCACACTAGTTACAGAGTTAAGGGTGGTCCTTCCTAGGTACTTACCTTTGAATCCCATTCTTAGGTCCAAATCAAGCACCAAAAGTTATTTGGTGTATATTGTGTTTTTTTCTGGGTCATTCTGGACACTTCCCTCTCCTTGTATCAGTTAAGTTTAAGCTGAGAGGGTGTGTGTTCAGCATTAAGTGACACAGTGTGCAAGGCATAAGGAGGTACTTGGTACATCTTTGTAGAGTGATAGAATTGTCAAAAAAGGGGGAAGAAGGGATTTGATTTTTATGTGGTGAGAGGGGTGGGGAAGGCTTCTAGAAGCCCAGGAGAGCTGAGTCAGGCCCTTAAAAAGGATAGGAGTGGAGAGCAAAAACAGGCATTCCTGGTTGGGTCTGAGCAGAGGATGAAAGGTAGGTTGGGAAATTTACTGAGCTGTGTACACAGATGTTTTTTTCCAGGTGTTGGGCACAAACACACTTATATAAACAGAGAGGAAGTCTACATGAACTTGCAGGTGGAGGAGTGGGTGATACTGGATTTGGTGGTGGGTGGGGCCCGATTGTTGAACTTCTTAGTAAGGTCCTAAGAAGGTAGGTGGCTGTGGGTGGTTGAGCTTTAGGATGTTGAAGGGACTGATGATGTGTTCATAGCTTTGAGCAATTCTGGCCTTGCGGGTGGAGGCTCTCCCAGCTGTCCTTTCTGCCTGTCATTGTTGGCCTTCCAGGTGGGAGCTGAATGCCATGACCACCAACAGCAATATCAGTCGCCCCATCGTCTCCTCCCATGGGTAGGAGAAAGTTGCTGCCGCCTCCCTTCCTGAGCCTGCTATTGTCTTCACTGCCCCTTCCCATCCCTCACCTGCCTGCCCCTTTGGACCCTGGACTCGGTATACCTCTGCGTGGAGTTGTTGGACTAGAGGTGTTTCCTGTGCTGTGAACTCAGTGGGGAGCTGTAGGGGGGAGGGCGAGATCCCTTCCCCCTTGGGCCGAGGGCCCCTTCCCCTTGGTGCTCTGTCCCATACACCTCCTTCCAACTGCTCCTGGGCCTCTGCTCTGCCCCAGGCCAGCCAGGCTCTGCTGGGAAGCGAAGGAAATGGGGATAAGGGAGAAGCAAGCAGTGTCTGAGCCTCAGGAGCTTCCCCCCCACCCTTGTTTCCACCCCCTCCCCCGCTTGAGCCATGAGCATCCATTGGGAGCTGAGAGGAGTTGCAACTGTTGCCATGAAACCTCCTTCTCCCTGACCTGGGGAGGCGAGGACCAGCAGATAATCCCACCCTTCCCTGAGCTGTTGCTGTTCCCTGACGCTCCCAGCCAGCTCAGATTTTATAAAAATGAATTAAAAATCTCCAAACGTGTGATCTGTTTTGTGAAGTGCGATGGGTGGGGGTGGATGACAGAAGCTTGCAAAGGGGTAGGGTGCTGAGATTCTAGCTTCTCCGCCAGGAGCAAAAGGAAACCAAAAACCACCAAGGCCCAGACCTTGTGCCTCTTGAGCGCGGAGTTAACGCCACGCGACAAAAATGCCGCAACATTATCTCGAGCGGCGCCCACCCGCCCGGAGGTCTGCCCCTTTCAACCAACGAGTTGCGCAGACGCGGCCTCCGGGTGAGGCCGGAAGAGGCGGGGTGAGAGTTGTTGGGGCGGAAGTAGTCCATTTCGGAGCCGGCGTGTCCCGCGAGCCGATGCCGAGGGACCGTGCCAGCGTGGCGGCGGCCGCCGGGCCTCCTCGCGGTGGCCGGGGCGGCGGGGAGGACGCCGGGGGCCTGCGGAAGGGTGAGGGCCCGGTGCCGGGCCGAGGGACAGCGGGGCGCCGGCGGCGGGGAGAAGGCCAGGGGGCGGTGCAGTCACCGTGAGACTGCGAAGTTCTCTGAAGGAGCCGCTGTAGAGATCGCCGCCGACGCTTTGGGAAGTGAGGGGGCGCTTCCTGGGTTAGCAGATCCCGGGCAGTTTCTGAAAAGGAGGATGCGGGTTTTCCGCAGGGAGAAGACGCGTGTGTAAAAGTACGATCAGGAGACTCATGGGTTGCTGGGGAGGCGTCAGTAGGTCAGTTTCACCAATTTCAAAAACATTTGGTGAACATCCACTCTGTGGACCTGTTCCAAATGCCGTTCTAGCTGCTGTAGTTACATCGGTGAATAAAGCAAACAGAAACTGTTCTGGGGCGCCTGGCTGGCTCAATGGGTAGAGCAAGATCTTGGAGTTGTCAGTTCAAGCTCCGCATTGGGTATAGAAATTACTTAAAATTTTAAAAAGAAATCCCGTTCTCATGGAATTTACCTTTTAGAAAGGGTGACAAAAAAAAAAAAGTAAATAACGTTAAAAGCAACAGAGCATGGGACTGTGTGCTTTTAAGGGTGAATCTATGATATGTGAAGTATATCTCAGTTTTTAAAAAGGTTTATAAGGGTTTTGGAGATAGAGAAGGTCTCACTGAGAAGGGGACGTTTGAGCAACAGTTTGAAGGAGCTAAGGGAGCAAACACTAAATATATTTGGAGAAATCTCCCAAGCAGAGGCAATATCAAATGCAGAGGAACTGAGGCAGGAACGTAGACCTTTTTGCTCAGGAACTGCTAGACCAGTGACTGGAGAGGAGTGGGAAAGAGATTACTAGGACATGAGATTAGAGATCACAGGGGGTGGCTTTCAAACTATTACAAGGCCTGTAGCTTTTACTCTGATCAAGAGGAACCCATTTAGGAGTTTTGAGTTCTGGACTGGTGTGATCCATAGGATATATGTGTGGCAAAGAGGTGGGAGTGATGAGATCAGCTTTGCATTTTAGATGCCCCTGTCAAACCTGAACTGGAAAACCTAGCTTTGGGAGGAGACAGAGGTTGGGAGACCAATTAGAAGATGAGAGCACTAGCTAAGATTAGAGGTGCTGAGAATATGAAGCCAAGCGCTGGCAGTGGTCACTGAGCAAGGGAGGCACGCCCTGTGGGGAAGCCTGTGGAGGCATGATTCAAAAGAGATGAAAAAGAAGGGACTGTGGCTTGACCCACCTCCGGCCTTTGAGTTCTTAGCCAGGTGAGGCCCCAGGTGGCTGGAGTGTTTGGGAAGTTAGGTGTTGAGGTAGCACCATTAAGATCTGTGCTGCTTGGGGCCTGTAGTGATTGGTCTGATGGGGATGTTGGAAAGAGGGTGGGATGAGGTCTCTGCAGCTGGGAGAGGCTGTGCTGAGTCATGTCCTCACCTCTCCTTCCACAGACACATCTAACATGTCATTTGAAGAGCTGTTGGAATTGCAGAGCCAAGTGGGGACTGAGACATACAAACAGTTGACAGCTGGAAACAGTTCTAAGAAGCAAGGTTCTAGACCACGTGTCCAAAATGCGTGTGTTGCAGATAAGCACAGGTGAGGAGCAAGGCCTGCTCAAGGAAGTGGAGCATACCTGGGACCTTGAGTAGGTGTCTGAATTCTTAGGTGGGAGGCCTTTGATCACAATTGAAAATGCTGGGGAGCCTTGTGACTCTTGATCTCCCCAAGAGCATGTGACTCTTGATCTCAGGGTTGTGAGTTCGAGCCCCACATTGGGTGTGGAGATTACTTAAAAATAAAATCTAGGGGGCGTGCCTGGGTGGCTCAGTCAGTTAAGTGTCTGCCTTCGGCTCAGGTCATGATCCCATTGCCTTGGGATCTAGCCTCACATTGGGCTCTCTGCTTGGTGGGGATCTTCCTTCTCCCTTTCCCTTGCTTGTGCTCTCTCACTCACTCTCTCTCTCCCAAATACTTAAATAAAATCTAAACAAAAAAATAAAATCTGGGGCACCTGGGTGGCTCAGTCAGTTAAGCGCCCAACTCTTGATTTTGGCCCAGGTCATGATCTCAGGGTCATGAGATTGAGCCCTGCAGCACACTCTCACACTGGTCATAGAGCCTGCTTAAGATCCTTTTCCTCTCCCTCTGCCCCCTCCTCACACACATTCTCTCTCTCTCCCTCTGTCTCTTTCTCAAAAAATAAAAAAATAAGAAAATAAAATCTTAAAAAAAAAAAAAAAAAAAGACTGGAGACCCTAGACTTGTCCTTTAATTTCTCCGTAGGCCTCTGGAAATGTCAGCCAAGGTCCGGGTGCCATTTTTGCGTCAAGTTGTCCCCATCAGTAAGAAGGTGAGGAAGAAGCAGGAAGAAGTGTCTCAGGGGAGAAGGAACAGTTCTTTTATACTCTTGTTTTCTTCAAAGGTAGCCCGGGATCCCCGCTTTGACGATCTTTCAGGAGAATATAATCCTGAGGTGTTTGACAAAACCTATGAATTCCTGAATGACATCCGAGCCAAAGAGAAAGAGGTTTGGAACATGAGACGGGCTCATGGGGATTCCGAAGGGTAGGAAACTAAGGGACAGGTTAGAGAGTCAGGCAGAGGGGAACAGGGAGCATAGGGATGGGAAGATTTATTTCTCCTTAACTGATTAACTTCCCTAATTTGCTTTCTGTTTTCAAATCCTGGCTCATTAGTTGACTAGCTATGTGACCATTGGCAGGTTCCTTTACTTCACAGTTTTCTAATCATAAGAAGAGGTAATAATAATGCATATCTCGGTGTGTCATTTGCATTAGCATATGTGAACCTCTCAGAATAATGCTTGGCACAGAATTTCAGTTGACAGGTACAGACTGCTAACCATCGTGTTCCTTTTGCCCTGTGGAGCTGGTGAAAAAGCAGTTGAAGAAGCACCGTTCTGGGCAGGAGCAGGAGAAACTGCAGCAGCTGCTTCAGAGGATGGTGAGTGGCTCAGACTGCAGGTGGGCGGTGAGAGCAGCTCGAGGCAGTGGGGGGTGGCTCCCAGGCCCTCCTGCCCACCCATCTCATCCACCTCCTCTTTGCTTCTCAGGAGCAGCAAGAACGGGCACAGCAGGAACGCAAGCGGCAACAGGAGCTGCGCCTGGCCCTGAAGCAGGAGCAGAGGGCTCGGGCCCAGCAGGGCCAGCGGCCATACTTCCTGAAGAAATGTGAGTGGAGCACAGCTATCTCAGGCTGGTTGCAAGGATGGGCTTGGGCGGCCATAGAGGCAGCATGCTGTGTTGGAAGTCTGTGAGCTCCCTAAGGGAGGCCAGAAGGCAGGATGTCATGGGAAGTTGGAGGAAAGTAGAGGTGGTAGGCAGGAGTTATTTGTAACTATTCTCGTATCCCTAAGTATAGATTACGAGCAAAGAGGGTTGCTTTTATCTCTCTCCTGCCTCCCCTCCATATGCTACGCCAGGCATAGAGAAGGAACTCACAGTTGGTGTAATAGATAAAGCAGAGGATCCTAGAACAAGTTCACGTGCTGCACACGCCTGTGAACTCCAGCAAGTCATGCATGCCAGCATAGTGGTTGAGAGGTATAGACCTGGGGAAGGGGAAGGGTGCCTCCTCCTTTGCTTACCAGCCTTCTTTCTCCCTGTCCTCTAGCTGAGCAGCGCCAGTTGGTCCTAGCTGAGAAGTTCAAGGAGTTGAAACGCAGCAAGAAGCTAGAGAGTTTTTTAAGTCGAAAGAGGCGCCGAAACGCAGGCAAGGACCGGAGACATCTCCCCTTGAGTAAAGAGTAATAAGGAACTGTCCTGAGCTCTGCCGCTGTGAGCCCAGTGAGAAATGGATCTGTGGGGACAGACTTTGGCTCGGCCTGTTCTGGTTCTTGTCCATCCAAGGGCAAGAATCTTAGCCCTTAAGCTAGGTTGGCTCAAAGACGATGACTAGAGGGCTCTTGGACTGCTCCAGGGTTGGACAAGAAGAGGAGCAACTCAGCCTTGTGCTATGCCACACTTCTCTGTTTGGATCTGGTTCCTCGTGTCCTCATGTCCTCCCATCCTTGCTTTAGACCAGTGATTGTGGTACAGAAGAGAACAGGCCAGTGAGTGATCTTAAGGCTGGTGAAGGTCGTGAAGTCTGTGGATGGTTCCTAGAGCTGGGACTTTATTTAAGAGCCAATTCATAAACATTCCTGTCACTCTTCTTTTTTTTCTGCTTTTTTGGTGGGGTCTGTGAGTGGCCTAGAACAATTGTTTCAGTGGGCCACTAGTGCAGCTGGCAGCGAACAAAGAAGGCTCCCACAAAGAAGGAAGTCAGACCAGAGATCCCTCCTACTTAAACCTCAAAAAACATAGTCATTGAAAGAGCAAACCACTCCCACAACTCACCTTCTTAGCTTTGGTTTTGGGTAGAGGGAGAGGTAGGGGGTGAGCACAGAGTTTTCTCCAGTAATGTGTAACCACAGCCGGCTCTTAGTACTGTTTGGGTCTAGAGTTCAGACTACCTGTGTAGACTAGAAAATCCTCAAGCTAATAGTTTAGTTTGAAGTGGTCTCAGGTTGGTAGTGCTCCCAGGCACCTAGCAGAAGCAAGTATAATCTTCTCTTGAGGTTTGTATTTTAAACCCAAACCTCAGGGAGTTTCTTAAGATAAAATTTGAAGAAATGTGTGCTTTCAGTGAAAATACAAAGCCACACAAGGAAAGAAATCACCATGACTAAGAGTCATTAGGAAAAATACACAACAGAATCAGACCAGCAAAAACCTGTTAGAAATATGGAATACAAAACATAGGAACATTTGGCTCAGGATGTTAAACGTCCAACTCTTGCTTTTGGCTCAGGTCATGATCTCAGGGTTGTGGGATCGAACCCTGTGTCCTGCTCCTCATTCAGCAGGGAGTCTGCTGGAGAATCTCTCCCTCTCCCTCTGCCCCTTCTCTCTTTCTCTATAAAATAAGTAAACTTTTAAAAGTACAAAATACAAAAATATCTTGCTCGTATTTAAAGAAAAAGTATGACTAAAGAAAAGAACATTTAAAAGGACCAAATTGGGGGGCACCTGGGTGGCTCAGTGGTTAAGGCCTCTGCCTTCGGCTCAGGTCATGATCCCAGGGTCCTGGGATCGAGCCTCACATTGGGCTCTCTGCTCAGCAGGGAGCCTGCCTCCTCCTCTCTCTCTGCCTGCCTTTCTGCCTACTTGTGATCTGTTTGTCAAATAATTTTTTTTTAATCTTTTAATAAATAAATAAATAAAAGGACCAAATTGGTTTGATAAAAAAGTAAAGCTTTAAAAAATTAACAGTATACCATTTGCCGTTAGAAACCTTATGGTTAAACAACAGATGAGACATACCTAAAAGAAGAATGAACTGGAAGTAGATCTGAAGGCACACAGATGGAACACAGGGATGTAGAGAAATGGAAACCGAGGAAAAGAGGTGAAAAAACATGGAGAAAACAAAACTTGGGAGATAGACTAATGTGATCCATACAGTCAGAATTCCAGAGGAGGGAATATTTTAAAGATGCTGGGAATTTTGTAGCATTGAAATTCATAAACCCTAAGCCTCAGAAAGCTCAGTTAATTCTAAATGGGTTTGATGGTGGGCTCAGTCAGTAGACCAAGTGACTCTTGATCTCAGGGTCATGAACTTGAGCCCCATATTGGGCAGATTTTTTTTTTAATTGATAAATCATAAGAAATTAAAGGATGTTTGGGGCACCTGGGTGGCTCAATGGGTTAAGCCTCTGCCTTCGATCTCAGGGTCCTGGGATCGAGCCCCACATCAGGCTCTCTGCTCAGCAGGGAGTCTGCTTCCTCCCTCTCTCTCTGCCTGTCTCTTTGCCTACTTGTGATCTCTGTCAAATAAATAAAATCTTAAAAAAAAAAGAAAGAAATTAAAGGATGTTTGAAAGACATCTAAAAAGCGGCTATCAGGAAAAGAAAGAGAATTAGAAGCTAGGACTTCTAAGGTTTGATGCTTCTCGAATGGGGGAAAAGCTGTAACTGATGACTGAAATGTGAGATGCACATATGGTGCTTGTCTCCCGGTGACTGTAAGCTGAGGAATGAAGCTACCAGGATAGTTTGCCTTGCCCAGAGGGATCCAGTGCTACAGGGTCCCTGATGTCACATGTGCCAATCCTCTGTTAGAGCCAAAGAGCAGATTCTGGCTGATAAAAGCAGAAAGACTATTGAACTCTTGGGCTCACAGAAACACAAGTTAGAAAACAAGAGGAGGGTGCCTGGGTGGCTCAGGGGGTTAAGCCTCTGCCTTCAGCTCAGGTCGTGATCCCAAGGTCCTGGGATCGAGCCCCACATCGGGTTCTCTGCTCTGCAGGGAGCCTGCTTCCCCCTCTCTCTCTGCCTGCCTCTCATCTCTGTCAAATAAATAAATAAATAAAATCTAAAAAAAAAAAAAAAAAGGAACAGTGGTTGGCAGGTAAGTCTGAGCCATTAAGAGCACCTTAAATCCTACCTGGGAACCAGAGTATGCTGAAGCTGTCCCAGCTGCCACCAGAGGTAGTGCGCTTTCCTTCCTGCTTTGCTGTTGACTGAGAAATTCCTGGCAGAGGCATTTGATTAGCTAAGCCTTGGTTATAGGACTACAAGGAGATAGCTGGGAAAGCCAAGTATCTGGTCCTATGTGGTGGGAGGTGGGTTCTGTCTCCTTTCATGATTTGTGTGGAGTTCCCAAGCATGAGAAGGGGCTTCCGATGAACAGTGGTCAAACCACACTGCACGTCCCCCCTGGGGCTGGATTGCCGCCCCTGCGGCCAGACCTTCAGATGCTGCTTTTCCCTTTCATCAGGGACCCACAGGAGACATCAGAGCTTGGAGCTTCAGCTTCTGGTTAGTTGGTCTGCTTGTTTTTTTATTTTTGTTGGCAACATATTGAGACGTAATTCAGTTTACCCATTTAAATTGTACAATTCAGTGGTTTTTAGTTTATTCACAGAGTTGTGCAACGATCACAATTTTGTAACATTTTTGACACCCTGAGAAGAAACCCCAATACCTTCTAGCAGATACCCCCCATCTTTTTCTTTTTAAAAGATATTTATCTGATGGAGAGAGACAGCAAGAAAGGGAACACAAGGAGTGGGAGAGGAAGAGGGAGAAGCAGGCTTCCCCACCGATGCGGGGGTCTCAATCCCAGGACCGTGGGACCATGACCTGAGCCGAAAGCAAATGCTTAACAACTGAGCCACCCAAGCGCCCCTCCCCATTTCTTCCCAATCTCCCCAGCTCTAGGCAGCCCCACTAAACCACTTTGTCTCTGGATTTGCTTATTCTGAAACACCTTGTGTGAGTGGGATCAATATTGCTCATGTATAGCCAGCTGTCTGGGGTATAAAGAACTGAGGCTCTGAGGAGGGTCTTACAAGGGGGGCAGGGGAGCAAACTTCTGTGTCAGACAGGAAGCCTGTGACCTGTATGGATGGCAAGTCCTAAGGGCAGGGGAGGAGGCTCGTCTTCACTGGTGCTGGTGGGGGGGCAGTCAGGACTGTTCACCCCAGGGGACCGGGTTTCGACAAATCAGGCCACAGCCACTGTGTGTGTGTGTGTGTGAAGACAGAGGGCAGCACAGGAGCTGGACTGCGGGCAGAAACATGCAAGCTGTTGGGCCCAAGGTTTCCCATACAAATTTGCAAGAGACCATTGCAGATAAACAGGTAGGCACTCTGTAAGCCTGAGGGCCAGGGAGGCTGAATGGGATGAATGAAGGGCTGAGCCTACAGCTTGGCCCATGTGGCCCATGTGGCCCATGTGAGAGAAAGTCCCATCCTGTCCTCTGGATGTGGTGCATTTTGATCTGGTTACTGGAGCCTGGAGCCTCTCCCTCTCTGGGTTTCTGATGGAGAAGGATGGCTCAAAAAGAGCATGAGAACCCAGAAAAGGGCAAAAAGTTCTGGCTTCTGAAAGCTAGCTCAAGAAGGACATGGCCTGGGCCAATAAAAGAGCTAGGCCATGATGTCTGGCATAAAGGTTGGAGAGGCACCCAAGTGACAGCTGTTAACAAGCCCCATGTGCCCTGGGGCCCAGTGCTGCCCTGGCCTGCTGCCAGTCTTCAGTGTCATGGACTAACATGGGCAGACAAGATGGTTCTGCTCTGAGAACCGTCCTCAGCACCAGGGGCCACCAAACTGCAAAGTAAAGCAAGCATGGGCCCTCTGTGGCTACCCTGTTTGCCCTCTGTTTTGTTGTCTTGCCCTGGGCATCATGACTCTCCCAAGCCCTGGCCTTTCTCCCTTACATATTATATTCCAAATCTCAGTCTTGGGTGGCACCCAGTTCCCTGTGTCTGGCCTCTGGGCCCTCTCTTACCTCATGGCTCCCTCTCCTCCCCTGCCCTTTTCCTCTGTAGCCTTCTCCTCGTCATCTCTTGGCTACAAGAATCTTGGATTCGGGATGCCTGGGTCACTCCTTCCTGACTCCTGTAATGGGCCCTGCCAAGATGCAGTGCTCCACCCCTGGCACCGGGTCCCCTCGCCCACCCTGCCCTGCCTCCATATGGGCAGGGCCAGAGGAGTCCATCAGCAGCACACAGGAAGCCGCTGGGACAGTGGCCTGCCTCTGGTGCTAGTGGGGGTCTGGTTTTGGCAAGTGCAGCTCTGCATGACCAGAAGAGGGGGTAGCAAGGAGGGGCTTAAAGGAGCTACAGTTCCTTCTAGGTCTCCTTCCAACCCAGATCCTAAAGCTTTCAGATGGAACATACTTTCAGGCTCCTGGGTGCCCGCAGTGGCCCAAGGGTCCTTTATATTACCGTGCATTACCCTCACTGCTAGGTATGGTGGCTGAAAGAGGAATTCACAGCATGTCTAATGCTCCCATACCTGGTGCTCGTCAGAACCCAGAGGGATTCTGGTCCATTCCACAAATGAAAACAATGCAGCCCTGCTTAACAATCTGCGCAAGTCACGAGCCTTGGGTCTCCAGCCTACCAGATGAAAGCACTTCAGAGCATAAACTCTGAGAAGGGCTGGAGGTCCATCCCTGGACACTTATTCCCCCTCCCAAGAGGGGGACACCAAGTTACCCCACCCCCTCCACCGCCCTCCCCAGGCTGCCATCTTCACCCTAGCCGTGACGCCTGGCATGGGATGACACAACCTCAGAGCCAGAGGGCTCCTCTCCCTCTTCAGCCAGGAGAGTCTCCACTGCCCCTGTCAGATCCTTAGCAGTCACCACACAGGCCATGTAACCAAACTCCTGCATTTTATTTCCATGGAAAGCCCTGGTCCTATCTCCAGGGCTACCGGAAGGTAGAGAAGCTGTGGGTGCCGGTGCAGGAGGCATAGGGCACGCCCCGAGAGCGGATCTGCAGGGTGTGGAAGGTGAGGGGCGGGTTGGGGCCAGAAGAGCCTGGGTTCAGGGACTCAGTGTGAGGCTCCATCACCGTCACAGGGACCGCATAGGACAGTGTGTGGGGCCGATCATCATGGCGCCTCACGGTGCCCTTGCCCAGGAGGTGCAGGACACAGGAGAGGACATCGGTACTGCCACAGGCAGACCCCTTACCAAGGCTACTGACCAAACCTCTGGGAGGGCACGGGCCCTTCTGCCAGGCGTCCAGGACCTGGGAAGGAGAGGCAAGGGAACACAGCAGGTGGGAGACGCCCAGCTGACTCCACCTCAAGCCCCCACTCCAGGCACAGGCTTCAGGCCAGTGAGCCCTAGCCTCCCCCCCACCAAGACACCTACAGGTTCCACAGCGAACCAGATGCTTCAAGTGTTGACAAGCCTCCTCCTACGGGCTGCACCCCACCCGAACCTCCCTCACCCACAGCCCATCCCCGCCTACCCGACAGACAAGCTGGTCAATGTGCAGCCCCTCGTCCCCATGCGCCTTGAGGATTCGGACAATGAGGCAGTTCAGAAGGTTCCGTCTCTTCTCCAGATTCCGACCCTCTTCATCCTCAGCTTTCAGGTACGTCTGAGGTGGGATGAGCCACACATTGCCCCTCCTTGGCCTGGGCTCCTCACTGGCATCCCGAATCTTGAGCAGCCCTGAAATGAGCGCTAGTCATCAGCAGGAGGCCCATGGGGAGGCTGAGAGCAGAGGCCCCTCTGCCCCAAGTACATACTTCCTGGGACATCCTTTTGCTCTTCAAGGTCCAGGGGGCCTCTCGAAGAGGTAAGAGGCCCAATCGCCTGATCGAGCATGTCTGGAGAGAGCCCAGAGAGCGCCAGCAGACTCTCCACGGAGACAGCCTTAGAGAAGACGAAGGAGTTATTCAGGGCTTCCCTGAACAGTGGAGCAGAGAAGGGAGAAGGGGGGAGAACAGGGAGTTGAGGTTTAGGGAAGAGGGGTGAGGGACAAGGTACAGCGAGCCAGGCTGCCTAGCTGGGGCGGGCCACCTTCAGGTCGTTGAGATACAACAGCAGCCACATCTGCACGGTGGACACATGCAGGGTCTGGTCCCCAAACTGCAGCTCAGCCCGGCCCAGCCACGTCCACTGCAGCCGCCTCTGCGGGCCTCGCTCCAGGGCCGGGTAGCTCTGACCTGAGACAGAGCAGGGAAAGGAGGGAGTCAGGGCTGGTGAGGGGGGACTCCTGGTTGAGCCTTGCCTCTGGTAAGGCACATCTGCCGAGCATGTGCCCCAGTGTTTAGGGATACTATGCCTCCTGGTCTGAACTTCCGGAGCTCAGCCTCTGCTGTGCCTGCTTCGAGTAAGGCTCATGTATCTGGGAGCCCACCCTGTGCCTTGCTTTGTACCAGGGGCTTTGATCAGTACCTTCCAGAAGTTACCCATTTTTTTTTTTTTTTTTTAGGGAGACAAAGCCATGAAGTGAGGGAGGAAGGCCTGGGGCTCTCATCAAACTGGAATATCCATGAGAGAGGGAATGAGGTCTCCCTGCTTAGTCTGGGAACCCCCTCCCTGCCAAAGGGCAGGGTCTGAGTCTCTTCCCCTTTCTGTGTTGCTGCCCAGCCCAGACCCAGACTCCAGCGGGGAACTCAGGCAATGATGACTGACAAGGAGCCAGAACCCTATCGTTTCTGGTGGCCTCAGGTGCCCCTCCCCATCCTCCCCACCTCCCACTCTCTAAAGGGAGTCCTGTGTTTGTTTTAAGGACAGAAAAGGCGACAGCCTGGGGACCTGGTGCTTGCTAGCCCCACCCCTCACTCCAAAACTGAGCTCCTGCCCTTTGTTCTCAAATCCACTCCACTGAGGCTCCTACCCCAGGGCCCGCTCCTACCCCAGGGCCCACTCCTACCCCCACCCCAGACTCCTTTCCGAATCCCATCCTCCTTC
Organism: Mustela erminea; assembly: GCF_009829155.1. Classification (NCBI taxonomy): domain Eukaryota; kingdom Metazoa; phylum Chordata; class Mammalia; order Carnivora; family Mustelidae; genus Mustela; species Mustela erminea. The sequence continues at coordinate 89,569,682 of NC_045617.1, forward strand.
TGGCTCCTCACTCTTGCTGTAGAAGTTGGAGTACTGGTTCACGGTGCCTCTGAGGTAGGAGGGCAGGCAAGTTCTGGGGTTGAGCGTGTGGCGGATGGAGGCAATGGGCCAGCAGCGAGGTGACAGGACCAGCACAGACACTTCTGGCATTGCCCCCTCATAGTAGAGATCCTCATCTTCCTCTTCTTCCTCGTCCTCCTCCCCCGTGGCCGCTGCAACCCCAGGTCCGTCTGCTTTCTCTCCCTTGTGCTCCTTGTCGCTGGCCTCGTGGCCTCCCTGAAGGAGAAATGCAGGGTTCCCGACAGCTACCAGGCCTCCTCTGTTTGGTTCCCTGCCTCCCTCCCTGGGCTGGCGCCTACCTGTATCTTCTTTTCGGTGTCGTCCAGCTTCAGGAGCTGCTGATCGAGCCGCTGGAGCTGATAGACATGGAACTGGCGTTGCAGCTCCTCAGACGTGCTCAGGCTGCGCAGCATCTGCTGGGGGAGGCGGTTGGGGAAGCAGGGACCGATCTGCTCCAGCACGGCCCCCTCCAGCCAGCTCGAGCCCACGCTGAGGAGACGGTCGGCCATGTAGTGCCTGTAGCACACGCAGAGTGGGCCGAGCCTCAGGGTGGCCCCACGGCCTGCTCTGGGACTCAGGCCACCCGACACCCCCACCATCCGCTCCCCCCACCCCGCTCCACGCTCACTGGTAGTAATGCTCGAAGGTGGTGGCTATCTCCAGGCCAGAGAAAATGAGGACCGTCTCCAGGCAGCGCTGCAACTGCGCCAGCATCTCCATCCCGCGGGCTCCGCCAATCCTGCTGCCCTGGATCCGCTGGTCGATGTGCCGGGCGAACTGCTCACTCACCTGAGCAGGGAGAAGGGTGCAGGGAAACCATGGACCGGCAGCCAGAGGAGGCAAGCAGGGGCACAGGGGAAGGTCTGAGAAGTGGACAGGAGTGGCTGAGCTGCTTCCTAAGGTGGGTAATGCTTTTACAAAACTCTTTTTAAATTTTTTAAAAAGACTTCATTTATTTATTTGACAGAGAGAGATCATAAGAAGGCAGAGAGGCAGGCAAAGAGAGAGGAGGAAGCAGGCTCCCTCAAGAGCAGAGAGCCCGATGCGGGCCTTGATCCCAGGATCCTGAGACCATGACCTGAGCCTAAGACAGAGGCTTAACCCTCTGAGCCACCCAGGCTCCCCTACAAAACTCTTTTATAAAATTGTCACCAGTTGTGCAAATTGACAACAAGGAGGTGTTTTGGTTTTTTTTTTTTCCACATGGAATGTGTCTAAAAATTAGACTAACCCCAATAATTTAATGTGAGGAAATGACTTACACACACAGGGATGGTCAAACTGCAGTGTCACTGATCAGACAGAAGGGCTGGAGGCAGCTTGAGCAGCTACTGTTCAGCCCCCTGCCCTGCAGCGATCAGCCCGGCTGACTTCATCACCTGCCCAGCCTGATGCCTTAAAAACTGAGAAGAGGGACTTTGTCTATCTTCAGCTCTTACCACAGCACTGGACACAGCTGAAGCACTTATTACATATTTATAGAATGCGGGAAGGGCAGAGGAAATTCTAGTACATCCCTTAGATGGAATTTATACAAAAATTAAAAATACGGACAAGGAACAACACTGCAAAAGGCTTTTAATATAATGGTCAAGAGCGCTTGGGTGGCTCAGTCGGTTAAGTGTCTGCCTTTGGCTCAGGTTATGATCCCAAGGTTCTAGTATGGAAACCCACATTGGGCTCCCTGCTCAGTGGAGAGCCTGCCTCTCCCTCTGCCTGCTGTTCCCCCTACTTGTGTGCTCTCTCTCTCTGACAAATAAATAAATAAAATCTTTAAAAAAAATCTAACGGAGGGGGGCGGGCATTTGGGTGGCTCAGTTGAGTGTCTGATACTTGGTTTCAGCTCAGGTCATGATCTCAGGGTCAGGAGATGGTGTCCTGGGCAGGCGTCCATGCTCAGCATGGCCTCTGATTAAGACTCTCTGCCTCTCCCCCTGTTCTCTTTCTCTCTCTCTCTCACTCTTGCTCTCGCTGTTGCTCTCTCATTCTGTCTCTCTAAAATTAATGAATCAGGGCTGCCTGGGTAGCTTAGTCATTGAGTATCTGCCTTTAGCTCAGGTCATGGTCTCAGGGTCTTGGAATCGAGCCCTGCCTCAGGCTCTTTGCTCAGTGGGGAGTCTGCTTCTCCCTCTCTGGCTCCCCTTCCCCCAACTTACACGAGCATGCTCTCTCTTTCTCAAAGAAATAAAATCTTAAAAATATCTTTGTATAATGGTCAAAAGACAACAGGATAAAGCATTTTAGCTACTTGTGAGTAAACTGTTAAACCATGAACAGGAACAGAAACAAAAAGCTATCAAGGTAATAATACTGGACGGCACGTTGCAGGTCACTATGTGTTTCTTTTGCATTTGAATTTTCAAACACAGGGGTCTGTACAAGCCCTGCTCCTGGCTGAACAGGAGGAACAATGGAGGCCGGGGGACAGGGCCATTTGCAGGGAGGGGCCTGGGGCGGAAGGGAGGACAAGAGGCTCACATGGGCGGCTTTGAGGAATGGGAGCTTCAGTAAGCCTCCGGCACAGCCATTGTGCAGGGCCAGCAGGAAGGCCGCCCTGGGCCCAAACAGCTCGGAGCTCGACTTCTGCAGGTTGTGAAAGTGTTCGCAGTAGCGCGGCACAAAGTCATCATCCCGCCAGTGCGAAGTCAGGAAGTTGTTCACCTGCAGGGAAGCGGCCCTGGGTGAGGGGATGGCTGGGCAGGCCAGCCTCTGGTCCGGCCCTCCGCCCCAACTCCCCTCCTATACCTGCTCCTCCACCACTGCCCCCCAGCAGCGGGTCAGGTTTCTCACAATGCTGCTGGGGAGCCCCCGGGTGGCCAGGGAGCTCCAGTCATGGCTTCGGTTTCTGCCCTCTGTGGAGATAGGGGAAAGGGCAAGAGACAGGGACAGCTCCTCAGCTCAGGGGTCCCCAGACCAGGGTGAGCCCTGGGGCCTTTCCTCCCCATGATGCTCCTGGCTGGGGGTGACCCAAACTGGGAAGATGAACAGTCTGAGTGCGGCGGGAGGGAAAGCAGGAGGAGGGACAGAAGCCTCTAGGGTGCGAGTGCATGAGGGCACAAAGAAATGCTTCTCACTGAGCTCCCACCTGAATCCCAGGTACTCACTGGGGCGGGGAGCAGCCACGGCTGGAGGCGGCGCCTCACAGGGCTCAACGTGCACCAGCAAGTGGGTGAGACGGCGCACCCTCGAGGAGAAAGCAGCCGCACGGCTCTGGGGGTTGTGGGCAGCCTCCCGACACTCCAGGTACTGGTCCAGCAGCCAGCCCAGGGGGCTGATGCCATCCTCGTCTGGAGGTGGGGAAAAACAAGCCAAGGCAGGCCGTCTCTCCAGGGCAAAGGGAGAGGCTGGGCTGGACAGAAGCACCAAGAAGGAGGGATTGGACAGAAGGTACTGGGTGGTGGGGATGGGGTCAGGTAGCAAGGCCCCCCATCTTTATGGTATCAGCTGGCACCTGGGAGACATGGGAAAGGAGATGGGCCCTGGGCTGGTAGAAGAGAAGCACTGGGGTACCAAACCAACACAGGTACCAAAAGGGCCAAGAAGATAAGGCAGGTGGCTCTAGGGCAGAGCAAGAAGGGGCTGGTTAGTGGGGCCAGGGGTCGGAGTGGTTACCGGGGGAGGTGATGTTCTGCACCAGGGGGCTGACCAGGGCCTCCCAGCAGGTCTTGCCCAGTGCTTGGGCGGCCTCGTCATCAGGGAGGAAGCGATCAGCAAAATTCTGCTCCTGCCGCAGAGCCCCATTGAGTCTGAGGGTGGGGATGAGGGAGGCAGGTGTCAGGGGCTTGAGGCATAAGTTACCCCAGCATCCGCATGGCCTAGGACTGCCCGGCTAGCCCCTAGCAACCAGACCCAATCTCTACCCAGTACTTCGAAGCTCTCCTGTGTTAACTGGCACACCCCACCCCCAGCCCACCAGAAAAATCTCTTCTCTTCATTGTTCCTTTCCTTCCCCAAACTGGAGAACCCTCCAGATGCCTCCCCAAGCACATTAGCCCTCCCAAGAGCCCTACCCAGGGTACCGCTCTTACCTTTCATGCACACTCAGCCACACACACACGCTCGCACACACCTAGAACTCAGGTGCAGGAGGCTCCTGCGGTCCTCTGCTATATCCTGACTCCAGGCCTGTGCCCGAACCATGTAGAAGAGGCGTGTGTGACGGCACAGCTGCTCCCGGAACACCGGCCAGAAGGTGGGCTTGGGGCCCAGGACCTCTAAGCCCCGGATGCGTGTGTCAATGCCGCCCTGCAAGGGACACAGGCCTGTCTTCAGCCGACCCAGTCCCCCTCGGAGTGCGCCGGGGTCAGGCACACCTTCGTGCCTTCCTCCTGGAGCTGCCCTGGCCAGGGCTTGGAGCTCTGGCTCAATATCTGGAACAGCTACAGAACCTGGCGCGTCGGAGCTCCAGACCACAGCCCGGGCCCCCGCCAAACCTGCTGGCAGCGCTTTATGCGGATCTGGATGACAGGCCAGAAGCGGTTCAGGTTCTCCAGGAGGACCACCCGGCTGGCGGACGGCATCACGTTGACCTAGTATGGGGTGCAGGGGGCTGTCAGCTCCCTGCATGTGGATGGCAGTGCTGACAGCACCCACGCCTGCTCCAACTCCCTCTTCCTCCCCTCAGCCCAGCAGGTGTTGCGTCCTGACCAAGGGGTCCCAACGCCGCCCTCACAGCTCGGGGCCTGATGCCATCCTAACGGCACAGGGAGAAAGGACTCTACTTTCTCTGGGGCTCCGGACAGGGAAGAACTTAGGAGTTCATGAATCTGGGCAGGAGGGTGGACCCTGCGAAGGGTGATTGCTGGCATGACGGTCCCTACCGAGTTGAGTTCTGTGTTAAGAGAGTTGGGGCTGTCGCCCCCAAACACCACCACCCTCGCCGGCATGTAGCTCGAGTCTTCACCAGCCACCAGCAGAGTCAGCTGCCTGGGAGCAAGGGCGAGGAAACCATCAGAAGCAGAACAAGGCATGGCCTCACAGACACAACCAAGGGGCCTCTGTGGTCATGTTTGGGCTCAAGGGGGCGGTGGTGCATCCCCCAAGACAAACACAAGGCAGTCACCACAAAGCGCGTATGTTGTGGGGCAAGTTACCGGATAAGAACGCCCCGGTGCATGTGCAAGGTGATGTAGTGGGAGCCCGCACTGCCGTTGGACTCCCAGTAGGTCTTGGGGTTGCGGTCCGTCAGCTTGCTGGCCCGGTGGGGGTTGGAGGACACCTCTACCTTCTCCCAGCACTTGTCCTCCTTCACCTCCACACTGGAGCCTGGGGGCGGGGGGCAGGGGTGGCCGTCACAGCCTGGTAGGTATGGAGGGAAAACAGACACAGGTGTGGTGGGGGGTGGTGGAAGCTGGGGACAAGCACAGACCCTGGCACAGGTATCTGAGGAACACGTCAAAGAACGGGATGTTGATGGGTCGGTGGGTCCGTCTGTGGTCTTCGATCTGGCCCAGCACCATCTGCAGCCGGAAGAGCAGAAAGAAGGGTGCGGGGAGGAGAGAAGAGCACGTGCAAACGTGTGTGGAGGAAAGACCTGGCAGCAGTGGGACCTCCTCCAGAACCCTGGTACAGCAGGACCAGGTGGGGGAGGGGTTGCAGAGAACAAATGCCCTTGGGTTCACTGGCCTTGCCTGCCCTTCCCAGCTGCAGGAACACTGCCTCCTCCCCCGCCACTGCTCAGGGTTCATGTTCTCACCCCGTGGTGAACCCACAAGCCTCCGCCTGCCCTCCCTCCTGACCTGGATACAGCCTCCCAGGATGTTGGTGGTGAGTTTCCGGTAGAGGTGGGCATGCTTCTCACACTTGAACACCATGTCCCGCAGCTCCTGAGCCAGCTCCAGTTTTCCCAGGTGCTTTTCCAGGGCCTTGGAGATGGCATCTCGGGCTCCCAGCTGATTCAGGACCACGGCATAGTCCCTGCTCACGGAGGCCAGGCGGTGCAGGAAGAAGATCAGCTCCTGGAGCACCTGCGGTGGGGACAGGGCTGGAGACTAAAGGGCACGAGGTCTGGGGCATCTTCAGGAGTATTTCGTATGCACCCACTGTGGTATATAGGTGCTGGAGTATCGCAGTAAACAGACAGCAGAAAGCAGGGAGACACAAGGGCTGGGTGGACTCGGAGAACCCAACGCAAACAGACAAGGAAAAAGCTAAGAGGTGCTCTCCATCCTGGGGTGCTTGACGACTGAGGACGTTGGCAACAGGTGCAGAGAGCTTCCCAGGTGGTTCCTTTTTAGGCCCTGTCCCAAAACCAGGTTTGGGGCTGCATTTTGAGATGCTCAGGCCCTAAGCACCATACCTGATGGTAGGGAGGGGGTGGGAGGGATGCTCAGTGAGTCCAGCTCTGAAATGAAAATCTGGGTAACCGCCAAAGGTGTGCACTGCAGACACCCACTGCCAAGCCTTCCAAGCCCAGGACCTCTCTGTGGCGGGGGACCTTGAGATGTGAGGTCCCCTCTGCCTCCTTCATCCCCATGCCCCGACAGGCCTAGCCAGGAGCCCCTGAGGCTTCTCATATAACAGAAATGTAACCTTCTGTGTAAGAAAGAAGATGACAAATAAGATTATATGCTTGGGCTTATTTATATTTGCATAAGGACACACAGGAAGGACACATAAGTTAAAATGAGCGGTGACTAACAAGGGACATGGGGAGAGGCACTGGTAAAACTGGACGGAAGTGAGAACAGGTGGAAATGAGAATTCTCAGTGTAGACCTTGTTCCTCCATTTTGATTTAAACCTGTATGAATGTACTACCTATTTGAAAAAAAAAAAAGAATTCGATTTTTAAAACAAATCCCAGACCAGGAGCACAGAGGCTCCACTGTGCCCTCTGGAGCCTTGCCCAGGGGGTTTGCCCTCTCAGAGGCTGCCTTGTGGCCTCTCCCTCCAGCATCATCTCCCCAGAGCAGGGTGAGGGTACCTCTCGGTCAGTGTCTGGTGACCGCAGGCAGGCCATGCAGGCGTCCATGGCCTCGTGCCAGGGGAGCAGCGGCGCCTCGGGGAAGTCCACCAGCTGCATCAGGATTCTGGGGAGTGGGGGTGGGGAGGCAGGAGGAGAGAGATGTGCAGCTAGCCTCAGGGACCCCTTGGTCCCATGCCCCGCCCCACCCCCTCACCTCAGAACGGTCAAGTGCAGGGGCTTGTTGGCTGCCGGGGTGGCAAGGCTCCGCATCAGTGTAAGGAAGGGCTGGGGCTGCCGCTGCAGCTGGAGCAGGAAAGGCTTGATCTCTGTCTCCTGGGGCCCCCCTGAGCTGAGGGCGTGCTCCAGGTCCAGGAAGGTCCTTCCAGGTGGACCGCAGCCCTCCATCAGTCGCCGCAGAGGAGTATCAGGATACTGTGTTGGGGGTTCTTTTCCTACAGGAAGGTGGATGTCACAAGAGTTGGCTGTGGTTGGTGAGGTTAGCATCAGAAAAGGACAGACACATTCATAATTCCTAATTTCTCCTAAAAATGTTTTTTGGGGGGCAGGCGTCCCCCGAAAATTAGTTTGGGGATCTTAGGGCATCTCTAACTGTTTTTATAAGACTACTCTGTGGCAAATCTTATGTTTCATACTCTTAAAATAGCAAAGGAGCCTCCTGTCTGCAAATTGCAGAGCGTTTCCCTCTATCTAAAAGCATGCAATAATTTGGCTTTCTCCACACCAGAAAAAGTTCGGTGTGGGGGTTTATGAGGCTTCAGATCTCTTTCAATGTTCTGACTTTCCATCCTCCCCCGCTCACTGGAGGTAGCTGCTCTATGCGGGTGCCAACTCTTCCAGACAAGAGGACACCTGTCCTGGGAGGAAGGCCCCCTAGAGGCCAGCCTGCAGAGCTGCTGCAAAGTCATCCCGGCGCCCCACCTTCCTCTCTGGCTGCACCTGCTGATTCCTGAGGCTGAGCCTGGGCTTCCAGCAGGGTTGGGTAAGCTGGCTGCCCTGCCAGAGCCTCGGGCCCATATTTCCTGTAGACACGGCAGTTGAGCAGGTCCCTGAGAGCGCTGTCATCGAGTCGCTGTGGCAGAGCCAGCAGCAGGTCCTGGGCCAACTCTATAGGCACGGCCAGCTCAGCCAGGATCTCGTCATCCAGAACCTGTGGTTGGGGAGAAGGTCTCACTGCGGTAGCCCCGACCGGCACAGACGCTCTGGGAGTACTTGACAGGGGTGGGGAATCTCAGCACACACCTTCTCTACCCTGAAACTCTCCTGGCTGGCAGCTGCCTCCTCCCACACAGCTGGCCAATGCCTCTGAACATTCTAGATACCCTCCGCTGCAGCCCCTGACACTGCGGACCCCTGCTCCCCGTCCTAAGCCTCCCAAATGCTCTATCAGCCCAGCCCCTGCCATGAACCCTCCAACTGCTGGGTGTCTCCAGGCTGACTCTACCTCCCCATCCAGGTTCTCCTGCAGAATCTGGAGAACCTCCTGATGGTCGGGGCCGTCCAGCTTCTTGATGAAGAAGAGGAGCTCCCACCACTCCGCCTGGGACAGGTGTTCACTCTCCTCAGCATCCTCATCCTCAGGCAGCACGTAGGGCACCGCATAGAGCTCTGTCATGGGTTTCCACCGCCAGGAGGGCACAGCTGTGGAAACGAGTCCGAGGGCCCAGGGATGTTGTTGCCTACCCAGCCAGACTACCACTCCTGGGCTCAGTGCTGACCCTGCTTCCTCTCCGGGCTCACCTATACCCAGGGCTCCACTGACCACTGCCCTGTGGTAGTCCTCAGCCTCAACCACATCCTCAATGTCTTCCTCAAAGCCCAGAATTTCCAGCATGTGCCAGTGTACCCAGTAGGTGCGGCCCGTCGACTCCCACAACACCTGGAGGATGGGGAGAAAAGAGAGGGAAGGGGAAGAGACGGCTCACTTACTGGCTGGTGGTGGCCCAATGATGACACACAGCTCTCTGGTTGACCACCTGGCCAGGTTTGGAACAATCTCCAAACAACACAACGCTGGCATATGGAGGACACGAACATGTACATAAAGGCCACCTTCTCATGGGAATAAGCTGTTTCTCCTCCCACCCATCCTAGATGCCTTATGCCCCCCACCCCAAGGAGCCTCCTGGCCTCAGCTACTCTCTCCTTGACCCTGACCTTTGGGAAAATCTTGCTCTATCCATTTCTTCCTGGGAGTAAATCTTCCTAACCTCATGGCCTCCCCAATCCCGATTTCCTTAGCCTTCCAAATGGCCCACCTCTCACTTGCTGACCCCCTTTAACCATTCCAATCCCCACGGGGTTTTCTCCAGAGGTGGCCTGCCAGAGCCCCTGCATGGAAGCCCCAGTTATGCTCCCCCAGCTAGATCCCCAACAGCGTTCCCCATGCACCCTTGCTCACCTGCACAGGGGGCACGCCGTTGTTGCTCTGGCGGAACTCGCCCTCGTCCCCAGCGCTGACCTCCTCGTAGTCATCCAGCATGCGCACTCGCATCCCAGGCTGCAGTGTCTCTCGCACGTACAAGGCATAAGTGTTGCCACTTGCAAACTCAGAGCGAGGGCGGAACCTCCTTGACCTCCTAATGGAGGGCTGGGCCCGGGTGGGTGGCAGCCCCCGGCCAGCCTCCGCCATCTGGGGCTGGAAGATGGAGCAGGAAGACCGGGCCAAGGGCCCTTGTCTGCTCGAGGCCCAGTCCCAGCGCATGGCCTGCACCAGCTCTGAGATCAAGGTGCCCATGGCCATGCTGAACTCCAGCTCCAGTCGATCCCTTTCCGCACTCAACTCCTCAGGAGAAGAGCTGTTCTGGGCCCCTGGTTCTGCAGTGCTGTCATTCAGCTGGTCCAGAAGGGAAGTGACATGTAAATAGCGCTTTACCAGGGAGAAGAGCAGCCTTCCCGGAACCTGTGGGATGAAACCTTTGGCCTATATCCACCTTGTCCCAGCTTCAGCTCCTCTTTCCACTCCATCCTTTAAGGACCAGTACAAAGACCTGGTCCCTCGATCCTGTTTATAGCACCCACCCCAGTACCTCCCCACAGAATACCTGTGGCAGCTGAATGCCCTCAAAAGACATGGGATGTTCAGAGAGCGTGGCCTGTGCGAACAGAGCCAGCAGAGCACAGCGGCTGTCAAAATCCAGGTGTTTCTCAATGGCCTCTTGCTGGCTCAGCGATAGAAGAATCTGAGTCCGGGTCCCTGAAACCCACACCCCAGTCAGGAACAGCTCCCTCACACTGCCCTTCCCAGGCATCCCTCCTAGACCCTCTACTCTCTCAGTACAATCCCTTTGTCATCACACATTAGGGATGACCTGATCTGACTTGCTTCAAAAGCAACAACTTGGGGTGCCTGGGTGGCTCAGCTGGTTAGCCATCTGCCTTCGGCTCAGGTCATGAACCCAGGACCTGGGATCGAGCCCCACCTTGGGGTTCCTGATCAGGGGGGAGTCTGCTTTTCTCTCCCACTCCCCCTGCTTGTGTTCCCTCTCTTGCTGTCTTTCTCTGTCAAATAAATAAATAAAATCTTTAAAAAAAACAATAACTGGGGTGCCTGGGTGACTCAGTCAGTTAAGTGTCTGCCTTCGGCTCAGGTCATGATCCCAGGGTCCTGGGATCAAGCCCCAGGTCAGGCTCCTTGCTCAGCAGGGAGCCTGTTTTTCCCTCTCCCTCTGCTTGCCAGCCTGCCACTCCCCCTGCTTGTGCTCTCTCACTATCTCTCTCTCTGTGTCGAATAAATAAATAAATAAATAAAACATTTAAAAGAAAAACAATAACTTCTTTTCTATATACATATTTTGTATAGATACATATCTTACAGTAGTCTAATATCATAACTTCCTTTGTATAGAAATCCAATTAATATGAGGTTTTTGAGGATTCAGCCCTTCCTCTTTCTTTTAGTATTTTTTTTTTAAAGTAAACTCTATGCCCAAAATGGGGCTTGAACTCATGACCCTGAGATGAAGAGTTGCATGCCCGCCTGACAGAGCCAGCTTTCCTCTTCCTAGGGAGATGTCCCCACCTCCCTTCCTACCTCCTTTCTTCCACCTCAGCAGAATCCCCCAGGCACTGATGAGGCAGGGGCTCCTGCCACAGTGTCCTGTGAGGCCCCGAGCTGACCTAGCTTCCTTTCCCCCCACACTGTTCCTCACCAGCATCATGGGAGGCCAGGGCTTGGATCATCCGGCCCGCACTCCAGCGGATCTGATAATCAGGACTGCTCAACATGTGCATGAGCAGGTCCAGGACCCTTGGGTCTTTGAACACCCCAGTCAGAGGCTCGATGCTGGCGTAGGCGCTGAGTACGTGCACAGTATGAAGAAGAGGAGCAGGAGGGATGGTGCCCACACACTCCTCCAGCTGCCGGAGGGCCCTCTGAATCAAAGCCTTCACATCGGTTTCCATTTCCCCCAGCACAGACTTGTCCAGGGCCCCAGCCTCCCCTGCAATCTCCTGAGAGGGCCCGATGACCTGGCCATCCTCGCCCAGCATCTTGTGGCAGTTGGCGTAGATCTCGTCATTGGACATCCACAGCAAGATGTGTTCGGCCTTGCAGTCCACTTGGCTAGAGCCCCCGTCCCCGTCATCCCCACGCCGGAGGATGAGCCAGCGAATCTGGTACTCAGGATGCCCATCGTGGCCCACCCGCTGGCGGATCAGCTCATCTGGATAGGCGTGCAAGCCCGGCCCCAGGGGCACTCTGAATTCCCTGTAGCGGAGCTCCCCCACCATGCCGGCACCTGAGACACACAAGCAGGAGAGAACAGCAACCTAAAATGAGAGTGGGAGTTGAGAAAATCAAGGTCGTCCAGGAGTTGGAGAAGCAAATGTGGTCACAGCTGTCCGGTTGTCTGGGGTAAAAGCAGGGCCCAGGAGCTGCCTGCTACAGGCTGGGTGGGGCCAGGCCTCACAGGGAACACTGGGGTGTTTGTTCTAAGAGTACAGTATTTGGTTGCAAGGAGGGTCCAAGACCCTGCAGCCTGGAGTGGGTTGGTTTGGAGCAGTGGGAAGGGGACAGCAGGGGCAGGCCTTGGTGTTACAAGTGAATCCCAAGGCCCTGGGACAGGCAGCACCTCTGAGGAGATACATGTTGCCCCAGAGGGGTGTGTGTGGGGTGTGGGTGTTGTTGGGGAATGTGTCTGGAAGGGATGCCAATGGCTGAAGCGCAGGAGTGTATAACAGGCACAAGAAATCCGGAGAATTGTTGGTGGAGTGGGGTGGGGGGAGGGCAAGGCGCGATGGGCTGGGAGGAGAGGATGGAGGACTGGAGGCGCCGGAGGAGCAAGGTCGGTGGGGGCGATGCAACACGCAGGACAGTGTCGCGGGAGACCCGGTGGGTGAGCGGCGGGAGGCAGGTGGACCGGAGGGGCCGGGGGTCGCGGCAAGGTACGGGGGAGGGGGCTAGGCCAGATGAACGAGGCACTGGATCCCAAGTGCAATCCCAAGGCACTGCAACTGGGGTGGGGGAGCGCGAGATCGGGTGGGCACGCGGCCGCTGGGCGAGTGTGTGGAGGAAACCCAGGGTAGGGGCAGGGGCCGCGGCGGGGCTCTGGCCACCTCAGAAGTCGATGGGGGTCCCGGCGCGCGGCCTGTCCTTCGCTGAGCTAGGGACGCGGTGAAGACGATGGCGGCGATGCTGGCGGAGATTTGGGCCCCGCCTGGGCCCCCGAGGGGGGTCGAAGCCGAGAGGCGGGAGGGGGCGTGTCTCTGAAGGACAGGCGGGCGGGCAGGGGGCGTGGCACGCAGGGAACAGCACCTTCGGGCGGCCACTGTCACCACCCGCCCCCACAGGTCAGCAGCCGCTCCGGCGGGGCGGGGCAGGGCGAGATGCGACCCGGCCCAGACAGCGGCACCACCCGCCCAGCTGCGGGAACTCCGACACCCGCCCGGAGCGGCCGCTCATTTCCGCCGGGCCTAGCGGAAAGCTGGGGGCCCTGGGAGAGCGCCGGGGCGGAGTCGCCGGTGCCACCTCGGCGACGCGCGGCACCTCCTCCTCCACGCCGCCCTTTCCTCTTCCTTTTCGTCTTCCCTCCTCCCACCGGAAGTGCTCTCCCCAATTCATGAAGTCAGAGCTGGATTAGATCTTGGAGGTCATTTCTAACCCCCTCCTCCAAACAAGGGGTGGGGGCGACGGCTTGAAATGCGAGGGGTGGGGGAGGCGCGCAGCTCCAGTCTTCACCGCATATCGTCCTTTCCTTTCCTTTCTCCTCTCCCACCCTTTTTGCGCCTGTGTTTCTTCCCCGGTCTAGTATGTACCATCCTCACTCCCAAAAAAACCAGTAATAGATAAAAATGGGGGGCGATTTTATTAGAATCCAGGGATATCAGCTTTGGGCAGCTGCGGAGGGCAGCTTCACGTAACTCTTCATGGGGGGCAGTGGCCGAATCTTGCGGCCAGCCCAGCCCCCCTTGCGGTGCCATAGTCCACTGGAAGGCCTCTTGCCCAGCCAGCGGTTTCGCCCAGCCTTGCCGATGACACGTTTGTTGTGATCGACGTTGGATACCCGGCCGACTGTTGCGATGCACGTTTCCAGAACCTGACCAAAAAAGCAGTTGGAAAAGAATGCATCATAGGGGAAGAACCTGTTTTTGTTGCCTGTGTGACTCTCGGCAGAGAGTCTTTCACTGAAAGAAGGGAGAAGACAGGAGAAAACCACAGCATAACTGAACCTGAGTGCAGGTGCTATGGTTGGTAGAAAACAAAAGGCACTGTTCCTCTCCCATTACAGTGTCAGCCTGACAGGGCATGCCTAGTCACAGGGCAGGAAGGGACACACCTAACTCATGGTGGTTCCTCACATGAAACACCTGGGAACTATCCCAGGCCAGAAAGGTACATTCCAAAGATTCCTCCTTTGTTGATCCCTCCCACCTGTATCCACGCACACCTGCATCTGCCTCTTGGAGGGCAGCTGGATGATGGCCGTCCCATTCACTTTCCGTAGCAGCACACCACACGTCCCTGGGGAAGGCAGAAACAGCTTTGCCACACTCCACAGGGAAGAGGTGGGGACAAATTCATAAGGGGACATACTGCATACCCCGCCCTTTCTTTGCCCTTAGGAGCAGATACACCGCAGCAGGAACCATGCAATGATTAAAAACACCAGCACCTCTCCACCCTCATTTTCCGTGGATTTTCCCCTCCTTTTCTCTGCCTGCGGACCACAGGTGGCCCCAGAGGTTCAGAGAATTGGGACCTCAGGTACCCTTTGGCCTCAGGTATCCTAAGACTCCCAAGTAGCTCTTTCCTCATACCTGCGGCTCGGATATACTGGGCCCCCCGGCCTGGCTCACTCTCCACGTTGTTGACAAGGGTCCCCACAGGCAAGGCCCCAAGAGGATGTGCGTCCCCTTCCCGAGCAGCAACTAAAAGACAGAATTTCATCAGCCCCAGACCCCTTGCAGCCTCCAAGCCCATACACATCTGGCAGCCATCTCTCACCTGCCATTCGGCCTATGTGGTCAGAGTTCAGGATGACATCTCCAGCCTGCATGTTTTCTGTGGCAACGATCCAGCGTTTCCGGCTGCCCCCAGCAACCAGAGCTATGTCTGCTGATCTGTTTGGGGTGAGGGACATATGAGCAGACCATCTAGGCAGCCCTACATCTGAAAACCCATAGAACAGTCATACAGCTATACCACCATCATCTTACATCCCAAACTTGCCTACAGGGATCATAGCGGACCACGATGACCTTCTCCTCAAACGGTCCTGGCTTCGTTTCCAGCTCAGGCCGGAAGCGCAGAAAGTCAATCATGCGATAACGCTGCTTGTGGCCCCCACCAATACCATGCACTTGGATTCGGCCTGTGGTCAGGAAAGTGCAGAGACAGGACTCAAGTCAGATGAATCAGCTCCCAGCAGTAAGAATAGGCCCATCCTGTGCAGAAAGCAGTACTGCCTAACCTTATGACACAAGTGGAAAATAATGTATTTGCACAGCACACTTGGTAAAGGGGGGTGGGGAAATACCTACACAGAGTTTGGTAAAAACTTAATTATAGGATATTGAAGTTATATAAAACCTCCAGACAAAATCTCTACAAATTACTTAATTCAGTAAGTTTACTGAGAATGATGGAAATAGTGCTCAGCTGTTGAAATTTCTGAAGGACGTGAAGAATGTACACTTCATGTGTATATCTGGTTTTCTTCAACTATCTAAATGGTCTTTAGGAGCACAGAATACCTTTCTGTTGCTTTGTATTCTACTCTCTGGTTCTTACACACACACTACATGCAGAAGGAGTCCAATAAATGCTTTTTAATTACATTCCTCTGCCTGTCAAGAAATAGATCTGGGATCCTAACATGTTTTTCCCCTTTAATGCATAAATCCTCTCGCTCTTGCTCTCACCTGTGTGGTTTCGGCCCCCAGACTTCCTCATCTTCACTGGTGTAATGGTGTACTTGGTACGACTCTTCCAGGACACAATATTCGCACTAAGGGCCACGGAGGTAAGCAGTGGGCGGCCGGGGAGCAACACTGAGGAAGAGGGCAGCTGGAGAAGGGTAGACCTTGTCACCTAGAGATAAACAGAAATCTCTATGACTTGAAAGGTAACTGAAGGAGAAGCACCAGAGAACCAAGGGTGAAGGTAAAAACCCAGCAGCCTACTTCCTTCTAGGAATGTCCCAGACCCGCCATCCAAAAACTCTACCCTTCACTGCTTGCACACATACAAGGCTGGAAAGTTTATCTAGGTGTATGTGTGTTGATTACTTCTTCTCATTTGATCCTCTAACCTCTGAAGTATTTCTTCAATGGAATGTTCTTTCCTTGGGGCACCTTCCAAATTTCGCTCAAAACTCTCCTTCTCTGGGTAACTCTTCCTTCTTTAAACAACTTCCTTTTCCAAAGCTGCTAACTTTCACACATTCGTATGCCATCAGCACCAATGCCTGTGCCCCTCTGCATTATGTTTCTGGGAGTTTTCCAGGTGTGAATGGAGGGGAGGGATCATTTCTGTCTTGTTCCCTGCTGTATTCACAGCATTTTAGAGGAGGTTGCTTTCGTTTTGAATTTTAAGTATGCATCTGCCAAACTCTACCATCATCCAGAAAGGTCCAGAAGAACAAGACTTACACTTTTTTTCTGTGACTCACCAATCACCCCCTAGGGACACTGAAGGATACCTTTACCTTAGGCTACTAATCTTGTTATTTGGGGCTGCATTCTCTAATCTCAGCAATGACTCATCTTCAGTAGTTAATTAAGAGCCCAGGCTTTTTTTTTTTTTTTTAAGGATTTTATTTATTTATT
Organism: Mustela erminea; assembly: GCF_009829155.1. NCBI lineage: Eukaryota > Metazoa > Chordata > Mammalia > Carnivora > Mustelidae > Mustela > Mustela erminea. The sequence continues at coordinate 89,585,933 of NC_045617.1, forward strand.
AGAGAGAGAAAGAGTACAAGCAGGGGGAATAGCAGGCAGAGTGAGAGAGAGAAGCTGGCTTCCCGCTGAGCAGAGAGCCCAATATGGGGCTTGGATCTCAGGACCCTGGGATCATGATGGGAGCTGAAGGCAGACACTTAAACAACTGAGCCACCCAAGCACCCCAACAGCTCAGGTTTTGAAGCCAGACGGTTTATAGCTTCAATACCAGGTATACGGGGCACCTGGGTGACTCAGTTGGTCGAGCGTCTGCCTTTGGCTTCAGTCATGATCCCAGGGTCCTGGGATTCAGCCCCATGGTGGGCTCTCCGCTGAGCAAGAAGCCAGCTTCTCCCTCTTTCTCTGATCCTCCTTCCCACTTGTGCTGCCTCGAATTAAAAAATCTTAAAACAAGAAATTATTTAGCGGTGCCTGGGTGGCTCAGTGGGTTAAAGCCTCTGCCTTCGGCTCAGGTCATGATCCCAAGTTCCAGGGATTGAGCCCCATGTCAGGCTCTCTGCTGAACGGGGAGCCTGCTTCCTCCTCTCTCACTCTCTCTCTGCCTGCCTCTCTGCCTACTTGTGATCTCTGTCTGTCAAATAAATAAATAAATAAATCTTAAAAAAAAAAAAAAGAAATTATTTAAAAAAAAATACTTGGGTGTTATGACCTTGGACTGCTGATGAGTTTTCTCATGTAAAATGGTAATGGTAACCTTATATAGGGGTTGAAAGGACATTGAAAGGGGTTAAATTGACATTTAAAAAAAATATTTTATTTATTTCTTTGACAGACAGAGATCACAAGTAGGCAGAGAAGCAGACAGAGAAGAGGAAGCGGGCTCCCTGCTGAGCAGAGGGGGCTCGATCCCAGGACCCTGGGATCATGACCTGAGCGGATGGCAAAGGCTTTAACCCACTGAGCCACCCAGGGCCCCTAAATTGACATTTAAAATGTCAATTACTTATACTTGGCTTCAGGGCTAATCCTTATAATTCAGCTGCTGCCTGCAGTGTCTTCTGGAAAACTACTTCAAGGGTGATTTTCTGTTACATTTTAACAAAATTTTAAAATCACCTTTTGGGCGCCTGGGTGGCTCAGTGGGTTGGGCCTCTGCCTTCGGCTCAGGTCATGGTCTCAGGGTCCTGGGATCGAGTCCCGCATCGGGCTCTCTGCTCAGCAGGGAGCCTGCTTCCCTCTCTCTCTCTCTGCCTGCCTCTCCGACTACTTGTGATTTCTCTCTGTCAAATAAATAAATAAAATCTTTTAAAAATAAATAAATAAATAAATAAAATCACCTTTTGCTACACCTATTCTTTCCATGTGCAGCCAACTTTCAAAAATTACCAGTTTGGTGAAAGGCAAATTAGATCATCAGGAACCAGAATACTAGTGATTTCTCATCTTGACTTTTTAAAAAATCCTAACATGAAGTGAATTTGACTTGGAAGGCAAATAGCTATTAGGGAAGCAATTTGCTATTGTTACAGAGTTATCTGTAATTTCTTTGTTTAATCGAAAAAAATGTAGAAATGTATGCAAAGAATTTAAGACAAGAGTACTGGATGCTTTGTCATAGGCTTTTCCCTTCAATTCTCTTCGAGCAGCAGGAAACAGTTTTTCTATATTCCCTCCGCTTTACCTGTAACAATTTTGTTTTCTACTGTTAATTATATTGTGTATTTATAGTTCTATGCTTACTGTTGTGCATATACTGGCAATGAAACTGTACATAACATCACCTGAAAGAAGTGGGAAAAAAGGGGGGGGGGCGGGAGCGCCTGGAGGGCTCAGTTGGTTAAATGTCTGTCTTCAGCTCAGGTCATGATCCCGGTCCCGGAATCGAGCCCCTCACTGGGCTCTCCGCGCAGTGGTGAGTCTGCATCTCCCTCTGCCTCTGTGATCCCTCTTCCTCTGTGATTGCTTTCGCTCTCTCTGAAATAAATAACACCTTAAAAAATAAATAAAATGGGGGCGCCTGGGTGGCTCAGTGGGTTAAGCCTCTGCCTTCGGCTCGGGTCATGATCTTAGGGTTGTGGGATCGAGCCCCACATCGGGCTCTCTGCTCAGCAGGGAGCCTGCTTCCTCCTCTGTCTCTGCCTACTTGTGATCTCTGTCAAGTAATAAATAAATAAATCTTAAAAAAAAATAAAATGTCATGATAGTTGTCTTAAAAAAAAGGAGCTGATTTACTTAAGATGTCAATTACTTATGATTGGCGTATGACTGGGACTCAATGTCGGTTATTACTGAAACCTGTACAGTGACCTGTAAAATACTTTCACTTCCAGTATCTCGTCTGAGGAAACCAGCGACCCTGTGGGACAGCAACACTTGCAGAAGAGAAAGCTGAGGCTGAGACCCAGGCCGGCGTGATTCCTGATCAGACTCACTTCCTCCGCCTCCCGTCCCAGGGTGCCCTCTCCGGCGGCCCGAACACAGCCTCATTTCCAGATAGGGTGCATTACCTGCGCGGCCGGGAGCAGGCTGGGCCCGAGGGCAGCGACGGCTGGGGGCGTCAGGCTCAAGGAGCCCAGAGCGCGAGTCAGTACCCTCAGAGCCATGAGGGCACCCAAGCCCCGCCGGACTCAGCACACCACCATGACCCTGAGCCAGGCCGCCGGGCGTCTCTAGATGACGCTAACCAATCCCGGTGCCGTCGCTTTCTCCTGACGTAAGGAGGTGGGCAGAGAACCCGAGACCAAGGTGGATCTCTTTTCCTCCTTGCGCGCGGTCAAAGCCAATCCTCCTGCAGCCCTTAGGTCGCGTGACTGGGAAGCTGGCCCCGCCCCTCGGAGCCGTCAAAACAATTGCCTCGAGCGGCAGCCATGATGGATTTAAAGGGGCAGTACCGGCTAGGGCGGCAACCAGAGCGACAGACTGCGGGTGAGTCTTTGAGGGTACTTTGGGGCTTAGCGTTGAGGTCCCACTACCTCTTTTCCGCATTCCGGGACAGATGGACAAGGCCCCACCTGCCGACCTCACACAACTCCAGACAAGCCGAAAAACCCCGCCCCCCGCGAGTCTTCCCGCCCCTCGGCGTCCAGAAGGACAGACAGACGGCCTGCCCCGCCCCCTGCGCTACCGACTGACTCATTGACCTCGGCGTTCTCTGGCTCCTGGGTACTCGCCCGGGACGCGGAGCTCGGCGGTGCCCCCGCACCTCCCCCCATCGCCCCCGCCCGTCTCACTCTGTCTCCACCCTGGGCCCCAGGGCAGGTCGACAGCCGGGAACAGTCCTCGATCGCATGCCCTAGCTGGGAGACCGCGTTTCCCTGTGACCCTACAGCCGCTCAGAAGACGTGCTATTCTTTCCTGCATCATCAGGCGTCTGAGAGGCACCCTAAGGTGACTCCTCTCAGAGCCTGTTAGTAGGTGGTCATGACGGAGACAAAGCCATGAAATTGAATGGGTCAGGAGTGACCAGGTCTGCCTCCTCACCCTTTCTCAGACACGCCCCTTGCCGCAGATCTCAGATCAAGTCTCATTCCCTTCTTGGGGAGAAAAGAACTTCCCGTGGCCTGGAATGGGAGGTTGGCTTCCTGAAGGAAGAGGGACGCTGGTCGCCTTTGAAGGCCTGAAGTAGAGAGAGGGAGGGTGTTTGTCCTGAGTAGGGCTCTGTGCCAGGTCCTCTGGGTGGCTGTGAAATGGTGAGAGAAGGGGTGGGAGGGCTGAACTTCTGGACTTTGGGCAGGGCAGTTCCTTGTGAGTACCTGGCTACTGAAAGAGTTTCTTCCGGGCTTTGGCCTGAGTGCCACAGGTGAGGGTGGTGCTCCGGATACCGGTAAGAATACTGGAAAGGTGAGAAACGAGGCTCTTTGGAGGGAGTAGGAAGAGAGCCTGACATCTGGGGAAGTATAGGTTGAAGGCCTAGTGGGGAAAGAAGCAGAGTTTCCTAGGTAGGGAGATGCTGGCCTTGGCTCCGAGACTGACGCATTCTGAACACCTTGAGCTTTCTGGGGCCCTCTCATCCGGGTCCTGCAATGAAGGCTCCTTTTTTCTTCCCCTCTTCCCTGTAACTTTGAATCCTGTACCTTTCCTATTTTCTGAAACCTCTGCACCATTTCTCCTGTATCTCCTGTATCTCCTGTCTGCTTTAACCCTGTTTCTTTTTCAGTGTTTCAGACAACCTCTATGTTCCCTGTAGTGCTGTCTCTCCTCTGATTGCTTTTCCTATTCCTGACCCACGCTCTCTTTCCAACAACTTTTTTTTTTTTTTTTTTAAGATTTTATTTATCTGGGAGCCTGGGTAGCTCAGTGGGTTAAGCTGCTGCCTTCGGCTCAGGTCATGATCTCAGGGTCCTGGGATCGAGTCCCGCATTGGGCTCTCTGCTCGGCGGGGAGCCTGCTTCCTCCTCTCTCTCTCTGCCTGTCTCTCTGCCTACTTGTGATCTCTCTGTGTCAAATAAATAAATAAAAAATCTTAAAAAAAATATTTTATTTATTTGACACAGAGAGAGAGAGATCACAAGTAGGCAGAGAGGTAGGCAGAGAGATGTAGGGAAAGAAGGTTCCCCGCTGAGCAGAGAGCCCGACGTGGGGCTCGATCCTGGGACCCTGGGATCATGACCTGAGCCCAAGGTAGCGGCTTTAACCCACTGAACCACCCAGGCGCCCCTCCAGCAACTTTTCATGACCTGAGCCAAAGGTAGCGGCTTTAACCCACTGAACCACCCAGGCGCCCCTCCAACAACTTTTCTGTTCTCGTCCTGAGTTCTAAATCCGATTGCTAGATCTCAGCACTTTTGTACCTTCAATAATCTTTCTTTGTTCAAGTCAATTCCTCTCCCTCTCTCTTTCCCACAACCTTAACTTTGCGTTTAGTGTCGTAGGTTCCCTCCCCACTGGTCACTCTCTCTCCAGTTAAACCAGGTCACCCATACTCTCTCTTGTCCCTTCCCTTGGGTTCTTACCACCCTTTAATCAAGGTGCTGAGCCTCTCTTTCTTTTTTTTTTTTTTTAAAGATTTTATTTATTTATTTGACAGACAGAGATCACAAGTAGGCAGAGAGGCAGGCAGAGAGAGAGAGAGAGAAAGAGGGAAGAAGGCTTCCTGCGGAGCAGGGAGCCCGATGCGGGGCTTGATCCCAGGACCCTGAGATCATGACCTGAGCCGAAGGCAGCAGCCCAAACCACTGAGCCACCCAGGCGCCCCAGAGCCTCTCTTTCTTATCTTTACCCCCGCTGAACTCTGTTGTTTCTCCTCAGCCCAGGCAAGGTCCCCCTGGCCAAGATGTCAGGCCTGGTGTTGGGGCAGCGGGATGAGCCTGCAGGGCACCGGCTCAGCCAGGAGGAGATCCTGGGAAGCACTCGGCTGGTGAGCCAAGGGCTGGAGGCCCTACACAGTGAACATCAGGCTGTCCTGCAGAGTCTATCCCATACCATTGAGTGTCTGCAGCAGGGAGGCCATGAAGAAGGACTGGTGCATGAGAAGGCCCGGCAGCTGCGACGTTCCATGGAAAACATCGAGCTGGGACTGAGTGAGGCCCAGGTGAGAGGAAGGAAGTGATACCAAGTGGCCCTTCGAGGAGCATTTGTCCGATTGGAGTTTTGGGGTCATTTAGGATTGCCTGGTCCTAGATGCTTGCATTCATTCATGTAGTAAATATGTATTAAGCCCCTGCTTTGTGCCAGGCATAAGTCTTCTGGGCACTGGAGAAATATCATTGAATGCAATAATCAAAAATCTTTGCCATCTCAGAGCTTGCATTCTAGCTGCAGGAGGCAAACAATACACAAATGAAGAAAGGATTCTGTATGTCAAAGAGTGATACTTGCAAAGGAAAAGGGATAAAAATAAAACAGAAGGTGACTAGTGGCTACAGAAAGAGGATACAACTTTAGATATGATGGTCAAAAAAAGTCTTACTGAAAGGTGACATTTGAGCCAAGATTTGAAGATGAGGGAGTGAGTCCTACAATAAATGGGGGCCGAGCATCTACAGCAGAGTGGGTAGTACCTACAAAGGCCCGGAACTGGAGCATTCCCGGTAAGGCCAGTGAGGGACCAGTATGGCTGCAGTAAGAGCGGGTGAGGTGAAGCAAAATAGGAAATGAAGTGCAAGGGCGCTAGGCGGGCTCTGTCATGGAGTGTGAGACTCTTGATCTTGGGGTTGTGAGTTCGAGCCCCACATCGGGTAGAGGGATTACTTAAAAATCAAAAATCTTAAAAGAAAGGAAGGAAGAGAAAGAATGAAGGAAAAGAAAAAAGAAGGAGAAAGAAAGAGAGAAAATGAAGTGTAAGGTGTAGCAGGGTTAAGAGCCAAGGGGACAGATCATGTGGAACTCGTGGTTCATCACAAGGGTGTTGCTTTTACTTTGAATGAGATGAAAGTTATTGGAATACCAATAACTTTGGTATTCCAAAGTTACAAAGTGGAGCAGAGGAGTGATGTGGTCTGACTTAACATGTTACAAGGACTAGCTGGCTGCTGGGTTGAGATCAGACTCTAAGGAAAAAGGACCAAAACAGAGGCCAGTGAGGAGGCGGTAGTAGTTACCCAGGTGGGAAGTGATGGTGAACTGTCCTAGGGTGGTGGCTCTGAAGGTTGTGAAAAATTGGATTCAGGGTGTATTTTGAAGGTAGCACTCTTGCTGCCCAACCCCGCCTCCTGGCCCCTGCCAGTCTTGCTGCCTCCCCGTAGGCTCCCCTCCCACTTAATCCCGGAACACTCTAGTCCAGAGTCAGGCGCTCATGGGATGTGCCCACCTAGGTGATGCTGGCTTTGGCCAGCCACCTGAGCACAGTGGAGTCGGAGAAACAGAAGCTGCGGGCCCAGGTACGGAGGCTGTGTCAGGAGAACCAGTGGCTCCGGGATGAGCTGGCAGGCACCCAGCAGCGGCTCCAGCGCAGCGAACAGGCTGTGGCCCAGCTGGAGGAGGAAAAGAAGCACCTGGAGTTCCTGGGCCAGCTGCGCCAGTATGATGAGGATGGGCACACTGCGGTAAGCGTGCACCAGCAGGGCTGACTACGGGGGTAGCTGGGAGTCGCCAGTCTTGGGGGGACAGCTAGGAGTCACCAGAGACGTGGGGGCAACTGGTCATGAGCAGCAGGGACTGGCCTTGCTGCACGACCTGCCCCCACCTGGCCGAATGCAGGTCCTGACACCAACTCCAGAGAGGAGCACTGCTGAAACAGTCTTAACTCATTCGGTCTGCACGTAGTTCCATGACAGCTGTGTATGTCGGGCACTGCACACTCTGCTGGGGGGTGCAGCAGTGATTGAGGCAGACAGAGTTCCTGCTTCCCCAGTTAGAGGTTTTGGGGTTGGGGGAGACACATAAGCACCCAGGCAATTCCAGCCCAGAATCCTACCTGCTCCAACGCGGGAAAGCATAGCACAGTCGAGCAAGACCCTCCTAAAATTTGCCCTCAAGATGTATGAAGTGTAAACCTCACTCAGCAGTCAGGTGTTTATCTCTCTGCTGTAGGCAGTGCGAGAGGCTGTGTGTGGGGGAGATGTAAAGAACTATGAGAGTTCCTGTCCTCCCAAGCTCCTAATGGAGCTGCAGGGCCAACGCTTACACATGAGGACACGTGTGTGATGACACAATGTCGTCGACACGATGTGACACTTCAGATGCTCAGGGCTGGATGAGTGGTTCAGTAATGGGAGGAATTCCAGGATCGATTTGGGGGGACTGGAATGGCCTGAGAAGGATTTGCAGATGAGGTCGTACACAGGGGTGGGGTAAGATTTGGGTTGGATTTTTTTCATTGTACAGGTTAGGAGTTGGGCTGGATTTTGATGGATGATGAAGGGGAAAGGAGGAGCTTTCTAGCCTGGGGGTGGCAATGTGTCAATAGATAAGGCTCCAGGGCTGGAGAGCTGATCTCTCCCAGGAAAAGTGGGATGATTTGCACTGGACGCATTGACAAGGCTGGGTGGGAGGCTTGGAGGTGTTTCTGCAAGGTTGATGTGCTCGTGGCACAAAGCAGATTTCCCCATGTGGAAGTAGGTGAGACAGTGAGGGCTGGGCACTGAGTCGAGAGGGAGTGGTGGCAGATCATGGGGAGGAGGCTGAGCTAGACGCTTTGGGTACTCTTTGGGTACGTGTCAATAAGATCAGACACACTCCCTGCCCTCAGGAAAGATAAGACAGACATATAATCAGTGTAAACACAGGGATCAGCACTGGGCTATAATTACAAGAACTGAGGAGGGTGGGGAGGTGTGGAGACTAGAGAATGAGGGTGCTTAGGAAGTTCTCAATGTGAAAGAAGGATATTTACAAACAAGAGTGGGCTGAGATTGGTGGACAGATGCTAGCCTTCCCAGTGGCAGGGACACGAACAAGAGACTTCGCCACCTGTCAGTGATTTCATGCTTTAGAGGGGCCCTGAAGAGGCTACTGGGGATATCTATGCCTAGCCATGCTGCTTCTTGCTTTCCAGGAGGAGAAGGAGGGTGATGCCACCAAGGATTCCCTGGATGATCTCTTCCCCAATGAGGAGGAAGAAGACTCCAGCAATGGCTGTGAGTTTGTCTTTGGAGTTGGAGGGTAAAGAGGGGCAGCAGAGGGCTGGTCCCAGATATGGCCCCCCCTTGCATATGGGATGCTCACCATCCAGAAATATGTTCTTCACTTCCCCTGGAGATAGGGTAGAGTCTGGGCTTCTGGTTCCATTTCCACAGCCTCCCCATTATTCACCAATATTTATTACATAGTTAATGTGTCTTGAGCCCTATGGTAGGCACTAGGGAGACTGAGTTGAGAATGACAGAGTTCTTGCCTGTAAGAAGCTCAAAGTCAAATGGGGTGATGACCCTGGAGTGAAAGAACATGAAATTCTCGAGGGAAAGAAGCAGATCTTTCTTATTTTCACATCCCTGACACAGCCCCTGGCTCATGCTTACTGAGTAAAGTTTGTTGAATGAATGAGTGATTGGGTGAACAAGTGGGGTTGTGAGGGGCACAGGTACCAGGGAGTGGGTGAAGGAAGAGCAGTAGAGGTAGGTCTGGGGGGTGGGAGGCCGTGGCAGGGGGTGTGCACAGGCAGGGTTGGGGTGGAGAGGGCAGATAGCAAAGGGGAGAGGAAGTGCCCTGAGGAAGTCTCCTGTTCATTTTCCGGGATGGATAGTGTCCCGTGGCCAGGGCGCCCAGCACAGTGGATATGAGATCCCAGCAAGGCTGCGGACCCTGCACAACTTGGTGATCCAGTACGCAGCCCAGGGTCGCTATGAGGTAGCCGTGCCACTCTGTAAGCAGGCACTGGAGGACCTGGAGCGCACGTCTGGCCGTGGCCACCCTGATGTCGCAACCATGCTCAACATCCTTGCTCTGGTGTATCGGTGAGTCCTGGCCTCCTCGTCTCCCAGCTCTGCCTCCAGGTTCCCACCTTGATCCACCTTCGGCTCCCATTCCTCCTCTCCAGAGGGTACCTCTTCTCCCTGCTGGGCCTCCCAAGTGACCCCACTCGGGGCCTTCCTTTGCACCAGCACTCTTGTTCTTTTCATACGTCACCCCTTGACCTCAGAGCCGGTCACCTCTCAGGCTCTTCGCTTCTCCATTCCCTCCTTTGAGAGGGTCTCTTTCCCTCTCTGTTTCCATCTCTTGCATCCTATAGCTGGTCTCCTCTTTGCATGGTAGTGTTCTGGATCCACGTAGAGGCGTGTTGGTGAACTCTCACTGCTCTCCCCTAGGCTTCCTGTCTCCTTGCGGGGGGTCCTAACCCTTAAATGTACCTCAGTCATACTGAAGGGAAGGAAGGAAAGAGATGACTTGGGGGTAGAGTTCAGGATAACCCCTGTCACTTCTCTCCTCTTCCAGGGACCAGAATAAGTATAAGGAAGCTGCCCACCTGTTGAATGACGCCCTCAACATCCGGGAGAGCACCCTGGGCCGGGACCACCCTGCTGTCAGTACTCCATGCCCTCCTCACCTCCTGCTCTTTTGGCTTCTCTTAGTTTGTTTATCCACTGCCCTCAGCCCACTCACTGTTCAGGGAGAAGCTGTGAGGGCTTCTTTCTTCCAGGCCCTGTTTGCTAAGCCCAGGGGTTCTCAGCTCTCTGAGGCACAATGAGTCCTTTTTTTTTTTTTTTTTTTTTAAAGATTTTATTTATTTATTTGACAGAGAGAGATCACAAGTAGGCAGAGAGGCAGGCAGAGAGAGGAGGAAGCAGGCTCCCTGCTGAGCAGAGAGCCCGATGCGGGACTTGATCCCAGGACCCTGAGATCATGACCTGAGCCGAAGGCAGCGGCTTAACCCACTGAGCCACCCAGGCGCCCCCCTTTTTTTTTTTTTTAAAGATTTTATTTATTTATATGACAGACACAGATCACAAGTAGGCAGAGAGAGAGTGGGAGAAGCAGGTTCCCCGCTGAGCAGAGAGCCCGATGCGGGGCTCGATCCCAGGACCCCGGGATCATGACCTGAGCTGAAGGCAGAGGCTTTAACCCACTGAGCCACCCAGGCGCGCCACAATGAGTCCTTCTTATAATGAGTATTTTCCTGAAGCATGATTCATAGACACTGTAACTGACCTACACATACAATTCCAAAAAATGTTGAATGGCACCTTATCATATAAAAATGAGGAAAGTAACAGAATAAAATAACACATAGGATGTGTTATAATGAAATGAAAACATGACGTGCTAACAGTTCTATTAACTCTAACTACAGTAGAAGACATAATACAGCACATAACTTACATATAATATGGTATAATACAACTTTAGATTTAGAACATTGAGAGCAGTAAGACACTAGATGTAAGAAGTACTAAGAAAAAATGACAGGGCAGGGGCACATGGCTGACTTAGTCAGAAGAGTGTGTGACTCTTGATATCGGGGTCTATGCCCCACATTGGGCACGGAGATTACTAAAAAAATAAGTAAACTTAAAAAGAAAATGACAGAGCAGAAGAATTGGTGGATACAAGATTAAAAACCCATGTCAGACTCAGTAACAACAGGCCAGATTTATTCATATATGATGAGAAAATGAGCAATGATGGATTGTCACAGTGGAGAAAATGAGAAAAAAAGTATTTTTGCAAACAAGGTATTTTGCAAAATTATGAACATAATTTCTTATGTTGCATTATGTGGTAGGCAGGGGTGATGTAGCTGAGAAAACAGCTCCCCTCTTGCTATCCCGCTAAGGGTCAAGGCTCACGGTATTCAGACGTCTGGCCGGACACTCCAAAGTTAACAGAGTTATCCCACACACGCAGAACATCTGTACCATCCTTACCTTTCCAAAGGTGATAGTGCCCCCAGTCTTCATGGCCACCAAAACCCACACCAAATCCCACCTCCAGAAATATCTACAAATCCCCCTAGAGGGCGGTACCACCCCCAGAGAGCCTTCAGAACCTCCCTCGCCTCTGGTTAGGCTGGCCCCGGTCCTCTTCCCTTGGGAGTCCTGCAGCGTGGGGCCCTGTTGTGCAGGGGGAGAACTCCTGGATCTCAAGGCCTCGATGCTGGGGGGACGGGCCTTTCTCCCCAGGTGGCTGCTACACTCAACAATCTGGCTGTGCTCTATGGCAAAAGAGGCAAGTACAAGGAGGCCGAGCCACTGTGCCAGCGTGCACTGGAGATTCGAGAAAAGGTGCCTGTGTTCTCTCGTTCTCTGATGCTGTGACCCTTCCTCCACCATCTCTCTTCCAGGCTACCCTCTTCCCTCATGTTTTTACCCAACCCTCTTTCTTTGCCTTGTTCCCTCTCTTGTCATTCCCTTCCCTTGCTCCCCACACGGGTTACACACACACAGCCGTAGCCATCTGTCACTCCTTTACTCCCTTCCAGGTCCTGGGCACTGACCACCCAGATGTGGCAAAGCAACTGAACAACCTGGCCCTGTTGTGCCAAAACCAGGGCAAGTATGAGGCTGTGGAGCGCTATTACAGGCGGGCCCTGGCTATCTATGAGGGGCAGCTGGGACCGGACAACCCTAACGTAGCCCGGACCAAGAACAACCTGGTAAGGGCAGAAGGGAAGAACAACCTGGAAGGGCATGGAGGGAGGGGAAGGGAAAGCACCCTACTGTGGTACGCTGACCTCGACACCTTTGTGCCTCTGGGGGGCTGCCTTTGGGGCTGAGGGCTCTGCTTCATTCCAGTGGCAAGGTGAAGTCCCATAGCCTTCTGGGAGCAGAGTGAACACCCTTGACCCTGCAGCTAGAAAAGAAAGTCTGAGGAGGATCTCTAGGAAAAGTCACAAAGAGACCAAGAGGTGGAAGTCCCTGAGCCCTGCTGAGACCTTGTCTCTGTCCCGTGTTTTTGCCTTTCTGCCCCAGGCTTCCTGTTACCTGAAACAGGGCAAATATGCTGAGGCTGAGACGCTCTACAAAGAGATTCTGACCCGTGCGCATGTGCAGGAGTTTGGGTCTGTGGATGGTGAGTGGGGTGGGCCTGGGGGGGGAGCTACAGGGTGGTGAAGAGATGCAGACCTGGGGCGCCTGGGTGGTGGCTCAGTCAGTTGAGTGTCAGACTTTTTTTTTTTTTTTTTTTTTTAAAGATTTTATTTATTTATTTGTCAGAGAAGAGAGAGAGAGTGAGCACAGGCAGACAGAGTGGCAGAGGGAGAAGCAGGCTCCCTGCGGAGCAAGGAGCCCAATGCAGGACTCAATCCCAGGACGCTGGGATCATGGAGTGTCAGACTCTTGATCTCGTCTCTGGTCTTGATCTCAGGGTCATGAGTTCAAGCCCTACATTGGGCTCCACCTGTGGAGCCTACTTTAAAAAAATGCAGACCAAAGGTGAGGGGTTACGCCCTAATGGTTCCCAGGCAGAGCCAGACCCCTTTAGTTCAGCTCCATGGGCCTCTGTCTCCTGGCTCCCCTCTGTACTGTCTAGCTCTGTTCTCTAACCTTACCACCCCATCCGTGTATCACTCCTAGATGATCACAAGCCCATCTGGATGCATGCAGAGGAGCGGGAGGAAATGAGCAAAGTGAGTGTGGTATCCAGCCTGGGGAGTCCCAGGCCACCAGGGTCTCTTGCTTCCTCCTTGCATGAGTCTAGCTCCTTAACTCTTTCCCACCTGACCACCAGTTCCAGATGTCCAGTGCTTTCCCTAGCCCAGCCCACACCATAGCCCTTAGGCATCTGTGTGTTTTCAGCTCTGGCTTACCCCCTCTGTTCTGCAGAGCCGACACCGAGAGGGTGGCACACCCTACACAGAGTACGGAGGCTGGTACAAGGCCTGCAAAGTGAGCAGGTGAGCGGCCAGTGAGATGCTGGCTTGGCCTCCCGTGCCCTCCATCCAAACCCTGAGCCTGGCCTCTGAGACCTTTTCCCCTCAGCCCTTTGACCTTCCCTTGGCTCTGCTCCCTCTCACTCCTGTTTCTCTTCTGAACCCATCCTCACTTTCTTCCCACAGCCCCACAGTGAACACTACTCTGAGAAACCTCGGAGCTCTGTACAGGCGCCAGGGAAAGCTGGAGGCAGCTGAGACCCTAGAAGAATGTGCCCTACGCTCCCAGAAACAGGTCAGTGACCAGGAGGGGAAGGAGGTCTGGAAGGTAGGTCCTGGGAATGGGGGATCACCGAGGTTTCTTTAGAGTCTCAGAAGAATGAAGGGCCGAGGAGAAAGCAGGGAAAGGGAGGTGAGAGTCTCTTGTAGTCGTGGTTGTGATTTTTCTTTTCTTTTTTTAAGATTTTATTTATTTGACAGAGAGAAAGAAATCACAAGTAGGCAGAGAGGCAGGCAGAGAGAGAGAGGGGAAGAAGCAGGCTCCCCGCAGAGCAGAGAGCCTGACTTGGGGCTCGATCCCAGGACCCTGGGATCATGACCTGAGCGGAAGGCAGAGGCTTTAACCCACTGAGCCACCCAGGTGCCCCAGTCGTGGTTGTTTTTAAGTGTGTTTTTACCCATGCCCTTCATGGTCAGGACTCCAAGTTCAAGATTCACATCACTAAACAGGACTATTGAAAGGAAAGCCATGTCCTTTCACAGTTTGAAGAAGTTACTGAGGAGGGTCATGGGTGGTGTGGGTGAGGGGGTTGAGATTGAGGGGAGCCTGAAGTCAGTCTCTCAAATTGTGGGTCATGACTCATTAGTGGGTCTTTTTTTTTTTTTTTTTTTTTAATTTTAAAAATTTATTTGACAGAGAGAGAGGCAACACAAGCAGGGGGAGTGGGAGAGGGAGAAGCATGCTCTCCCCTGAGCAGGGAGCCTGATGCGGAACTTGATCCCGAAACCCTGGGATCATGACCTGAGCCAAAGGCAGATGCTTAATGACTGAGCTACCCATGTGCCCCTCATTAGTGGGTCTTGAAATCAATTCAGTGTGACCATAGTGAAAATGGATATCTGTCTGTAAGTAGGAATGCATTGCAAAGAGAAGAGGCGAGTACTTTCCAGTATGTGTGTACTAGGACGTCACAAGGAAAAATGTCTCCCCTGTTGGGGCTAATGGTAAAAAAAAGTCTGAAAGCTCCAGCCTGAGGAGTTAAGGAGTGCAGATTCCCAGCGCCTGTCTTTTCCTTCCAGGGCACTGATCCTATCAGCCAAACCAAGGTGGCTGAGCTGCTTGGGGAAGGCGACAGTGGAAGGACCTCTCAGGAGGGCCCTGGGGGCAGCGTGAAGTTTGAGGGAGGTGAAGACGCTTCTGTGGCCGTGGAATGGTCAGGGGTGAGTCTCATTATTGCCCCTTGATCTCTCGGGCTCCCTCCTGCTGGTGTGATGGGGAGAGGCTCTGGGCCTGCCCAGGTAGGACATGAGAGCACGTAGTCCACACTCCAGTTCAGTTTGTCCCACCCTCGCAAGGGGGTAGGCAAGCCATCATTGGTAAGGCTCTTGTTTACTTTCTCTTTTTTTAAATTTTATTTATTTACTTGTCAGAGAGCATGAGCAGGGGGAGAGGCAGGCTCCCTGACGAGCAAGGAGCTCAGTGCTGGACTTGATCCCAGGACACTGGGATCATGACCTGAGCCAAAAGCAGACACTTAACCAACTGAGACACCCAGGCATGCCTAGGGCTCTTGATTTCAATCATGAGACTTTTGGGGGAGGTGGGATGTGTGCAGGATAAATGGGAACAGTAGACTTGGAAGCCTGTCTGCATGGGCTCCCCTTAGCTTCTGTGCCCCATCCCTCTCTGCCAGGATGGCAGTGGGACCCTGCAGAGGAGTGGTTCTCTGGGCAAGATCCGGGATGTGCTTCGTAGAAGCAGTGAACTCCTGGTGAGGAAACTCCAGGGGACTGAGCCTCGGCCCTCCAGGTACACAGTGAGACTGAGAGATGGTAAAGCAGATCAGTAAACCCTTGCCTCCAACTCCTCTTGGCCCTTCATCTCTGGAGAAGTGTCTTGGAGAGAACCTGGAGGAGGTTGATGGGATGGCCCTGGGGAAAGAGTTTGGGAAAGATGGGTGCCTCAGGGGTTGGGAGAGGTGCCGAGGAGATGCCGGTTACTGATGAAGTTAAGAGATTGTGCATGTGTGTGTGTTGGGGGGGGTGGTTGTCAGATGGTGAGGAGGCTGTGATTTGATGCATACAGCAATGCACAAGGGGCCCACAGTGTTAGGACCTCTAACAGGGAAGAGAGGAGGCCTCAGTTTTTTCTTTTTGCACTGCAGCAGCAACATGAAGCGGGCAGCCTCCTTAAACTATCTGAATCAACCCAGTGCAGCACCCCTCCAGGTGAGAGAAGAGCATATGGGTGGGTGAGCAAAAAAGGGGAGCCATGGGGCCGGTGCCACAGGAGCTAGGGAAGAGGAGAGAGTCTTCTGGGGTGAAGACTCAACCAGGGAACTGGAGTTGGGTAGAAGAGAATCGCGCAGACACCTTGTTGGGGTGGTGACCACTATGGGACGGTTTTGGGCCAGAGATAGAAGCGAATAAATTAATCAGGAAGGTAACAGGAGTTGATGTTCTCTAAACTGGTACTTTGGAATTATCGATAATTCAAGAATCATTTGGGGATACCAACTGTTCTTCCTCCTGCAGCCACCATATTCTCCGCCTTGGGGACTCAGTGGCAGATGAGAAGGGAAAAAGAGAAAAAAAACAGTATTAAGTCATCTATATCTGAGACAGCAGTAACGACATGTTAATGGCAACTGGCCATTTGTGTCAACATGTTCAGAGTATAGGATATATAGGCTGATATTCATGTTGGTCTTTCAAGCACTCTCTCCGCCAGATCATGGCTTTCTTCTTCTTCTTCTTCTTTTTAAAAAAAATTTTTTTAAAAGATTTTATTTATTTATTTGACAGACAGAGATCACAAGTAGGCAGAGAGGCAGGTAGAGAGAGAGGAGGAATCAGGCTCCCTGCTGAGCAGAGAGCCCTATGTGGGGCTCGATCCCAGGACCCTGGGATCATGACCTGAACCAAAGGCAGAGGCTTCAACCCACTGAGCCATCCAGCCCCTTCTTTTTTAAATTTAAAATTTTATTATTATTTTTTAAGAATTTATTTATTTATTTTTCAGAGAGAGAGAGAGAGAGCGCGCACACACAAGCAGGCAGAGTGGCAGGCAGAGACGGAGAGAGAAGCAGTCTCCCTGTGGAGCAAGGAGCCCGATTCGGGACTCAATCTGGGGACCCTGGGATCATGGCCTGAGCCGAAGGCAGCAGCTTAACTGATTGAGCCACCCGGGCATCCCTTCTTCTTCTTCTTCTTTTTTTTTTTTTTAAGATTTTATTTATTTATTTCACAGAGACACAGAGAGAGAGGGAACGCAAGCATGGGGAGGGGGAGATGGAGAAGCAGGCTTCCCGCTGAGCAGGGAGCTCACTGTGGGGCTGGATCTCAGAATGCTGGGATCATGACCTAAGCCAAAGGCAGATGCTTAAGGACTGAGCCACCCACGTGCCCTTAGATCATGGCCTTCTTGAACATCCTAGCAAAGGCCAAAACTACACAGAGCCCCAGAGCTTGAGAATCAAGTTCCAGGCTCTATCCTAGCTCTAGAGATAGACTGCAGTCACAGTCACATAATGGCTAGACTCCAGGGGACAGTCTTTGGGAAGCCGAGGTCCCTGGTCTGATAGCATGGTGTTGTCTGTTTCAGGTCTCCCGGGGCCTCAGTGCCAGCACTACGGATCTCTCTTCAAGCAGCTGACATTCAACCCACCCCCCCAGGTCTGCTGGGTCTCCCCCCACAGCCCTCTCAGCATTCCCTATTGCTTCCTGGCTCTTCCAATCCCAAGGTGGGACAGGGAAGGGAGAGCAGTTAACCAGAAGATTGCTGCTGCCCTTAGGGTCTTGGCTCCCTCCTCAGGAATTCCCCTCAGGAAGGACCCTCAGGACACCCTCTCCTCATAGTCCTTCAGAGTAGCTAGCTCTGAGGCCCCCAAGATGCTTAAGGAGCAGGCACACATCTCAGAGATGGAGCCTGCTGCTGGCTTTTCGGTCAGAGGGTTTGGAGCTGGCCAGCCAAGTTGCCTTGCTCTGGCCTCTCTTGTTCCCTCTGCTGCCTCACTTCAGGTCCGTGTATTTCACTTTTCTTAAATAAAAGAATCAGGTAACCATTTTGCCACTTGAGTCCTGACCGAAGAGAGTAGGGAGCAAGGGTTGTGTTGGGGCCCTTCGCAGAAGGGCAAGGGACAGTGATGGATGGGGCAACAAGAGAAGTGTTGATTCTTGGATCTCTCCTCTCTTCCTTCCTCTGTTTGTATCCTCTGCAGCAGGGCCTGCAGGAAGGCATCTGGGGGATGGGGGAGGAGGCCCACAACCCCAAGGAGAAGGTGCTATGGACTGGGTTGTCAGGGACATGTGGTGGCCATGTGGCAGGACCCTGGAGTCCTGGCGCCACCGCTCCCGGCCTGTGAGGCCCTCTGTGGCTGCCCCTCCTCCTCCCAGCTGCTTGGGGGAAGGGAGGTCTAAGCGGGCCTGGGGGGCCCTCCAGAGCCAGAGGGGGATGAGGCACTCACTATCCATCCCCTCTCAGCATATCCTGGAGGCCTGAGCAGCAGCTGGGGCCCATCTTCTAAAGCTTGACTCCTCCTGACCCGCCTCCTACACCCCTTGCTGCTTTCACAACAAAGAAAGAATGTGGGGGTGGTGGCGCTGGGGGTGGGGGGGTGCCTGGAACAAGGGCTGCGTAGGGCCTCCCCACAGCTGGAGACTTGGCCATGCCCTGCAGCCCAGACTGCCTGGAGATGGACTTGGGATAAATTTGTCAGTTTAACAGCCTTCAGCCAGGCATTCAGAGCCCAGTCTGTTTCTACCTTTGGGTTCAGATTGGTCCAGAGCCAAACCAGACCCCAGCCATGCACCGGTCCCTCACTTCTCCAGGCTGTATCTCTCCTGGGGTTCTTCAGTAACTCCAGGTTACTTTGCTTGGGGGACATCAAGGACACCCTTCTGTTCTAGGTCTCCCTCAGGATTTTAGGTCGTTGAGACGTGAGCCAGAGCCCACCTTTTCCCCTTTCTACCCAGAGAATTTGGAGGGAACAGTTGCCTAGAGCCCCCGGGAAGGCCCAGAACCATCCTCCGCAGGGGCCACTAAAGTCACTTTGGTTCCCCAAGTCCCTGCAGAATGGACGGTAGGCACTGCCTATGCTGCCCTACCTTGCTCAGGTCCCCACAATCCTCAGGGCCTCCCTCCCTCTGTCCCCTACCCATCTCCAGACCCCTCCCCCTACTGCGAGCTCCTCCCCGCCACGACGGGGAGGGGGCGTCGAAGGGGCGGGGCGCCGCGCGGCGGCCGGCGGGGAGGGGGCGTCGCGGGGCGGGGCCTGGCAGCGGCGGCGACGGCGGCAGCAGCGACGGTGGCGGCGGCGCGCGAGGGCTTGGAGGTACCAGCGGCGCGCGGGTCCGGCTCGGGACGCCTCGGGCTCGGGCTCGGGCTCTGGCTGCGGCTGCTGCAGCGGCGCCGGCCCACCGGTGCGCTCGGCCTCCCGGGTCCGCCGCGGAGCGCAGTTCGAACGCCCGCCGAGCGCCGGCCGGGTCCTCCTCCCGAGCCTGCCGCGATGGCAGCTGCGCCGGGAATCCCGAGCAATCTCCTCCGGCTGCCCCTGCTCAGCGTCCTGCTGTTGCCGCTGCTGGGCGGTGAGTCGCGGCGAGCTGCGGGGACGGGGCTCGGGGAGCGCGGGAGCCCCGCGGGCAAAAGGGGGCACGAGGAGGTGGCTTTGGGCAGCTGGGCCGGGCGAGACACCCTGGAGTGGTGGAGAGGCTGGCGGCAGGCGCGAAGTCCCGGCGCCCGGGGTGGCGAAGCTCCCGCGGACTCGCCCCCTTGGATTCGCCCGGGCCCCTCTCCCTTGGCGCTAGCGAGGACGCGTTTCTACCCGCCACGGAGTTTTCCCTGTCGGAGCGGAGAGTTTGCTCGGGAACTGCCGGGAGTTGCTGGCTCCCGGGCTCCGCTGGGGAGTTTCTTTTCGGGAGGGAAACGACTCTGTTCCTACTTTAGGGGAGCGCGATGCGGTGGCTGGTGGAGGGACGGAGTCCCTCTAGCAGTCTCTGCCTAGGTGAAGGAAGCCGGCCTGGGGCCGGATGCGGGATCGACCTGCGCCGCGCGGAGCGCGGAGCTTTGTTACCTACGCCGGCCAGACGCTCCCGGCTTCCCTTCTCCAAGTTCCCGAGCCAGGCTGGGACCCTGATGACCCTGCTAGTGCGGACAGGAGAAAGGAAAAAATAGGGCCCGCGCCGTCTCCTCCAGCTCTTGGGCCTGAGCCCGGAGCCCCAAGCCCGGAGCCCACTCCCAGCCGGGTCGAATCTGGGGAGCAGGGAGTCCGAGGCTGTCGTGGTGACTAATGTGTGAAGGCCGCTGCCAAAATCGGGCATGGCCGGCCTGCAAAGGTGCGGACGGGGTTGGTTCTGCTCCTTCCTGGATTTCCATCCTGTCTCTCCTCACGGAGGAAGGAAAATCTCTCATTCTGCGGGCAGAAAGGCAAAAAGAGTTCATTCTGCGCTTTATTGGAGGGCCTTGGCGTTTTGATGAGGGTGTGGCTTGTATCTACGGGGCAGACAGGACCCGACACCCCCCCCCCCCAGCCCCCCGCCATCCCCCGCCTTTATTTCCTGGCTTGGTCACACCTGAGAGTCACCACTGAGGTGTTGAAGTGCTTTACAGGAAAGCAGCAAGCTACCTGCACACCACAAATGGCCTGGACTGGAAATATGCAACACCCCCCCTCCCCAAGAAAAAGAAAAAAAAAACCCACAACACAAAATCTTTGGTGATGATCCTGGCAGCAGCCCTTTTTCGAGAAATCTGCTCAGGGCTCCTGGTCCTAGCTTATCACTTTTCCTCTTTCTTGGAAGAGTGTCTATAGGACCGGTGGGGGTAGAGAATTGCCTTTTCTGACATCTCCCTGGCTGGCAGCTGTTGAGGGATTTTGGTGGTGATGGAATCAACATCTCCCCCAGCCCTAGTTTAAAAGGAGAGGTAAGAACAAGTTCCCAGGAATCGTAGGAGGTGTTTCTGGAGCTGCCCTGTGTTTCTCGTGATGTGTAGGGTGGTTCTTGCTCGTGGCAGGACCCACATCTGCTCCCAGAGGAAGTCTGAAAGTTTTTTTGTGCAGCCAGGATGGGGTGGGGGCAGCCATATGGACGAGCAGCCCCAGCTCACAGGCTTCCTGGATTGGTGGCTGTTGGGCTTTGGGTGAGTGGGTCGCCTGATACGGCTATCTTCATGCTGATGTTTAGAGCTAGAGCTCTGGAGTCAAGGGGAAATTCTGATGTAGACTGGGTCCTTGTTAGTCAACAAATACTAAATTCCTAAATTCCTTCTGTGAGAAGACAACTCTGATGTTAATCGATGTTAATCCGATGACGATGACGGGTGTTTAAGTGGAGAGAGAGGGGGCGTCCTGTATATGTGGGGGGGTGGTTAGGGCAGGCTGTCGGTTTGGGACTGGAAGTCTGCAATCTCTGCTGGGGGTGGGGAGATGTCTTGTGTTCAACAAAGGAACATTTGAATGAGAGCCTTAAATCAGTTCCACCAAGTCTGTCCTGGTGTGGAACCTGTCCCTGTGCTATAAGCAATTTCAGCTGAGGCTGTGGCGTCTGCTGTCTTCTGGTGAAATCCGGGACTCAACGCATCCCTGGACAGCATGACTTCAGGGGGCAACGATTTTTTAATAGATTACAGTAGATTTTTCCATCTCATTGTTTAACTGTGTAATTAACTGGAGTTTAGTGAGACCTGCTGTTAATAAGGCCAGAGTGAGGGACCGAGGCTAGCTTGGTTTGTGGATTAGACCATTTTGAAGTTTGGATAATTATGCTGTAAATGGCTGTGTAGCTTTCCAAACTTTGAGATTCCTGTCGACATAAATACAGTGGAGGCGGAAGAGAGGGCTTGACTTTGGAAATCTGGGATTCTTAGCCCCAGCTGTTTGCATGGTCGGTTGTGGTCACTACCCATTCCTCTTCCCATCCCCCCTCTCTGGGTTCTTCCTTCCAGGCTCTTGTGTCTTTGGGGAGATTGACTTGTCACAGTAAGAGCTACGCTGTCCTGCAGATTCCTCAAGGCTCTGCAGCCTGTCATTCAGACCTGGGAGTTGCTTTTTATCAGTGGTGGGTTTCCTCAGTCGTTGGTGCGAGGGAGGGCATGGATAATCTCCGTACTTGGCTTGCTGAAGGATCTAGTCATACTCCTGGCGTTCACAGCAGGGCTGAGTGGTGGAAAGAGCTCAGGCTGTGGAGAAGAGCAACTCAACCTTTGACAGACCCCGTGGCCCTGGGCAAATTTCATGACCTCCCAGTTTGCCTCCTCTGTGAAGAGACTTCCCAGAGTTGTGTGAAGAATTAAATGTAATAAAGTCTATACAGGGCCCTTTTCTTGTTCTTCCATCTCCTGGGATGGGCTTCCTACATATGTTTCCAGCCTTACAGTCACCTCTAACAGGAAATATTTTCCACCTACTGGAGCCTTCCATTGCTACCCAACGAGTCAATTTACCATCCCCTGAGATAGGCGTGGTTTCTCAGCCCTTTCTTTCCTCTCCAGCCAGTCCTTGGTATATGTTGCCTGGCCCATCTCTCGCTCAGCCCCACTTCCTCCCCAAAGCTGTCCCGTTCTCCTGCCAGAAAGATGCCTGTAGGACTTTCGGATTCTGTCATTCTTAGGACACTAACCTATTTTTGTCCCATTTGAGTTTTAACTAAAGCGCTCCCCTCTTGTGTAATTCCTTACAGTATCATTTATGATGGGTCCTTCTCTAGGTTTATTGAAAAGGTGAGTGAAATTTTTGGCACTGGGCAGAGTAATCAAGGGCAAAGGTAAACATTCCCTTTGCCTCCTAGCTGTCAGGGGTCTTTTGTGTTCCTTTTAGCTCCTCTGGGTTGGGGCTGCCTGTTGTTCCTCCTTGTGCCTGCTCTACTGTGACTGTATCAAGGGACCAGACCTTCCTTCCCTGTTTCTGGGCTGCCTGTTCATTGTGGTGGTTTTCTGAGTTTGATGTGGCAGGGCTTCTGGCCTTCTCCAAGAGTTCTGGGCCTGGCAACCCCATGTACATAGGAAGCTGACCTGTCTTGGAAGGCCACACTTTGAAAATGGTGAGCTGTGTAGGGGCCACTCAAAATAAGGTCCACAGAAAAGTGGCATCAACATTCCCGGGGAGCACAAGGAGAAACCTAGTCTGCATTGAATAAGCTACCCAGGTGACTACACCTCAGAGTTCCAGGAGTCCTGGGCACATGGCGCTCTCCCTCTCTCTCTCTTTAAAAGACTTTATTTATTTATTTGAAAAAGAATGAGCAGTAGGGAGGGGCAGGGGAAGCAGGCTCTCCCACTGAGCAGGAAGCCTGATTCAGGGCTCCATCCCAGGACCCGGAGAGCATGACCTGAGCCAAAGGCAGATATTTAACCATCTGAGTCACCCAGGTGCCCGAAATCCTGGTCTCCTTATACAGAAACTTGAGGGGTAGAGCTTTCAAATTAGGGGCCCTAGATCTTGCACAGTATTTGAAGATTTACCTTAACTAACTTTTAATTCATGTATACACTCTTGTGTGTGATGTCTGCATGTAAAAATTGCCTCACCGTGTCAAAAAAAAAATCACCTCCCTTTGGGTTGAACTTGATTTAGATTTTGTCAGGAAACTTGTCCATTAAACGTGGGACTCTAGGGCACCTGGGTGGCTCAGTGGGTTAATCTGCATTCAGCTCAGGTCATGATCTCAGGGTCCTGGGATCGAGGCCCACTTCGGGCTCTCTGCTCGGCAGGGATCCTGCTTCCTCCTCTCTCACTCTCTGCCTACCTCTCTGCCTACTTGTGATCTCTGTCAAATAAATAAATAAAATCTTAAAAAAACAAAAAAACTGGGACTCTAGAAGGTACGTAGCCTTTGGTGACTTGTTCACTTCCTCTTGGAGCCTCTGGTTTTCCTCGAGGCGCCTGTGCTCGTTTAATAATGAAGGGCAGTGGAGAAATTGGATTTGTGAGGCAGAAATTTGGTCAGCAGAGGACTTTTCAGGAATACATTTGACTCATAATGTCTCTGCTGGGCTCCAGCGGCTTTACCGGTGTTAAATCTTTGGAAGACTTTATATTTCGGAGCGAGGGTGTGTGTGAGTTTGTGTTTAAGCCGGAGGAGCTTCTGTGAGACTCAGCTGGGATGGATGTTGGCTGGTTCAGACTCTAATATTTGAGCCAAGAGCAGTTTGGGGCCAGGGATTCAGTCTTGGGTGTTTTCTTGATGGAGGAAAGGGTCATTGAGCATGGCTGGGTGCCCTAGGTCTGTTCCCTGAGACTTTCTCTACTGTCCCTAACCTCAGTAGCATGTGCCCCTGGTGCTGCCCTTGGCAGAGACACACGGTGGGGTTACAGGCTCAGGGCCACGCTTGCTATCGCTCACCTTGCCTTCGAGCTCCCTGCCTGCCTCCCTCCTGGATTCTTGCTCTGCCCCGCAACTGCCTCCCCCCACCTCCCCCACCCCCGGCCCCGACCCCAATCGCCTGGTCCTCTAGTCCTTGACGCTGCTGCTGCTGCTGCTGCTGTGGAAGTTTTGTCATTGTGGCCAGCTGAGAGTGCCGTCTTGGGGTTCTCCGAGTTCACCACAGAGTGATCACCGGGCCCTGCCGAGCCCCCGGCGCTTCGTGGGGAGCTGGCATGGGAGTGGCTACAGCTAATCCGTGGTTTGAGGAAACCCTCTGTAGTATGTCACTTTTTCCATCCTCTTCTCTGTGTTTAGGCCGTTTCCCTCCCAGTAAAGCCGCCCAAGTAGCAGTGGGGCAGGGAGGAAGCTTTGTTGGAAGGCCAGACCCATGCAGGCGCCTTTCCCCTCTTGCAGCTGAGGTTGGGGTCACCAGACTCTGGGGAAAGGATACACAGGTGAGTGAAACACAGTCGACTGGGTGTCCTGCCAGTCCCAAGCTCCTGCCAGCTGAGACCCTGGTGAGCAAGGATATGCATTTGCTGGTTTGGATGGGTCTTTAATTTCTAAGAATGAGGTCCTGAGTTGCGGGGTAGGGATTGTGAGTCACGTGTTAGGAAGATGTAGATCTGTAGTCCAAAGACCATCAGGTAATACTGTGGAAAGGCTGGTAACTGGAGGACCTATTTAAAATTGGAGTTGTCTGGGCCTGGCTTGCAGACCTGCCCATCAGCATCCTCAGGGAAGGAGGCAGAAAAGGTATTTCACTTTCTCGTTTGTTAGATTCTATCTCAGATTTTTTTTTTTTAAGACTTTATTTATTTATTTGACAGACAGACATCACAAGCAGGCAGAGCAGGAGGCAGAGAGAGAGAAACCAGGCAGTAGGCTCCCTGCTGAGCAGAGAGCCTGATGCGGGACTCCATCCCAGGACCCTGGGATCATGACCTGAGCTGAAGGCAGTGGCTTTAACCCACTGAGCCACCCAGGCACCCCTCTATCTCAGATTTTGAATAGTCAGTCCTGTCGCAGTTCAAGCTCAAAAGGAAACTGAGTTTTAAAATGGTTTCCCAGAAAAGTAGAACAAAACAAAATTGCTTCCCGGGAGATTCTTACTGATGTTCAGGTTTGAGAACCACTGGGTTTCCATAAGAGCTGTGTCCGTTAAAGTGGAGGTGTGGTGTTGAGAAAGGTTGGTGTTGGTCTGGAGGGGTTTAGGATGGGATCAGTCCAAAGCGTCCGCGAGTGTCGTCTGTGGGGGAAGTGTCTCAGTTGGGGCAGGAGGCAGGAAGGAGACACGACAGAGAGATGGGAATCACATGTAGTAAAAGACGCCACTTGGTAAAATGCTAAATAGACCATTCTAGAATGTGTAGGACAGTAAGTCCATGACACAGGAGCAAACAGGGAGGGGAAGGGCTTCAGAGGGAAGAGAGAATTGAATTGCTCATAGAGGTAGGCTGTGGTGATGGATCAGAATGACATAAAGGCGTTGGACCAGGAGTCTGAAAACGTGGCTGGCTCTTGTCTAACATCACACCCACCAGTGCATGATAGAGGAGGAGAAGACATTTGTGGTCCCGTGACACCTGCTTTTCTGTATTCTGGACCTGGCTTAATTGCTGCTTAGCCTTATGACCCTGAGCTGGTTAGTTAACCTTTTGAACCTCAGTTTCCTCATCTGCAAGGTACAAGTGCCGCTGATCACTCCCTTGTCCACCCCCCCCCCCCCCCCCCCCGGAAAGTTCAAGGTCGTGTTCCCCCTGGAGATGGTTGACCCAGGGGTGTAGCCTCTTTGGCCAGAGGCTACCCGGACCCTTTGTCTCCTTTTAGGGCATCAGCCTTTCTTTCCAGTCCTCAATCTCTAGAATGGTTTGTAAGAGCTTGCCAGAGTTATTTTGGACTGGCAGCTTTAGAAATGGTTTCCTCATTTGAGAGCACAGATGTTCTAAATGGGTCTCAGTATTCCAACAACATCTTGGAAAGGTGGGCACAAGCTCTTTGCATTTCCTGGTGAGAACTCTTCTCCCTCTGTCCTAGCAGATTCTCCCAGAGTGATCACTGCTTGTTCAGGGCCACCGTCTCCCTGGGCGTGCCGATGTTCTTCTAGGGAGTGGGTGGTAAGCTGTGTTTTGTGCAGCCTTGGCTGACTTAGAATATCCAGGGGAGGAGGAGATTCTGTGATCATGGGATGGCCGTGGGGTTTCCCCGGTCACTCTGGGTAGTTTGTGTGACCTTCTGTCAATACTGTAGGGAGTTTCCCGAGGTGTGGCATGGTGAGGGATGGATGGCTCTTTCCCTGGGTGGTTAAGAAGGCCTGAGTGGGCAGTAGCATGCACTGCCTCTGCTCTGGGAGATACACTGGCTCCTTTTTGCCCCTTCTGGGGTGCCGTTGGTGAGGCAGTGAGGAGAATGATGGGTCTGTTTGGGGGATGGCTGAGGTGTCCCAACAGCTAGCTCATAGAGTACCTTTGTGCAAATTAGAAATGGGTGCCCTTCCTCCAAGTGAATGCAACCCTGCATCAGGACACAGGGCAATATTTCAGTATTAACACCTTGGCTGGGTATCTTGAGTAGTGCACAACCTATACAATCATATGTGGCCATCCCATTGGAATGAGTGGCTCTTTGCTTCTCAGCTGATGGGCCAAGATGATTTTGGTGAACTCTAGTCTAATATTATGTTTTAGATGAGTCATTTTCTCTACTATTCACCTGCCTCCTGTGGTGGTGGCCTGGAGCATTGCTGTTCATCTCATACTGTAGGAGAAACCTGAGAGGCTGAGGCCCCAGTGCTGTACCTGCTTGGTATATATGTCTGTAGCTGCTGGGATCTTGGTCTGTTTCTGGGCTCCTCCCCCCACCGGAGGATTTTACTGCCTTGCACATGCAGGCTTCTAAAGCCTTATGTAATAATTAATAAGGAAGCCTGGCTGAGACTTCAGGGAAGCGAGGCTGCTCAGAGTTTCTTCCACATCTCATTAAGAAGTACCAGGCTTGCCTTTCTCCCTGGACACCTGGGTCCTCCAATGGTCCCAGGTAAAGTGTGTAGGCTTTCCTGTTTTAGAAAAATGCTGCAGTGATGGTAGAGTCTCTTCAGTAGCAAAGATGGGTTTTGGTGGGCTCTAGTTCTGGGTACCTTGGGGGGGTGTGTCCCTCGTTGGGAGGCACTGGGAAGGAGGCACGGGCCCTGCTCCCACATTTGCCCCAGACTGCTCATATGACATTGGACAAGTTCCACCTGCCACTTGGGCCTCAACCTGAGGACTTAAGACCTTGGAAGACCTTGAATGTGGTGACCTTTGGGGACTGACCCAGTATTGCCATTCACAACCTTCAGCTTTATTTCTGTCACATCTTATAGGCCCTTTTCCTCACCTGTAGTTTTGGGGAGAGGACTTTAAGGGCCGTATTTTGTTCTGGAGTGTCTAGTGCGTGGGCATAGATGTGTTTAGACTCGATCAACTGGTGATGTGGGTATTAGGGTTTTATTCCTTAGGTGCAAGGGGGAATGGAGAAGTTCGAGTAAATTCTAGAAAGGTTTGGGAGAGAATTCTTATGAGGGGGAAGAAGTTTGTGTGTGTGTGTTTTTTAGATTTTATTTATTCATTTGAGAGAGTAGAGTGAGCATGAGGGAGCTTGAGTGCAGAAGCTGGGGAGAGGGGTAGAGGGAGAAACAAACTCCTCACTGAGCAGGGAGCCCTACTCGGGACTTGATCCCAGGACCCTGGGACCATGACCCGAGCCAAAGGCAGACGCTTAACCGACTGAGCCACCCAAGTGTCCTCCAAAAAGAAGATTTTATCTGAGTCAAAGAAGGCAGATGGTGCGCCTGGGTGGCTCAGTCACTAAGCATCTGCCTTTGGCTCAGGTCCTATCCCAGGGTCCTGAGATAGAGCCCTGAGTAGGGCTCCCGGCTCCGTGGGGAGTTTGCTTCTCCCTCTGCCGCTCCCCCTGCTTGTGGTGCTGCTCACTCTCCCTCTGACAAATGAATAAATAAAATCTTAAAAAAAAAAAAAAGAAGAAGAAGACAGAAACTTACCTGGTTATTCCTCAAGTACTCAAGGAATTAGTGCTTTGGCAAGGATCACCTCTTCCTTTGCACAAAAGCAAGAACAACTGAAGAGAGGCTTCAAGCGGGGAGAAGGGGCTGGGGGTGCTTTGGGAGGGCCTCCTCTGTAACCCCAACAAGTGTACCCCCAGTGGCAGTCGACAGAACGCTTTCACGCACACTGACATTTGATCCTGTAGTGTGGCTCAGAGGCAGGCAGGAGGAAGATGGGTGGTTTCCGGGTGGGGGGAAGGTGAAGGGAGGGGAGGCATTTGGCAAGTAGAGCACCTGAGGTATGGAGTAAGATCCTGTCAGGACTGCAGGGCTGGTAGGTGGGAGAGCTGATTCTGTGTTCTTGTCTGTCTAGGGGCTGTGAAGTGCCACACACACGGGGCCCGGAGTGTGGTGTATGCCGGGGAGTGGGCTTGGCAGACGCGACCACTGTGTGGGTTTAGGGGCAGTCCTGTTAGAGGGTGGAGGAGCCTTCGCTCTTTCTACCTAAGGAGCGAGCAGTTCAGTAACTTCGCATGGAGAGACCTTTTGCCCCATTGTGTTCAAGATTGCCAGATTTTCTCCCTCTTTTTTAAGAATTTGTCGTTACAAAACAGCACGGTTAAGGTTTTTGGTGGCCCGTTCAGAGGTCTGTGTCCATCCTAGAGTTTTTAAGTCACGGTCAAACTATGTAATCTAGAAGTCCAGAACACGACTTGAGCCGAGGCTTCGGTTTCTCCCTCCTGGTGCTTCTGGAAGGTCGAGGGCAGTTGCAGGCTCTGGCTTGCAGGGGTGCTGCCTCATACAGACCTGTGTGCCTGCAGGGAGGTGTGTGTACACCCAGCGATGCTGTGCTGGAGACCACGTAGGTGGTAAAGAGAGTTGTCGCTGCCGTGGTTAACAGAGGTGCTGCCACTAACCGCTGTTGTGGTGATGGGTGTGCCCACACTTGGTAGGGACATGGTAGACCTAGGTTTCCCTTCTGTTTCTGATTTTGGAGGCAAGTCTTTTAATTCCCAAGAGGTTTCAGAATTGGTCGGACGGTGACCTCTGATGTTCTGGGACACGTCCGTGTTTGGGTGCCGGCTAGATCTCCCTTTGGCGGAAGCTGCTAACCCCTCTTGGCTTGTCCTGCCGAATTTTGTTCTTCTGCTTCCAAAGCTCTCAGGTTCCAGCTTGGGAACCTGAGTTCCATTGCTGAAGGGTACAAAGTGATACTTTGGTGTTCTGATTCTCTTATAGCTCATCTGTTTAAAAGGGAAAAAAAAAAAAGAGAGAGAGAGAGAGAGAAAAGGATTCTTCAGGTCAGCAGGTCCTTACAGAGGAGATGTGCAAGGATCGAGTTTGAGATCCCAAGTTCATTTCCAGCTACCCGAAAAAACAAAACAAATCACAAACAAAGAAAATGGTTGTCTTGCAGCCCTGGGAAAGGGGGGTGGGTGGGCGGGCGGAGAAGATTTGTTGTTGGTCTTATAGCTCCAGCTACAAAGACCAAACCATTCTATCTATTTGGTTAATTTAGCAGATTACCCAGTTGTTAAACTGACCAATTTAAAAAATGCCCAGCTTGCTAGCAGCTTTGTGCTTGTGGTCGGCCTGTGATCTGGCCTGTGATCCGGGCTCCTCCTCCACCGCAGGGGTCCGGGCCTCCTGCAGGAGGAGCTTCCCTGGGAGGAGGGGTGGCTGAGCCCGGGAACAGCCCCAGGGGGCCTGGAGGAGGATCTCTGTCTTCTCTTTACCACCACCTCCCACCACTCCCCCCTCTTCTGAAGACTCCTTGAAACAAAGGGCTTTTATTTAATAAACATCTCACCCTGCTTGGAAGTAGTGTCCTGAGTTTGTTGGTGGGGTGCAGGGAAAGGGGGTGGCGAGTGGGCCACTTCGTTTCTGGGTAAGGGGCTGGGGTGCTTCTCTGGCCTTGTGTGTCTTTTTCAACTCTTAACTTTTCTTTTGTTTCCAGGGCCTCTTGAACCTGGTCTGAGAGGTCCTGCTGAGCTGGCCTGTTCTGTCTCTCCTTGAGCCTCCCAGTGAGACGGTGAGACTCACTTTCCCAGGCCCCCCAAGGCTGCTGCGGGCAGATCCAAAAAGGAGTCCAGCAAGCGTGGGCCAGCCGGGCCTGAGCCTGGGTGGCACCTCTCAGTCCCCTTCCCACCCAGCCCAGATCAAAGGAACCTTCTCGGGGAGCAGGGAAATACTTCTCCCAACATCCCCACCAGTGAGTAAACAGCCAGGGCCCCTTGCAGCTTTTGAAGCGCGGTGCTTCAGGCCCGGAGGAATGCAGAACATTTCATTTTAGGAGTGGACTTAGGTTTCCACTGCTTTCGGTATTTGCAAATTTGAAACAAATGCCCTCATTTAGCAGCAGGCAGGCTGGGCAGTAAACGGGGGCTGTTTAAGGGCGTTTATGGCCGTCACAGGTATTTGCGGGTAGAGGGACCCCAGCAGGTTTGGGAAAGGACAGAGGGTTTATGGTTAGGTGGGTTGTACAAAGACCCCAGCCAGGTCTCTGGTAGAGGGTTGTTGTTAGGTGGGCTTTGTCATAAAAAGCTTTGCCGCCTCCTGCCCCCCCCAGGAAGTATCTCCTTCTGGCAGACAAAGAGGTTTGAGATGGTGTTTATTCCCCTGGGGCTGATGCTAAGGGCCTTGTCCCTCTCGTTTGGCTGCCAAAGTATCAGATTTCCAGTGAACCCTGCCTTTCCCACCCCCGCAGCTTGAAAGGCTCATTAAATGTGCTTTATATATAACAAGTTGGCTGCGAGGTCCCCCTTCACTTCCAGCCAGTTTTGTGAGGAAGGAGCTAGGAAAACCTGTTTTCCTTTTGTTGTTGTTTCTGGAAGTAGATCTGTAAGGAGAAATTGCAGAAAGACCCTGATTTTAGCAATCAGCCAAGCAAGGGTTATTTGCCTTTGATGGGGCAGCTTAGCTGGGGTTGATCTGCCCTAGGCCTAGGGGGTGCAACCTGCCTGGGCCAGGGAAATTCAGAAATCTGTTTAGGATGGGGTGCCTGGGTGGCTCAGTCCTTGAGCATCAGCCTTTGGCTCAGGTCATGATCCCTGGGTTCTGGGAATGAGCCCCGCTCAGCGAGCAGCCTGCTTCTCCCTCTCCCACTCCCCCTGCCTCCTTCTGCTCTTGCTGTGTCTCTGTCAAATAAAAAAAAAAAAAAAAAAAGAAAGAAAGAACTCTGTTTAGGAATGGAGTTCTGGCTTCACAACTTGTTCACCGAGAGACCCTGGACAGTTCACCTCACTGAGCCTCAGTTTCCCTTTTGTAAGGTGAGGGTCATAATACCAACCCCATTAGGGTGCTTGTAAGGATTCCGTGAGACAGTACTGTCTGTCTTTCATCATCTCTAAGGTGCTCTTTTTTTTTTTTTTTTTTCTTTTTTCCAGTTTCACACCTTTTAAGCCTGGTGGTAACATAATCAATTATGTTGTATTGTGTCTTAGTTTAACCGGGACCATCTCCTTTTAGCGGAACACAGATAACAGTGCATCTTAAAATTGGTGACACCTTTGAAATTCAGTGTATGAGAAGGACTTAGACTGTCCTAGAGTGAATCATAAAAGATAGTTATCATACGAGGGTGATTTATTTACAGGTCTGCTTTTGTTTGCCATCCACCAGTAACTTTCAGTAGAAACTGTTTCCTTTTTAGTGTGGCACATGAATAACAAATGATGCTTAAGGCACCAGGCATCATGCTAGGTTGAGTATGTGAGAGGGTGGGGGGAGGCACTGTAAGTCTTCAGAAGGCAAGAGATGTCTAGAAAAGGAGGCGGATGTCCCTAGGAGGGCAGACAGACAATTATGGAAAGAAAATCCTTTTCTAATGGTAGAGTCTCCACTTTGAAAAGCTGCGCTATTCCTGGGGGAGGCTAGAGACTCATTCCAGGAATGGATTGTCTGGGAGGCACATCAAGACAGAACCAGAAGAGAGTAATTAACAAGGCAAGATGCAGAGAAGCACCAAAGAAGGGGGACCCAGAAAATGCCAGGCATTCGGAGGATGGAACCGTGAGTGGGGGCAGGCAGGAGACAGACAGGAGCTGGTAGCATTTCCTTTTCCTCCCAGGCTGTGCAGTGGTGTGGGTTGGAGCCAAGTTTTGTGGAGACAACGGATGCCATTCTTTCTGCTTGGTGCTATCTAGGCGTTTGCTTGAGAGCACCTTCCTCCCCCACCCCCAGGACTAGAGTGGCCCAAAGGCTGGGGAGTTCATCATTTGCTTGAGTTCTGGTTTATCTGATGGTAGGATGGATTAACTGCAGAGTTGGGGTTTAGATGGTAGACAGAGGAAGAGATCTCTTTCATATGCATTAGTGAAAGTGAAGAGCAAAACTTTTTGATTTCCTTTTTTAAAAAATGGATTGCTGTGTAAGCCTTCCAGATGTTTACTTCTACCTCATAGGGGTTTCAGAATACATTCTTTCTGTGTTGTTGTCTAGAATTTTAACCCTCGATAGGTGTGCCCAGCTAGGAAAGGGTCTGATTAATGGATCCCTTTTGGAAGGCAAGAACTTAGAAGGCCCAGGGTCTAGGAGACGCAGCTCCTGTATGAAGTGAATGCCCTTTTTTTGCTTCCGTTGGCTTCCTTGGCAGTGTCTTGAAGAAGAATAAGGTATTGTGGCAGATGTGTCTTGAACAATCAGGAAGAATGGTTTTGAGGTTAAAGAAATTCCAGTGCTCTTCTCCTAAAAGCCTTTGATGTAGTGGTATTTAAATCCTCAAAAAGGGCATTTTTTGAGAATATAGAAATTATTTGGGAGGCCCGCTAAAGCCCAGTGTGAAGTGTTCTTCTGGGGAAGCCAGTCTCGTCGGCTTCTCTGTCCTGTGAGGATTGAAAAGAGGGAGTGGTGCTTTTCAAACCAGGTCAGCAAAGACTTTGAAGCCCTTTTTATATCTCGGGCACCCAGAGAGATACCTGTGGGCCCTCAGTGCTCCTGATTTTGGTCAGTTTGGGTCTAACATCCCCTATTCCTTATTTACATCCACGACCAGAACAACCTAGAGAGGACTTGGATGGACTTCTGGGGGTCTCTTGCCAGCTGCTGGCCTCCGGGGTGATGGCTGTGGCGTTAACAGCTGCTTGTTCTGGTCCAGGCTGCTGCCCCAGCCCCAGGGAGAGGTGTTGATGGGGTATATGATCAGGCCGATGGGAACGGCAAATCCCCCTGAGCCCATGTTGGAAGTGAATTAGCGGAAGGTTGCTCTTAGACTCCTGACAAATTGCTTTCAGTTCCTGCGGCCAAAAAGAGAACTCTGAAAACAGGGTGTAAATTGGGTTATTTACACTCCCTGTTTTTGTTGCTGCCATGAAGTTGGTGAAGGAGGGCATGGGTCCAAGTGAGCTTTTCAGGATCTTGGTTGCTCTGTTCCTCAGGTACCTGGCATCAGGTGAGGAGGCGGTGGGGGTGGGCGTGTCAGAGTGTAATGGCCTTGAATGCAGGATGTATGGTGACCCGACAGGCCTTTGAGGTGCCCGGGACCAACCCCTTTGATTAGATCAAAGAGATACCTTTTGTTTTTCCACTCACACTTTCCTCTGCCCTGCAGCCAGAGTTGTAAAGAGGTGGAGTTGTGAGGGTCTGCATATGGTGGCTGGGGTGGTGAGTGGAGGGGGGCGGTGAGGGAGGGGTCTTCTCTCCTGCTGAGCACTTCCTGCCTTCCGCGCCTGCTGCCCTTGGTGTGCGGGGGTCTGCCTGGGCTAGCCTGGGCACCTCAGGTTCTGCTGGGCCGCTGCCCGGTAGGGCCCTGCCTGAGCTGGGCTGTAAGCCGGTGAAACCAGCCACACAAAGACGGATTTCACTCCAGGCTAAGTGTTTTGTTGCTGAATCATTTGCATTCATTAAAAGTAGTGAAGGGCCAGTGATATTTAAGGCAACAGGACGGGTTTGCTGGAGGCCGCTGCCTTAGAACCTCATTAAGAATTCTTGGGGGCGGGGGAGAGGATAGACGCAGCTCATTCAAAGCTTACTTAACTTCTGACTGTTTTGGGCATAGGCCAGCTACTAAAATATGAAAAATGTTTGCCCAGCAGCCCCCAGTGCTTGGCCAGACTGCCCTGGCCAAAGAAAACACACACTTACAATTCATTATTTAGCCTCCTCCTGTGAGCAAGCTCGTGTCTCTTCCTCCCCTGGGACCTTGCTGAGTTGGGGGCACGGGGCAGGGGAGTTGGGGGGGGGCCCACAGAGGAGGCGCAGGAAGACTCCTGCCTATTTTAAGAGGAAGCTTGGTGCAGGGGTGCTTGGGTGGCTCAGTAGGTTAAGCCTCTGCCTTCGGCTCAGGTCATGATCTTGGGGTCCTGGGATCAAGCCCCACATCGGGCTCTCTGCTTGGCGGGGAGCCTACTTCCTCCTCTCTCTCTGACTGCCTCTCTGCCTACTTGTGATCTCTCTGTCAAATAAATAAATAAAATCTTGGGGGGGGGGTGGGGAAGAGGCAGAGCCCCACCCCCCTCCCCCAGGTTATTTGACTTATTCCCTACTGATGGATTTTAGGGTGTTTCTGAGGATTTGCTATTTAAAACACTGCCATCAGAAATGTCCTTGTACCTACCTTTGCCCTTGTGCTTGCCTGTCTGTAGGATAAATTCCCAGAGATGGAGCTGCTCTGTTTAAAGGAATGAACATAATCAAATTTGTGTCCAACGTTCTATACTTACGTAATTTTTCTGAAGTGGGAGTTTTTAGCTTTCGTCAAATTTCTTTTCTTTTTAAAAAAGATTTATTTATTTTTAAAGATTTTATTCATTATTCATTTGAGAGAGAGAGAGAGTGTGTGTGTGTGGGAGGGGGTAGGAGGGAGAGGCAGAGGGAGAAGCAGACTCCCCACTGAGCAGGGAACCCAGTGGGGGCCATCCCAGGATCTGAAGATCATGACCCAAGCTGAAGGGAGATTCTTAACCATCTGAGCCACCCAGGTGCCCCTTTAAAGATTTTATTTATTCGAGAGAGAGCGCGCACACAGGAGCAAGGGGAGGGGCAGAGGGAGAAGCAGACTTCCCACTGACCAGGCAGCCCTATGCGGCACTGATCCCAGGACCTTGAGATCATAACCTGCGTTGAAGGCAGCCACTTAACCGAGGGAGCCACCAGGTGCCCCTTTCATCAAATTTCTGAAACAGCGCTGTTCAGTAGGCCTGTGGAAAATCATACAGAATAACGTGTGAAAACAGGTGAGCATGGTTCACATGTGGAGCATTGCTAGGGGGACCAGAGAATTTATCGTCCAGATGGGGACATTATTAATGATTATGCCAAGATAGCCAGCACCTGTCAGGGATGTTCCGGGAAACTTGGGAGTGTAATAGCCCAGTGCCCACCAAGGTTCTCATTCCCTCCTTTTTGAGGCCATGTGTGTTCTCTGTTCTATATCATGTAGCTTTAAATGACCTGCTCCTCTTCATTTTCCATTCTGTCAGATGTATTCTTGTTGTCGCCCCCAACTTGATGATGGACATAGCAGGGTGGCTTGAGTTCCTGTCATCTGTCTTCTCACAGGCTGGGTAACCCTGTCCTCAGTGTTCCATGGTTGCTCCGGAAGCTGGATTCCACAGACCAGAATTCTAGCTCTGGAAGCAGTTTAACTTTTCTGAACTCCGTTCTTTATCTGTAGGATGAACATGATAATGGCCAGCTCAGAGGCTCTGGTGAGGGTCTTTGCAGGAAGGTGTGTGTGTGGAGTGAGGGGTGGGGGCTGTTGTGGTGTTGCCCTTGTTTTGTGGCAGGTGAGCTCCGGGGACAATTAAAACTCCTCATGGACATATGCTTGGAGTCTGTAGGCTCTGCTGGCTGTCTGGATTTGGTTTTTTCTGCTGCTTCATTTATTGCTGTTCCTTAATCGCTCTCCTAGCTTCTCCCTTCCCTTCCATCCCATTGCTCGTGGCTTAGTTCAGTTCTTGTCATTTCTTCCTTGGAATACTGCTGGAAAAAAGAAGTGATTTTTTTTTTTTTAAAGGCAGCATCTCCCCCCATCCCCCCACCCCTAAATCAAGAAGATATGTATTTTATGAAACCTGAGATGGAAAGAAAAAAATCAGATGAGAAGCAATAGACCGAGATCAAAAGGAAGCTGACCAAGAAGGGGGAGGAGATAAATATGGGACTGGCTGAGGTAACAAATAGGTATAAGGAAACAAATGCAATAGCAGAATTAAGTTTCCAGCATAATCTTTAAAGGGCCTAATGGATTCTACGATTAACCTAATCAATACCATGTAGTAGTAGAGCTCTCTGAATCCAGAGGAAAATGTACAGTGAGATGAAAATGGTGAAAAAAATGTGATAATTAGAGAAATAGATTCAAGAGTTTAAAAAGCAATGAACAGGGGCACCTAGGTGACTTAATTGGTTACGTGTCAGACTCTTGGTTTCAGCTTAGGTCGTGAACCCCGGGATCATGAGATTCAGCCCCACTATGGGCTCTGCCCTCAGGGGGTTAGTCTGCTGGAGATTCTTTCCTCCTCCCCCACCACACCCCCCCATTCTTTCTGTCTCTCTCAAATAAATATTTCTTTTTTTTAAAAGATTTTATTTATTTATTTAACAGACAGAGATCGCAAGTAGGCAGAGAGGCAGGCAGATAGAGAAGAGGAAGCAGGTTCCCCTCTGAGCAGAGAGCCCGATGCGGGGCTCGATCCTAGGATCCTGAGATCATGACCTGAGCCGAAGGCAGAGGCTTTAACCCATTTAGCCACCCAGGTGCCCCTCAAATAAATATATATATATATATATATTTTTTTAAAGAAAGTAATGAACAAAGGGTATACTAGTCAAATTAAAAAGCAAGAAGTGTATCTTGTAGATGCTCGGAGGCAGTGAAGGCAAACAAAACACAATACGTACAACAAAGGGAGAAGCATTGCAGTATTAGAATGTAAAATAGATAAAAGCAGAAAGAAATATGTCAGCTGTGATGATAAATATCAGTGGAATAAGTTTCCCACTGAATCAAGACAAAATGAAGATTGAATTAAAAAGTTTCGATGGGGCGCCTGGGTGACTCATTGGGTTAAGACTCTGCCTTTGGCTCAGGTCATGATCTCAGGGTCCTGGGATCGAGCCCCGCTTCGGGCGGGCTCTCTACTCGGTGCTGAGCCTGCTTCCCCCTCTCTCTGCCTGCCTCTCTGCCTACTTGTGATCTCTCTCTCTGTCTGTCAAATAAATAAATAAAATCTTTAAAAAAGAAAAAAGTTTTGGGACGCTCATTCATTAGGCATCTGCCTTTGGCTCGGGTCGTGATCCCAGAGTTCTGGGATGGAGCCCCAAATCAGGCTCCTTGCTCAGTGGGGAGCCTGCTTCTCCCTCTCCCTCTCCTCCACTCCTCATGCTTGTGTTCCCTCTCTTGCTCTGTCTCCTCTCTCTGTCAAACAAATAAATAAAATCTTAAAAAAATAAAAGTTTCATGCTCTTTACCTGGGACAAACCCAAGATAGCGACAAAGTTTGTTTTATTGTTCTTTTTCTACCTTTAGTCAAATAGCTTAATTTATTTCATTATCTAGGAAATCATTTCAGATTATTAATTTTCTTCCAAATACAGCTTTGAAATTAATTTGAAATGAAAACATCTAGAATTGGTAACTTGAGAAAGAGAGTAATAAAAGAAATGAAACTTTGGCAAGTCCAATCAAGAAAAAGAAGAGGTCAATATTGGGCAAAACAGGAAAGGAAAAAGAGGCTTTATTTGTTTAAATTTTTTTTTAAAGATTTTTTTATTCATTTGATAGACAGAGATCACAAGTAGGCAGAGAGGCAGGCAGAGAGAGAGAGGGGAAAGCAGGCTCCCTGCTGAGCAGAGAGCCCAATGCGGGGTTCGATCCCAGGACCCCAGGATCATGACCTGAGCTGAAGGCAGAGGTT
Source organism: Mustela erminea (assembly GCF_009829155.1). Taxonomy (NCBI): domain Eukaryota; kingdom Metazoa; phylum Chordata; class Mammalia; order Carnivora; family Mustelidae; genus Mustela; species Mustela erminea. The sequence goes on from NC_045617.1 coordinate 89,623,533, forward strand.
TAACCCACTGAGCCACCCAGGAGCGAACCCCTATTTGTTTAAATTTTATTTACTTATTTGTCAGAGCCTAAGGAGGGGGAGCAGCAAGCAGAGGAAGAGGGAGAAGCAGGTTCCCCCGCAGAGCAGGACCCTGATTTGGGGCTCAGTCCCAGGAACCTGGGATCACGACCTGAGCCAAAGGCAGTCACTTAACTGACTGAGCCACCCAGGCATCTGAGAAAAAGAGGCTTTAATCTCATTCTTGGCTTTACCACAATTTTTTTTTTTTTAGCACATACGGGGCACCTGGGAGATACTGGGGACATGTAGCAGGGAGTGAGACAGAGCTCACTGTTCAATGAGGAGGGTATTCAGAAATATCTACTAATAATCAGAGCTTTATTGCAATAGAAAGATTTAAAAAGTTTATCGCAGTTTACCGTGTTCAGTGCCATGCTAAGCAGTCTATGCAAGGAAAACATAAATTACCAAAGTTTATTCAGGAACCATTAGAAGGACTAAGTGAGTGACCAGTGTCTTTTGGAAACAATTGGAAGAAAGTAAAAACAACTCGATAAAACCCAGAGCTGTTATATCTGAAGGCATTGACAGGAAATTTCAAAATGCTGAGGAAATAGAGCTTTCTGATGCAAAAAGACTGTCTCTGAGCCCAAGAACAGATGGATGTCCACCCCAACGCCTGTCACAACGTTGTTACAGCCTTGTTTCCGAATGCTGACTGACAGTGCAGAAGAGAGAAGCACACTGCTTGGAGAGAGAGTGGTGTCAAAGTCTAATACAAAATACTGTCAAGTTCTATCTAATAATATGTTAAAGGGTAATAAACCATAAACAACTAAAGGATTTATTCCAAAGATGCACAGGTAGTTTAATCAAATAGAATTCATTAGTATAGGAAGACATAGTCACTGTGTCAAATGAACATCCATTCTTGATTTTTTTTTTTTTTTTTTTTAAGAAAAAATTTTAAACCAGGGCAGCTGGGTGGCTCAGTGGGTTGAGCTGCTCGTGTCGTGATCCCAGGGTCCTGGGATCGAGTCCTGCATCTGGCTCTCTGCTCTTCGGGGAGCCTGCTTGTGTTCTCTGTCTGGCAAATAAATAAAATCTTACAAAAAAAAAAAAATTTAAACCACAGCCCACCTTACACTTAAAAATGAAATTATAGGAGCACCTGGGTGGCTCAGTCAGTTGGGCATCCAGTTCTTGAATTTGGCTCAGGTTATGATCTCAGAGTGGTGGATCGAGGCCCATGTGGGTTTCCTCGCTCAGTGGGGAGTCTGCTTGAGATCCACTCTCTCCCTCCTTTTCTCTTTCTCCCCCTGCACTCTTGCTCGCTCTCTCTCAAGGAAATAAGTAAATCTAAAAAAAAAAAAAAAAAAAATCTAGAATGCTATTCTCATTAAAATAGAGAAGGTAGGTATTATTACACTAAACGTAATATCACTACTATTTTAACATTCTCCTGGAAATTCTAGTTGAAATAATATTGTAAGAAAAATGAAAGTAAAAATAAAGTTAGTGTTTTTTGTAGATGGCATCCTTTTTTTTTTTTTTTTTTTTTTTTTTTTTAAAGAAGGCTCTGGGGGCACCTGGGTGGCTCAGTGGGTTAAGCTGCTGCCTTCGGCTCGGGTCGTGATCTCAGGGTCCTGGGATCGAGCCCCGCATCGGGCTCTCTGCTCAGCGGGGAGCCTGCTTCCTCCTCTCTCTCTCTGCCTGCCTCTCTGCCTACTTGTGATCTCTCTCTGTCAAGGAAATAAATAATAAAAAAATCTAAAAAAAAATTAAATAAATAAAAAATAAATAAATAAAAGAAGGCTCTGCGCCCAAAATGGGGCTCAGACATATAACCCAGAGACCCAAGAGTCACATGCTGTACCCACTGAGGCAGTCAGGCTTCCTGATTTTTACATGTGAAACTCAACTAGCAACTGAAAACCACTAGAGTAAGTGAGATAGTTGACTCCTTTGGCCAAATACAAAACTACACAAAACCCTGGTTTGCTACTTATCAGTAAATAACCTTTTAGAAAATACAAAGAAAACATTTATCACATTCACAAAATCAAAGATCAAAATACTCAGGCATCAAGCAGTTATGGAAACTGTATGTTGCAGGAGTCAGTAAATATCATCCTTCTCTCTGAATTTGGAACCAGTGGAGGGCAGGGGGGAGGAAGGAAAGACAGATACAGGAATTGGACAGATGGACATCAGTGTATCATCTTTATTATTGATGAAGACTAGGTAGAAGAATAAGGTTTAAATCTAAAGAGGATAAGCTTGTCTGATTCATCCCTGAATATGGTTGTGTATGTGTGTGTGTAGGCTACCTATGCAAGGGGGTGGATCCTATAAGTGGGTTGGGGAGGAAGGGTCAGAGCCCAATCTGACATCATCCCTCCCTGGGGTTCATAGGAATGGGGATCTATTGGCACCCTCTTTGCTGTGATGGAGAGGAGTTATTCCTCCTTCAGACTTCTCCCTTTGCTCTCAGAACTCACTGGGCTTAAAGGCCCTGTCCCTGCTGGGGCTGGGCACCTGGCAGTGTGGCTCTTCCAGGGAGGGGACAAAGCTATCCCTTAGCTATTCTTGCTTCCACTATCTGCCCTGCTTCTTGGCGGATCCTTCTAGGACCCCTGGAGAGCAGGGGTAGATTTCTCTCCAGAAGGCTCTCAAGTGGATGAAACAGGATGGTATTAAATGGATCAAAGGAACTCTATACCCAGGGGTGAAAATTCACTTCCTGTCTATTTCCCAGCCCAAATCATGTGCAAACACCTTTTCTTATGAGAAGTGTAACAATTGAGAACAAGAACCTCCAGTGCTTTGTTCATTATGGTATCCCCAGCACTTAGAGCAAGGCCTGACACGTGGGAGGCATTCAGTGACTTAATGACCGTTCTCAGGAGGGAGAAGTATAACATGTAATGCAGAAGAAGCCTTATAGTCTTGATCTTATTAATTACAAGCTAATAAAGAAAAAAGACATGCGGCACCAGGCTGGCTCAGTTGGTAGAGCGTGTAACTCTTGATCTCAGGGTTGTGCATTTAAGCCCCACACTTGGTGTAGAGATTACTTAAAAGTTTAAAAAAAAAATCTAAAAAAAAAAAAAAAATAGGGCTGCCTGGGTGGCTCAGTCAGTTAAGTATCTGCCTTCGGCTCAGGTCATGATCTTGGGGTCCTGGGATGGAGCCCCACATCTGGCTTTCTGCTCAGCAGGGAGCCTGCTTCTCCCTCTCCCTCTCCCTGCCACTCCCCCTACTTGTGCTCTCTCCCTTGATTCAAATAAATAAATAAAGTCTTAAAAATAAAATAAAATAAAAAATTTAAAAAAGTAGACAACAAAATTGAATAGGAAGTGGACAATAAGGGTTGATGGAGGGAGGTGGGTGGGGGATGGGCTTAATGGGTGATGGGCACTTGTTATGATGAGCACTGTTGTTATGATGTTATATGTAAGTGATGAATCACTAAATTCTACTCCTGAGACCCATACTGCACTACATATTAGCTAGCAAGAATGTAAATAAAAATTTTAAAAAATGGACAATAAGAAATTCAGCTAACTGATGCATATGTGAAAGATTGCTTTATCTTTTTAAGGAGAAACTAAATGTGTTGAATGAATTGTAAATTGCAACAAAGCATTATTTCAGTAAGTGTTGGTATGGTAAGGATGCACAAGTTGGCACAAACTTTAGAGCCATTAGTCATTTATCAAAAACTTGAACTTGTATTCTCTTCGGTCCAGGGGGGTTTCTGTTTCTAGGAAGTCTTCCTACAGAAGCACTCTCATCAATGTGCATGGGTGCCTGTACAGAGAGGTTTAGTTGAAGCATTGTTTGTAATGGCAAAATATTAAGGCATCCAAGTGTTCCTAATGGGGATGATTATCTGTCCTAGTCTTTTTTTTTTTTTTTTTTTAAAGATTTTATTTATTTATTTGACAGAGATCACAAGTAGGCAGAGAGGCAGACAGAGAGAGAGGAGTAAGCAGGCTCCCTGCTGAGCAGAGAGCCCCATGCGGGGCTGGATCCCAGGACCCTGAGACCATGACCTGAGCCGAAGGCAGAGGCTTAACCCTCTGAGCCACCCAGGCACCGCAATCTGTCCTAGTCTTTCTCTAGGATGCTAGACAAATAGATTATGGGTCATTGACGCAGGGAAATAACACACAGCAGTCGAAGTGAGTGAGCTAGAACCATGGGGACAGACATGGGAAGATACCTGTAATTAACTGTACAGCGAGAAAAGCAAGTTGTAGAGTAGCAGGTGTTCAGTGTTGCACTGTGTTCTCCCAAAAGTTAATGGCCAAGTCCTAAGCTCCAGTATCTGTGAGTGTGACCTTACTTGGAAATAGGAACTTTGCAGATGTAATCAAGTTAAGGGGATGTCATTAAGGTAAGTTCTAATACTCTATGAATAGAGGTATCCTTACAAGGAGAGAGGAGACCCAGAGAGACACACTCAGGGAGGAAAGATGGCCCCATGAAGGAGGCAGAGCTTGGAGTGATGCATCTCCAAGCCAAGGATTATGGGCAACACCAGAAGCTAGGAGGGAGGCATGGGGTAGACTTTCCTTAGAGCCTCCAGAAGGAACCAATCTTTTTTTCTTTTTCTTTTTCTTTTTTTTTTTTTTAGATTTCATTTATTTATTTGACAGCGTGTGTGCACGCACAAGCTGGGGGAGCAGCAGGGAGAGGGAGAAGCAGATTCCCCGCTAAGCAGGGAGCCTGATTTGGGGCTTGATGCCAGGACCCTGGGACCATGACTTGAGCCTAAGGCAGATGCCCAACTGACTGAGCCCCTGCCACCCCAGGAGGAACTAATCTTGCCAGCACCTTGAGTTCACACCTCAGCCTCCTAAACAGTGAGAGAATAAACCGTTGTTTTAAGCCACCCAGTTGTGGGAGTGTCGCAGCAGCCCTAGGAAACGAGTAGGACAGATAAGGCATTATCCCATAATCATGCCTTCTGTGGGTACCCCTGCTGCTCTCCGTGTGATGGAGCCACTTCAGTCCGCCTTCTGCACTAACAGTCACCTCGTCACAGGCAGGGACCCACTGGTGTAGTGATTTTTGTTTTGTTTTTTGTTGGTACAGCCTGAGCACAGTAAATTTCTATCCTGCCTCCTTTGCCTCCTTCTCCCACACTCCTGCCTGGTGGCCTCTTGCTGTGGTCCCCCTCATCACCTCTTAAACTCTGAGCACCCCGAATTCCCTGACGTGCTCTGACCATGCTTTGTCTTTGTGCTTCAGTCTTGTATTTGCCAAGCCCCATTCCTAGTGAAAAGCTTGTCTTGAAGAGCCTTCCTCCAGGATTCTTCTCTGCTCCCCCGTTCCCCCACTTTGAGTTGTGTCGTGCATCCACCCCCCGCCTTGTGTGATAACGTGATAAGGCCTCTGTGATGATCCGGTGGCCTCTGCAGCCAGATGACCTGAGATCTGAATCCTGCATTTGGCACTTCCTAGCCGTGTGGCCTTGAGCAAGCTGTTTACGTCTCCATGCCTCAGTTTCCTTATCTGTACAATGGGGATTGCAGTATCTACTTTACCGGGTGGTTGTAAGCATTAACAAGCCAGTATGGTTAAAATGCTTGGAACGGTGCCTGGCACATAGTAAGCGGTCAGTAAGTGTTAGCTATTATTGTAATTATATGTTTACTTGTCTGACTCCCCCACCAAACTGAGATACTTAAAGACAGTAATTGTGTGTTTTTCCCTCTCATCCCCAGTGTCTTGCAGAGTACTTGGCACATGGTAGGCCCTAGATAAATGTTTGTTGAATTAATAATGATAATTAACATAATTGCCTACGAGGATCCCACATTGGGCTTTGACCCTCTGCTTATTCCACACCACGCAGGGATAATGGAGCTAAATATGGCTCCGTCAAACCACCATAGATCAGCTGGCGTTTCCTGAGCACCTCGGACGGGCCAGCCCCCTGCATGGGAGGGGATGGACAAGCGTGTGGCCAACCCTTGTGCTAAGGGAGCTTAGAATCTGGTGGGGAAGGCAGGTGGTGTGCACAGGAAATGTTTTGTTAACAGTATGAGGTTTTAATAACCATTTGTGAGAGGGGTAGAAGACCCAGGAGGTACATTTACAGTTATTACTTTAGTGGGTGGCACATTGTTATCTAAGGCCTTCCTTGTTTTCCAAGTTTATTCTAGAAGTTTCTTAAACTTTTTTTTTTTTTTTAAGATTTTATATATTTTTTGGACAGACAGAGATCACAAGTAGACCGAGAGGCAGGCAGAGAGAGAGAGGGAAGCAGGCTCCCTGCTGAGCAGAGAGCCCGATGCAGGACTCCATCCCAGGACCCTGAGATCATGACCTGAGCTGAAGGCAGCGGCTTAACCCACTGAGCCACGCAGGTGCCCCTTCTTAAACTTTTTAATAAGGAAACTTGGGTCTGCAAGCTTCACCAGATTCAAGTCGAATTTTTTTTTCAGGTGTGCTTCCCTCAGCAGACACGTAACATCTGTTTGTGTCTCTGGAATTAGCAGCCATCAATAATCATTGCTAGAGCCATGATTTCATTAGGGGTTGTAAAGTGGTGATACGGTATTTATCATCTGGAGATTTCTGTAAAGACAAACCCTGGCTGGTTATCCTTAGGTATAGCTATTCAGAAAGGGGATATATAAAGCTTGGGGCTTAACCAGTTTTTAACACAATGGGTTGGTTTTCTAGCATCCTTCGGGGTGACCAGTGGAAGGCATTAAGCTTTTTACTTTTTTTTTTTTTTTTTTAAGATTTTATTTATTTATTTGACAGAGAGACATAGTGAGAGAGGGAACACAAGCAGGGGAGTGGGAGAGAGAGAAGCAGGCTTCCCGCTGAGTAGGGAGCCCGATGCAGGACTCGATCCCAGGACCCTGGGATCATGACCCAAGCCGAAGGCAGCAGCTTTTTTAAAAAAAGATTTTATTTATTTATTTGACACACACAGAGATCACTAGTAGGCAGAGAGACAGGCAGAGAGAGAGGGGGAAGCAGGCTCCCTGCTGAGCAGAGAGCCCAATGCAGAGCTTGATCCCAAGACCCTCAGATCATGACCTGAGCCGAAGGCAGAGGCTTAACCCACTGAACCACCCAGGCGTCCCTGAAGACAGCAGTTTAATGGACTGACCGACCCAGGTGCCCTGGCAGTAGGCTTTAAAAAAAAAATTTTTTTTTTTTTTTAATCTCTACATCCAATCTCTACACTTTTTTTTTTTTCTCTACACTTTTTCTAAAGTAAACTCTACACCAATATATGTGCTGGCATGTAGTTCCTAATCTCTATCTAACATGGGACTGGAACTTAAAACCTTGAGATCAAGAGTTAGTTGCATGCTCTACTGACTGAGCCAGCCAGGTGCCCCGTTTGGGGCTTTTTAAGAACATCGTTATGAAGTCATGGATCTTAACTTAGTCAGTGTGTGTAAGTCCACGTGGTTCTTATCCTTTTGGATGCTTAGTCCATCTCTGGTCTGTGGGAGCCTCTTCAAGCTGGCCTGGAACCATTGGATGTGACCTTACTAGTCTTTGCTTGTTCCCTTGTATGTGATGATGTTCCAGGCTTGTCTTGTGCATTTCCTGCCCCAGACGTGGAATCAGGCACTTCTCCAATGAGGAAGGGCATGAATTTTTTAAGATATTCGTCCAGTTTCTGAACCACTTTGCAGGAGGGAATTATAATTTATACTCCCATCAGCAAAGCAAGAGGACCATTTTCTCCATATACTCACCAGTGTTGAGTGCTGTCTTAAAAATCTTGATGTTCATTTGATGGGCAGAATAACTTATTCTAATTTGCATTTCTTAGATTCCTAAGAAATTGGATTTTTTTTTTAAGATTTTATTTATTTGAGAGAGAGACAGGATGAGCTGGGGTATGGGGCAGAGGGAGAGGGAGAAACAGACTCCCCACTGAACAGGAAGCCTGAGGATGATGCTGGGCTCTATCCCAGGACCCTGAGATCATGACCTGAGCCGAAATCAGATCCTTAACCGCCTGAGCCACCTAGGCACTCCTAGAATGTTTTCTTATATTAATATTTGCTTTGAGAACTCTGCGTATTTTTTGACCATGTTACTGTGAGAATTTTAGTACTTTTATGATTGATTTGTATCTATATACTAAGACCAGCAACCCATCTTCTGTCCGTTGCTGGAAATACTTTTCCTAATTTATTGTTTGCCTTTGGGAGTTGTTTACAACTCCTATTTTATGTAGTCCTTTCCTTTATAAAGCATAGAATTTTCCAGGCATCTCTTGTGAGGGCCTCACGAGGTCAGAAAGCTGTAGCCCAGTGGTTACTGCCAGGAATTAGCACACAGACATTGACGGTGCTCGCCTCGCCTGACAGCAGGTGTGTTCCTTGAGGCCAGAGACCTGCCTTGTCCCACGAGGGTCTGGATCCTTTCTCACCCTGACAGTCTTGCTCTGATTGCTCATTCGTGGTGAGGGTGCCTCTTAATTTGAGCATGTTTGGTGGCCAGTGAAGGACGCTCTGAGCCACCTCTCATCTGCGCATGGCCTGCAGGCCCCTAGGACAGCAGGCCCCTACCAGCGATTGGCAGCTCCGCTGTGGGGCTTCACCCACATGGGGCAACCCCCACTCAAACTGCGGCGCCCCACGGGTGTGTGTCCTGTGATGAGGGGGCTCACAGGGTCTGTTCAGAGAGAACCACCATGCTCAGGTGGCAGAAACGGGGCAAGTGACAGATCAAACAGGGCACTCTGCCGCTTATTGGTCTGCATGGGAGGGATGCCAGCAAAGGGCTACACCAGGTGAGGGATGTTTGTGCTGGTATGTAGTTCCTAAAAGATAAAAAATCTCGAGGGGCACAAGGGAGGCTCAGCCGTTAAGCATCTGCCTTTGGCTCAGGTCATGATTAGGGTCCTGGGATCGAGCCCCACATTGGGCTCCCTGCTGAGCAGGGAGTCTGCTTCTCCCTCCCCCTCTGCCTGCTGCTCTGCTCCTTATGCTGGCTCTCTCTTTCTCTCCCCCCATCAAATAAATAAAATATTTTTTAAAAAATCTTAAACATAATAAGGAGAATAAAGGACTCACATAGTCTTTAACTGAACACATGCCAGGCACTGTTCCAAACATGCTACATTATTAACATGTGAATTTACTTTTCATAAGCCTGTGAGGCAGATAACGTTATTAGCACCATTTTGTGCAAAAGTGGGAGCTCCGCATGGGTAGACAGCTTGCCCGAGGACATATACTTGGTGAGAGAGAGAGTGGGGATGGAGTACGGGCAGCTTTCGGGCAGCTTTCGAACCCAGACTCTGTGCTCTTGTCCATCTCCATCCTGCCTGTATTTTGGAGTCCGGGGCCTTAACGATGTGCAGCTCTTCAGCTTTCCCGGAGGGCACCGTGGTCTTGTGAGGGCTGTGCGTGGTAAAGCGGAGCCTCGTGACCTTACAAACGGGGATTCGAGGGCCTGCAGGAGAATGACTTGCTCAGCTCCAAGGCTAGGGTGCTGGGTTTTGTGCACCTGGTAGCTGACACTCCTCTGCCACCTAAGTCAAAAACCCTTTGAACGTCTAGGAACAGAATTACCCTTCGATACAAGCAAAAGGATTGCCTTTTCCCTTTGAGGAGCTCCAAAACCTTCAGGGTCTGGTGAACGTGGGAGTTTTGGTCCACACTCTTTCTGGGCTTCCTTCTAACCTGGCAGTGGGCTCTTTTTTTTTTTTTTTTTAAGATTTTATTTATTTATTTGACAAAGAGAGACACGGTGACAGAGGGAACACAAGCGGGGGAGTGGGAGAGGGAGAAGTGGATTCCCCATGGAGCAGGGAGCCTGATGCGGGCCTCCATCCCAGGATCCTGGGATGATGACCTGAGCCGAAGGCAGATGCCTAAAGACTGAGCCATCCAGGTGCCCCTGGCAGTGGGCTCTTGAGGGCCGTGTGGAGGCCTGGTCTTGAGATCTCGTGGTCAGAAGCTGGGTTCGCCCTTTGTGGAAGTTGAATGGTTTGCCCTTGTATGAAGAGCCGCAGACTGAGTTCCAGAAGCGCCAGGACTGCTGGGTCAAGGGTTCTGGAAGGGTGCGGTAGAAATTGCCCCGCTGTCATCTTGCCCCTGGCCTAATGGCTCAGGCAATTTTTAGATGTCAGGAAGTATAACAATATGGTACATTTATCTTGGTGAATAATGGATGAGACCTGGGAAGGTACTGTACTTTTCCTGGTGAATTATTTACCAGGAGCCTCTAATTTGAGGGATCTCCATTATAAATGGCCTGAATCTGGTATCTAGAGAGGCCCTCCCCCTTCGCTACCTCCCCCAGGTCTCCTGTGCACAGGCGAGCTGTAACCTTTCGTGTCTAGTGATAGAGTAAGTAGCCCTGTGACCCAAGCTGGAGACTGAGTTAAGAGTCTCTGACACTGTTGGGTGGGGGGAAAGGATCTGGAGACCCAAGGATAGACTTGCCAGGGGAACTTGAACTTGGGGTCAATGTGGGGCTGGGCCCTGCACTACAAGGCGTGAGGAGCCCTATGCATGCCTACATGTGTGTGAATTTGTCTGCTATGAGTCTTAGTTTTTCTTGCCGCTTTTTCTGGGTCTCCATGACTCTTGTCTCTCCGTGTGTCTCTCTGCCCATGTCTCTTTACCTGTTTGCCCCTCACCTTCTCTTCTGTCAGGACCTGGGTCCCTCTCTCTCCTCTCTGCCTGTGTCTCTTCCTCTCTAAGTCAGCTCATCTCCCTCTGTCTGTCAGTTAGCCTCCCTCTGTCTCCTCTTTATCTGTCTCTGTCAGTTTCCCTCCAGCTCCCTTCATCTCATCTCCCTGTCTCTTTCCATCAGTGTCTGCTCTCCGCCCCCTTCCCTCTCTCCCTGCCACCCGCCTCCCTCTCTTCCTCTTTCTCCCCGCCTCCCTCTCCCCCCTCTCTCCCTCCGTGACTTTAGAGGTCTTTAAGAAGCACCTCCTAGAGTGGAGGGACAGTCAGTTCCAGACGTAAGTGAAGCCAGATCTTGGTGCCTTCCAGACCCTGACTGAAAGACCAACAGAGTAGGCATGAAAGAAACTTTAGGTCTTTGTCATTTTTTTGGCTATTCAATTCACTTATTGCATCAGCCACTCTTAAGGGCTTAAAATTTTTTTTTCCTCCAGCTGTTTGTGTGTGTTTTATGTTTTATAATGTTTTCTCCCCCAAAGTCAGTTATCCCTAGGCTTGAAGCATCTGGTGATGAGTTGCAAGTTTTGGCTGCTTTTAAAAATAACTTACAAGGAATTGTTTCTATTATTCATCCGCTTGTATTTTTTTCATCTGTTGTTATTGATTTGAGGATTGAAATACTCATTTTGCCATCTTTAGCCAGAATGCTTTCTCTAAACAGCTGATTTTAAACAAATGACTCTTCTTTGGTTATTTTCCTTAAAAAACAAAGGAGCAAATCACTAGTAGTGATTTGCAGTTAGGAGGTTAAATAAAAGAATATGATTGCCCTGTTAGAAAGTTTATATTTTAAGCAAGAAAATGAGGTTATAAGGAGCCTAGCAAGTATCTGTGGTTTGATTTAACTCAGCAGCTGGCCTGCCTGTGGCTCCCCTCACCTTGTCACACCAGGCCAGACCCCATCACATCTGAGTCATATTTGAGCAATATGTTCGTGGCTGCTGGATTGGGTCTCCACTCCAAGATCGTCCTCCCCTCCAACGTTGTTTCCAGCAACGCATGCTAACAGAGGTGGCTAAGAGAACTTTTGATGGCGGGAGGAGATCTCTCTTCACAAGGAGACAGTGGGCACTCTGGACAGCCCTGCCCCACACCTGTCCCCAGCCTGTCCAGCAGCCTGGAGTCCAGGAGGGCACTCGTGTCTCCTCCAGCCGTTGGTGGTTCCAACCCTCCTCCCTCAGTGCGGATCCTTTGTGTCCCCGGTTGAGGCCCAAAGCGGGCAGCATCCCTTTCTAAGACTCTCCCCTCCCTGGAGAGAAGGGTTGCTTTCCAGAAACAGCTGTTGGGTCAGACAGGTGGAGAAGGAAAGGAAAGAAGAGAAGGCTGGGGGAGGGGCACTTTGTGGATGGCGGTCTGCCTCTGACTCCTGGGCCCTGCATTGTGCCCTGGCCTGGAGGGCACAGCCAGTCCTCGGTGCATGTTGTCCCACGGGGTCTCCTGCCAGCCACCCAAGGGTACATTTGTCTCCTGCCCATGTGTGAGACATCGCTGTGTGTCACGGGCTGTGTGGCAAATGCAGCCCGCTGCTGCAAGCCTGGAGTGGCTCGTGCTTTCCACATCCCACATAGCGAAGTGATTTCCTCACATTCCCCACTCCTGCCTGCCCCGGGAAGTGGTTTGCAGAGCGCTTCTAAATATAAAAGCCTGAGACCAGCTCTTCCTCTTATCCCTTTGAAACCAGCTGAAGTCCAGCCTCTTCAGGGACTTTTTGGGTTTACCGGGGAGAAAGGGAGGGAGGCAGGAGAAACAGGCTCCAAGGATACCCAGTAGGCAGCGGGGACCACCTGCGGCAATAGAGGCCAGGGTTCTGGGGGCACCCAGGGAGGTAGGTGCGGGCTTAAAGACCAGTCTTCAAATTGTGGGCAGCTGTGTTCGGCCACTTACTTGTTGAAAACGGAAAAAAAAAAAAAAAAAAAATCCACTTCCGTCTTCCCTCCCCAAACCTAGCAGCTCGATTCATTTCCTGGGAGAACAGCAGGAGGTAGGACATGGCCACAGGGAAAGATCTTCAAACACAGCGCTAAGTGGAACAAAGTAAGGCGTGGAGTGAGCAAGAACCGGAGACCACTCACAGAACTTAAAAGGACCTGCCCTGGGACCCGCAGTCCCATTTCCCCAGGGCGCACAGAGAAAAGGATTTACATTAAACTCGGCTGAAGGGTTGGGGGTGGGTGTGGATCAAAGGAAATAAGCGAAAGGAGAGAAGCAGCCCGCACAGCATCATGGAAGGAACATCATGGAAGGAACATCATGGAAGGAGCACAGACCCAACCCAGACAGATAGACTTCGGGGCAGGACAGAGCCAGAGGGTACTTGCAGACGGACTGCCATTTCGTGGGACAGTCTGGACTCCACTTTCCTCCTCAGGAAAATGAGGCTGACCCCCGTGTCGAGGATTCTTTAGGTTAGAAATAATGTGCTGGTGCTTGGGGCCGTGTAAGAAACCGGTAGTCAGAGGGACGAAGGCAGTGCCATCTAATGGAGCTTTTTGTGGGGACAGATCTGCACTGGGGGATACCGTGGCCTCAAGCTAGGTGTAGCTCCTGAGCACTTAAAATGTGCCTCACACTAAGGAGGAAGATTAATTTTCAATTTTGTTTCATTTTAATTCCATTACATATCAGGACAGAGCAGGTCAAAGGGACAGTTTATTTATGAGTCAGGAAGGATTTCCTTTTTTTAAAAGATTTTATTATTTATTTATTTGAGAGAGAGAGAGAGAGAGAGGAGTGCTCAAGCAGGGGGAGCTGCAGAGAGAGAAGCAAGCTTTCTGCTGAGCAAGAAGCCTGCTGTGCTGGTCAATCCTAGGACCCTGGGATCAGGACCTGACCCAAAGACAGACGCTTAACAGACTGAGCCCCCAGGCACCCCAGGATTTTCTTCACTGAAGTACAGGCTGCTCCAGCTAAAAGGCAGGGAATCGTGTCCCTTTCCATAGGGAATTTGGGCTGAATTGTGGTGGCCCCTCTGAGATCTATGCTCACTGCCTTATCAGCCTCCCAGGGAGGAGGCAGATGGGTAGAAAGAGTCTCACAGAGTTTTCTGAGCCTGCCTTGAAAGTTAATAAAACCAGGCTGGTCTCCCCAGTTGCAAGGTGGTGGTCCCCGGGCTGTCATTTAGTCTGCTTCCCTCCTCCCCAGGAAAGACCACAGGATGCACCACCCCAGGCTCACCTGGAGCGGTTCTCTCTCTCCCGGGAGCCCTCACCTCTGCACTTGGGAGTATAGTGAGTGGTTGTGGAGCCTACAGCCAGGAGCTGGGCTCTCTGTCCCCTCTGGAGCTCCGAGGACACTGACTGAGCAGCCCTGAGGTCTTCCTGGGACTGAGCCCTGGCTCATTTCTCAGCACCCTGGTCCAGCCCTGTCGCCTTGCTAACATGTGTGTATTATTTTCGCAGGCCTCTGACCGGTGTCTTTTTTTTTTTTTTTTTTTAAACTGATTTTTATATATTTATTTGATGGAGAGATCACAAGTAGGCAGAGAGGCAGGCAGAGAGAGAAGAGGAAGCAGGCTCCCCGCAGAGCAGAGATCCCGATGTGGGACTCGATCCCAGGACCCTGAGATCATGACCTGAGCCGAAGGCAGAGGCTTAACCCACTGAGCCACCCAGGCACCCTGACCAGTGTCTTTAGGAGACTTCTCTCTCCTTTGTACTGAGAATGGATCTGTCCCCAGGCACAGAGGGTGGAACGAACTCCTGGTTCTTCCTGGCAGTTCTGGTCCAGCAACCCCCCTCCCGGCCCCATCCACCAAGCCCTTGGACTCCCCAGGGATCACCTTATCCAAGGATATTTTAATCTGCGGTCCATGGTTCCCTACCTAGACTTCTGTTTTGTTTATTTTTCTTTTTTTTAAAATTTTCCTGAAAAAATACGCAGATTTTGTGGGTCTGTACCTAATGTGAATTTCCTTTGAATATTGCTCACTCCCCTAGGAATCCGAAGGAGAATCACTAAAATTGGTTCCAAGGCTGCCATTTTCCAGAAGAGGAAACTGAGGACCCAGAGAAGGAAATTAAATTGGCCAAGATGGGATAAAGGTAGCCCTAGGACAAGATTTCAGGTCAGGCAGGCTCTCGGTGACTTCATTCCCCCCAGACGCTGGTGGGGTATTTACGGTGCCCTGGCCCTCTGAGGGGCACAGCTGTATCCTCTTGGGCACGAATGTCTGCCCTCTTCTCAGGCTTGCAGCCTAGCTTGGGGGTGCTGTTCTCAGTCATAGCACAGATGGGACTATCAGGGGTGTCACAGGCAGTGAGCTCTCAGTGCAAGTGTGTGGCTAAGGCAGAGGGGAGATCTGGCGAGGCAGGATATGAGCTCAGCCATTGGAATGGGAGCAGCTTGTCAGAAAGTGGTGCCGGGTCCCTGTTTGCAACCCCCAGCTACCTCCAACCTGCACACCTGCCATTTACAGCATCTCCTGAATCATCCTGGGCCTTGCCCTGCCTTTCCCTTTGGGCTTTGGGGGCTGGGGGCTGGGGTGGGTTTGGGAGAGGACTCTGGGGCCTGAGCCCTTTGTTCCTGTAGCTGCCTTTGAAGCACTTTGCAGCTTGAGTGCTGGGTCCTGGGAACGGTCCCATTCTATTCTTTCTTTGATGTAATTTTATAGTTAGTAAGTCTGCCTGGGAAGGGGTGGTGATTGGCTCTGGTCACTCTGCTTGTTAGCGGTTGTGTGGAGACTAGAACCTGGGTCTCCCCGTGCCGTGTTCCTTCGGCCTGATCACACGTGGCTGGGTGTTTAATTCATTGCTGCTTCCTTGAAGACATCACAGCCATGTAAAGGTTACCAAGGGTGAGAGATGTGTCCCAGGTACGGCCCTCCCAGCCCCAGCAGAAGATGGGCTGGTTCCAGGGACCAGCAGTGTGGCCACTGGCTCGGGAGCATCTTAAGCCTCATTTGCGGGCGTATTTGTCCCTCTGGCTTGGATGCCACGTGATGCTGGACACAGGGACCTGCTCCTGCCATCAGAGGTTGATCTTCCCCCTCTGGGGCCTCCCAGGAATGGGCAGGACAGGTTTGAGTTGTAGTTTTCATTTAAGGTAGACGAGCTGGCCTGCTAGATTTTGTTTCTGCCCTAATCTCTGGTTATTTTGTTCTGCTCCTCTAATCCGGATGTGGGAGCCTCTCCAGACATTTGCAGCTAGATCCCAGGATGGGAAGACTGTCCCGTTTTCCCTGGCTCTGGCTCTGCTCCCTCCTGTGCAGCTCAGAACAAGGACTGCGACGGTTTGCAGAGGGCTGTGGCGCTCCTGTCTGTGAACGTGGGGCCTTTCTTAGACCCTGGAGAGGCAGAGGGGGCTAGAAACTTTGTGCTCTGCCTCTGGGTCTCACAGTTTGCTGTGGTCGATTTTCTGGGACCCCCTGCATCCTTATGGTCTGGACTTATCGTCAGAGGGTCTGTACCGCATACAGTATCTTGCTGGTACATGCTGGTGGTAGAGAGGGACATGGCAGTTCCCAGATTCACAGACACCACTGGGGCGTTAGTGTTTCTGCTGACCTGGGTGGGTTGGTGAGGAGTGGGCTAGCTCAGCCTGCTGTTCATCCACTTGACTTATTCCTGCAGTGGTTGACATTAGTTCCTCAACCAAATGACATATGTGTGTGAGCCCTGGACCTTTGGGGTGTTTCAAGGGCAGGAGAAAGTTATGCCAGTTGAATCCCAGGAGGCTGAGGGTCTGTATGTACAGTGTGTGACCCCTTGGGGGAGGACTTGTGGTGCAGGGACCCTGGTACCCCTGGGGCCTCTTGCTCAGCGCCCTTAGAGTTTCTGGATGGAGAGTACTTGTGAGGAGGGCAGACCTCGTTTGGGTGGGGGCCGGGGAACTGTTGTGTTTCCTGGACGGCGCACGTTAGTGTGCCGCTTGGGTTGAGAGCTGCCTCTCCTGGTTTGTGTCCTGATGCCATTGCCCAGACAAGGCACAGGGTGTTGGCAAACCTCTTCCTTGGGGGTTTGTGTGCCTTGACGGGAGCCACCTCAGCCTGGGCCCTTGGGGCCACCCAGGAGTCAGAATGTCCCCCACGGGGACCCAGGCTCTGGAGCCAGAGATGGAGTCTTAGGTGTGGAGGAGTCGGCTACTTCTGTGTGGCTGGTTGGGCTTGGGGGTGGTCCCTCACATGGTCACACACTGCTGTGTGAAATGCCCCCATCAGGGCCAGCCGGCCAGCGTCTTGGTAGCTCAGCCTGGTCCTGAGGCATGTGTCCCAAAGATGGCATTTTCTTTAGGAAAAGGGAGAGCATGTAGATATAATCAGCTGGTCAGGTTTGTCAGGTTCTGGGCCTGCACAGGTCCTGGGGTGTTTTTCCTCAAGCAGGAGGACCAGCCCCCACTGTGAGACAGGTAGTTAAGTGGCCCATATGGATGCTTGGACCAGAGTAGCTGAAATTACTTCAGAGCAGAAAAACTTCCTGCAGCTTTCTGCTCTCCATAAAATCATGTTTACACATGTGTGTGCATACATGCACACGTAGACACACATGGGTCTACTGGGCTCGGAGCCCAGAGAGCAGCAAGGAGGGCGGGCGGCGGACCAGCCGCTTATGGGGGGGTGGGGAGTGGAGTTGGTCCGCTGCCCGCACAGCCTCGCTCTGGGCTCTGGGGCCAAGGCGCAGGCAGAGTGTCTGCATATAGATGGCTGTTGGGGGAGCTGAGGAAATAGCTCGGAAAATGCCCTTATTGGGTATTCACAGCTCCAGCTTTGTTGAGGTTGGCGCCCGGTGTGGGGGCAGATGGCTCTGGCTGCCTGCTGTTGCAGGGGGACTGCTTGAACCCTGTGTGCCCGGCAGGGCAGCCTCGGACCCTCCGTGTCCTCCGTGCTGTGCTGTGCTGGGGGCTCTGTCTCTGTGAACCCACTCAGCCTCAGGGCAGGGGGTGGGGTCCCCATTGTACGGGGAGGGCAGGGACGCAGAGCGGCCAGGCCAGCCTCCTGCTCTGGAGGGGCCTGGGTGTAGGAGGCACCATGCACGGTGTGGTCAGACTGTGAATGAGGGGGCGGCTTTGGGAAGCCCAGGACCAGTGTGCCACCAGAGAAGGCCGTGCCCAGACCTTAGCCCTGGGGGATATCGTCGAGTCATCGGTGGTGCAGGGTCAGGAATGTGCTGGTGACTGCACCACCTTGGGGCAGGTACCACCTCAGTGCCCAGAAAACTTCTGTCTCTCTGTCATTGCTGCCCTCCACATCTTGTCATTGGGACCGGCCGAAGCTTCTGAGGAGGTCCTCACTGCTCAACTCCTCCTTTCCTGGAGTCTGGAATTTCTGCGAGGGACTCTCCCATCTGCCCCTGAACCTTCTGCCTGTTCCCGCCAAGCTACACAACAGAGTGAGCTCTCTGGCAAGCCCTACACACCAGAAAGGCCTCTGGTCACCTTCTTGGCCAATGTGGGGCCACGGCCCTGGGCCAGCCTCCCGATGGTGGCTTGGAGCAGGGGCTGGGGGCTTGGAGAAGGCCTGGTGGCTGTTCTCCCTGCCTTTTATAACATCTGAAGTCTACCCCAGCCAAGCACTAACTAGGACCTGCTGTGAGCTGACGTCAGGACAGAGGGCCCCGCAGGGCCAGCTTTGATGTTTCCCAGGCCCTGTCGTGGGGGCGCAGGAGGCTCTGAGCGGCAGTCTGGGAATGCAGCATCTCTCACCACACAGCCCCAGAGCAGTGCTTGCCCCAGGAGGGGATGCCGGAGGCTGAGCTGGGGTCCCTCTGAGTCACACCATCTCTTCTTCCAGCTCCGATTTCTGTGGCCCGTGGTCTGTGGTTCCTGCAAGCCCACAGCCCCTTTCCCTGCCTCCCACCCTGACCTGATCATTCCCCTCAGACTTCTCTGTTGCAGAGGCTCCTCCCCATCTGGGTCTGGGAGTGGTCCTCCGCCTCTGGAGGGGGAGTTTCCTAACGTTCTTAAAAACGAGGGTCATTGGGCAAGACCCGTGCCGGTGGAGATAGGAACGGTAGCTGCCGTTCACTGGGTCAGCTTTGTCCGAGTGTCTTGACACGAGTTTCTGTGTGTGTGACTCATGACGAGCTCACAAGAGAGGCCGAGGGAGCCAAGGCAGAGACCATCTGCCTGCCTTGCCCAAGGTCACACACCGAGCATGGGGGCAGGGGTTAGGCCCAAGCTGTGATTCCACAGGCCTAACTAAGGTTTCTCTGCACAGGTGAGCCTCTGGGCTCCCTGGGTCTGGGGAAGCTGAGCGGGGAAGTGGGGTGGTTCACCTACTCTCTGACGGCAGATGATCTCTCTGGCTTTTCACAAGTGTCCTGGAGTTCAGGGTCAAGGCCCCCCAAAATTCGGTGAGTCCCATTTGCAGGGGACCACTGGGGCATCAGCCTGAGTCTGCCCATGTGCCTCATGAGAGGTAGTCGGGCGGTGTGCCAGACGCCTCCACATTCTCCAGCTCTTGCCCCACACTCCCTTAAGGTGACCTCAGTCAGACAGTGAGCTGAGCACCTTTGTGTGTCTGGTGTTGTCGGTAGGAGGTCTGCCTCTCTCCCTGGCCACGGGGACTGAGCCCCATTGTGGGATCAGCCATTTCCAGGTTGGTTTTGAGTTCGTGGGCGGAGCTGGGAAGAGCATGGGGCTAGGAGTTGGCTTCCTTGGGTCACGGTCAGATGAGCTGTTTGATTCTGGGCAGATCCCTTCATTTTCCGAGGACCTTAGTTTACCTATCTGCTCGACAAAGGGGTTGTGCTGAGTTGCTCTGCGGGGGCAGGGGCAGGGTCCCATTCCTGTGTGGTGACTGGAAGTGAGTGGGGTGTTTGGGATGTCATGGTTACTGGGGGTGTGCTTGGCAGCGCCCCGAGGACAGGTTTGTTAACTTGCACAGTGGGTGAGATAGCCCAGCAATGCTCCCACCCAAAGAGCAGTGCCCCGCTGAGTAGAGATGGAGGTGGCTCTGGGCCCCTTTTGGCTCCATGACTGTCTTGCGGGCTAGCAACTCTGAGAATGTTGGGAGATGGACCGACACAATGGGCAGCCCCTCATCTGGACCTTACTCTGACAGAGCCTGCACTTGTCTTGCTGTTGACTTTATGGAGAGACTGGTTCTTAGGCCCTAAAGAACCAAACTTCACTGTCAGGGGCTTGGAACAGCCGTGATTAGCCTCTGTAGGTTTGGAAGGGCAGAGCAAGACCTCCTCAGTCTCCTCTTGCCCTTACCATCCCGCTTTGGTCAGAGGCAGAGCCTGCTTCTTCCCGTAGCAGCCCCAGGAGGCCTATTTCTTCTTCCTGGAGGGGCTGCAAGTCCTCTTCTGTGCCATCACCCACCTCTGGCAGGCAGGCCGGTGTTCCTAGCCCAGCAGCTCAGGGCCTCTGCAGGACGCCCACGTGGGCCCGGAACAAAGCCCGGTGTGTTACTTCTGCTGTCACCATGCCACCTGCCCAGCCCTGCCCTCCGCCTCCTCAGCCCATCTGCCGCTCAATACAGGTTTCTCACTTCCCCTTTGTTCCCACTGGCTATGGTTCCACCCCCGGTTGCAGGCGCCCCCCCTTCTCTGTAGTTGCCCCTTGGCCCCAGCCAGAGCCAAACTGTTCTGGTGCAGGAGAGGGGAATGCTCACCTCTCAACTTCACCCAGAAAAGCCATATCTTGGCCAGACATATTCTTAGGGATAGAGGGTAGGACGTGGGGGGCAGTGTTGGCCTGCCTTTGGAAACAGCCCCAAATCTAGAGAATACTGGCTTCTCCTGTGATGGGGTGGCTTTCCCCAGAGAAGTCCTTGGGAGATGCTGGGCTGCAAGGTATCTGTGGGTAGACCCTTAGCGGGGCTGTGAGTGTGAATAATCCTTCCAAGATGCTCTGCGCTCGGCATCCTGGTTTCTGAAGATTGATGGGGAGGGCCACCTGCTAACGTCCTCTGCTCCTCAGCCCAGCATCAGGACCCACAGGTCAGAAACTTCCTTTGGGGAGCCTCCCTGGTGTCCCTGCCCCTTCCCCACCCTTGGAACACCGTCTTTTCTGTGCACTGCCTGCCTGCACTGTTCAGTGGGCACACACCCACAGTGTTCTGTGTAACTGCTCTGTGCCCCCTGCCAACTGGTGTGCACTGTGTCTTTGTGTCCTCCAGGGCGGCCAGCACAGTTTCAGAGTTTCTCAGTGGACACTTGGCACTTGTGGGCTCCGGATCCTTCTCTCCCACACTTCCCGGACACCTCCTGTGTGTGGAGCCCCTTTCCTCCTGTGCACGGGGTGGCGGGTGAACTGCGTGAGGACGGTGGCTCTACCTCTTCCTGACGGTGCCTCTCCCCTGTCCCCATCTGCAGGTGCCCAGGCAGCCCTTGTCTTCATCAAGGAGCCATCCTCCCAGGATGCACTGCAGGGGCGCCGGGCGCTGCTCCGCTGTGAGGTCGAGGCCCCAGGCCCGGTGCATGTGTACTGGCTGCTGGATGGGGCCCCCGTCCGGGACACCGAGAGGCGTTTCGCCCAGGGCAGCAGCCTAAGCTTTGCTGCTGTGGATCGGCTGCAGGACTCTGGAGCCTTCCAGTGCGTGGCGCGGGACAACACCACGGGAGAGGAGGTCCGCAGTGCCAACGCCTCCTTCAACATCAAATGTGAGAGCTGGGAGGCTGTGCTCGCTCACTGCAAGCCCTCTGTTACTGAACCCTGTGGGACCCCTCCTTTCCCTCAGCTTCTCTCATTTCCAATTGAATGCATTTGCAGTCTGTTCTTTCTGTGTGTGGGGGGAAGAGAAGTCCCCCCCCCCCCATAAGATTTTCTTTCCCCTTCAAGTAGAGGACCCTTGGCCTGCTGCATGCTTTAGCAGATGGCAAGGGCAGTGTGGCAGCGTGGCCAAGCGTCAGGGTTGACCCGCCACAGACAGAGCAGACGCTCTGTTTCTGGCCCCCCAAACCCACCCCCTGTGTATAGCCCCGGCCTCAGCTCTGCAGAGCTTCCCTGCACTGTCTCTTGGCTCCAGAACCTGCAGGCCGTGTCCTTTGCTGCTTTTCCTTCCCCTCTGTCCTCCCCTTCCTCCTTGCCCCCTGCTCTGCTCTGCTCCTCAGCAACTGTGGCCTCTGCCGCAGGGATTGAGACCGGCCCTGTGGTTCTGAAGCACCCAGCCTCAGAAGCCGAGATCCAGCCTCAGACCCAGGTTACACTGCGCTGTCACATTGATGGGCACCCTCGGTAAGGAGCTGAGTTGGAGGGTGGGAATGGAGAGAGTCATTCTAGGCAAGTAGGGACTAGACAAGTCCCAAAACCTGGACTCTCTTCAGAGGTACCTCGCTTCATTCTGTAACCACCCCTGTCCAGAGGCTGCTCCAGGCTATCCTTCAGTGACCGGAGGAGGGGCAGCCTCGTGCTGCGGAATGATCCTGAATTCTGGATGCTGAGAGTTGTAGCAGCTCAGCCTGATGATGCCCCTGAATTGTGTGTTTCTGTGCAAGTCACATCCCCTCCCAAGCCCCATTAGTAAACTGAGGGGTCTAGCCTGACCCATTTGTAAACTGAGGGGTCTAGCCCTGACCCTCCGATTCTGTACCCTGTGTGCTGGCCACCTGAGTACCCTGTGCCTCCCTGCTGCTGATGCTCTCGGCATTGCAGGCCCACCTATCAGTGGTTCCGAGATGGGAACCCCCTCTCCGATGGCCAGAGCAATCACACGGTCAGCAGCAAGGAGCGAAACCTGACCCTCCGGCCAGCCAGCCCGGAGCACAGTGGCCTCTACTCCTGCTGTGCCCAAAATGCCTTTGGGCAGACCTGCAGCAGCCAGAACTTCACCTTGAGCATTGCTGGTGAGCCCGGGGTGGGGATGAAATTGCAGCAGGGATGGGAAGGGCCTCCCCATGCTGCCTGCTCACATACCTGTGCTTCTCCCTCCCCAGATGAGAGCTTTGCTAGGGTAGTGCTGGCGCCTCAGGACATTGTGGTGGCAAGGAATGAGGAGGCCATGTTCCACTGTCAGTTCTCAGCCCAGCCACCCCCGAGCCTGCAGTGGGTCTTTGAAGATGAGACTCCCATCACTAACCGCAGCCGGTAAGGCATCTGGCAAGGGGTGTGCCAAGTACAGTGGTATGGGTCGTGTATTGATTGCCCAGGTGCATTCTCTAAATGCATGGGATCAGTATTGCAGACATCCTAGGGCTGTACATGTATCACTTCAAGTTTCCAGCAGATGGCAGTAGAATGTCTTACTGTTACGGAATGAGTTCCACAAAGGGAAGCCTCCAGGAAGGGCATCTTTTTCCAGTTCACACAAAGGCACTGTATGAGCTAGTGGTGGCTCTGTTCTCTTCCCACTCCCCTCCTGCCTGTGTGGGTCTTCTGGGATGGGGAGTAGCGATTCAGTCTGGAGGGACACAGGGGACCTGGTGACCGTAGTTGGGATGGATGGTAAGGTTACCTTACACATATGCATACATACACACACTTACACTTTTTGGAGGAAGCAAACACTTCCAGAGGGTTCTGGGGGGTGCTAGCTCCTTTATCGGGACTCTTGTCCTTCCCTGGGCCGTATGAGAGCAGAGGGCATGTTGGTGGTACCAAGCATGTCCTTGATCCTTGGCGGTGTCGCTGTGTAGGCTAGGGGCTTGGATCCCACTGGGCTTCAGCCCTGAAGATATATATCATCAGTAGTTTGTCTGGTGTGGCCAATGGGCTTCTGGCTGCTGGGGCTGGGGCCTTACTGGCAGGCTGGCCTTAACCCTGTGGGAAGTGGCCCTCTGTCTCCACAGTTGCACGCGTTGCTGGCTCACTGACTCTCACTGACACTGTGGCTCTCCCCATTGTCCCAAAAGCTGAGTCTCCTGTAGGTGGAACACACCTGTGCGCACTCATGAATGAGTACACGTGCACACACATACTAATGTGGCATGTGGACTTCCTTCTCTCTGTCCTGTTCCTGGCCGATTCCTTCCAGTACCTCTGACCTTTGCAGCATGGGGTTCCATCTACTTCCCTTCCAGAAGGAGGCCTGTGGGCCTCTTCTTCCAAATAGCAGTCTCTCCTTTTCGCAGCCCCCCGCACCTCCGCAGAGCCACTGTGTTTGCCAATGGGTCCCTGCTGCTGACCCAGGTCCGGCCGCGCAACGCAGGGGTCTACCGCTGCATAGGCCACGGGCAGAGGGGCCCTCCCGTCATCCTTGAGGCCACACTTCACCTGGCAGGTGGGTCCCTGGGTCTGGGGTGCTGAAGCGGGGGCTGCCTTCCACACTGTGGGCACGTGGAGAGTTAGGCTCCTGATTCCACTCAGAAAGCAGCTTGGAGAACAAAGAGAGGAAGAGGATGCTGGGTCCAGGAAGAGGAGAGGCAGTGTTCCAGGGGTTTGTGTTACCAAGGGCCGGAGCTTGCTGTGGGAGAGTGTGAGGTACCAAGACCCACGGTAATCGGGTGGTTTGCCTCCTGCTCCCCTCCCTGCAGAGATTGAAGACATGCTGCCATTTGAGCCACGGGTGTTCACAGCTGGCCGTGTGGAGCGCGTGGCCTGCTTGCCCCCCCAGGGCCTGCCGGAGCCCCGTGTGTGGTGGGAGCATGCGGGAGTCCGGCTGCCCACCCACGGCAGAGTCTTCCAGAAGGGCCATGACCTGGTGTTTGCTGGAACCATCGAGAGTGACGCTGGTGTCTACACTTGCCATGCAGCCAACCTGGCCGGTCAGCGGCGACAGGATGTCAACATCACTGTAGCCAGTGAGCACCTTGGCCCCGTGGGATGAGGCGAGGTTGGGGGGGAGCCCGGGTGCCTCGACGAGGCCTTGGTCTCTGGGGGCCGTGTGCAAAGCCTTCCCGGATGCTCACCTGATGCCCCCTCAGCTCTGTGTTCTGCACGCTTGGGACTCAGTCAGCTGTTGGAAGGTGATGTTGGGGTTGACCCCGAAAAGCCAGGCACAGAAGTTGAGGTGATAGCCCACATGGAAAAACAGTTCTTTGACGGCAGAGCAAGGGCGAGGGCCTGGGATTCCAGAGACCCAGGTCCCACTCTTTCTCCTGCGCATGGAGGGACAAGGTGTGGCAAGCTCCCGTTTTGCCAGGGGTCAGTCTCCTCATCCATAAAATGGAGCTCCTGACCCAGTACTTACCCTACAGGGTGGTCAGAAAGATCAGATATGCTTACAGTCTGCTGGGAGGTCAGCTGGTGGTTGGCTGTTCCCTGACAGCCTCATTCAGATGTCTCGTGGTTGATGGAGATTGCATCTGCTGGGGTGCCTCAGGTGTTGTCCTCCTTACCCCCCGTCGTGGCTGCTACAGCAGGCCTGGGGCCTCCTCAGCCAGGACTGGAAGTCGCAAGGCTTCTCAAGGCAGCCGCTCAGCAGCTGCCCAGCATGACTTCCACTCGTTCTGTGTTGGGCCAGGCCAGTCGCGGGCCCCCCAGACTTGAGGCACGAGAGAAGTAGACTGTCTCTTGATGGGGAAAGTGACAGCAACACGAGTGCAGAGGAACAAGGGACGGGAGAGCTGTGCACGACCATCTTTGCAAACAATCTGCCACCCCAGGTCAGACAGGAAGTCCTTGTAGGGTTTTGAGTCGGAGAGTGACATTCTCGAAAGATCACTCCCCACGGTTCTGAGAAGACCAGAACATTAGGTGCAGGAGTCTGGATGGGGAGCCCAGTTAGTAGATGACTGTAATTCTCCGGGGCAAGTGTTGGAGGGCCTGGAACAGAGCGGTAGTTGTGGAGATGAGAGTGGTGGTCAGACTCAGGATTTTGGGGAGCTCAAGGAGATGGGGTTTGTGTAATGGATGTGATGGGAAGGGCTACACAGAGGGAAGTCAGGGGTACGTTTGGGCTCTTGCCATTGGCTCTATAGGGGCGGTATTTACTGAGATGGGAAAAGCTGGGATAAACAGGTTCCAGGGGAAGTCAGTTCTCTTTCATACACATAAAGCTCAAGAGGCCTGTTGGATATCCAGTCGGAGATGCCAGTAGGCAGTTGGGCTTGCCAGTCTGAAGCTCATGGCGGGGAGGTCAGGAGACAGGGTGTAGGTTTGGGAGTCACGCATTCCTATGGCGTGGAAGGCCACGGACTGGCTGAGATAATTCAGGGAATGAGGTTGGCTAAACCAGAGCAGGGATCTGAGGACCGAGCCTTGGGGTGTTTCAGTGCAAGGGTTTGCGGGGCACATGACCGGGGATTGGAATCCTATCTATTAGGTATTAGCACATCACCATTACTATAAATCTCTGTCTTCTCAGCTGTAAAATGGGTATAGGAATATACACGTATGGGGTTTATTGTGACCGCTAACTAAGATCATATTCCAAAGGTTGTCCTCACTAAGGGGTTGTTGTTGCACCTTTTGGGGGAGCAGACAGGAGCTTCTGAACTCGGTCGGGTATGGGGTTGGAATTTCGAGGGATTGGATCCTTTGGTCTTGCAGATGTGTTCCTCCATCTTCTCTTCCCTCCCTGTCCCTCTAGCTGTGCCCACGTGGCTGAGGAAGCCCCAGGACAGCCAGCTGGAGGAGGGCAAGCCAGGCTACTTGCATTGCCTGACCCAGGCCACCCCCAAACCCACAGTCATCTGGTACAGAAACCAGATGCTCATCTCAGAGGTGAGAGTGAGGCTGACTCCTGGAGGGGGCCAGAATCCCCTTCTGGGGCTCTCCTCTGGGATCGGCTCCCCTTTCCCTCCTTCCCCTGAAGATGCTGGTGGGGCTGAGACCTCCCATGGTCCCATAATGTGTGCCACAGGACTCGCGGTTCGAAGTCTCCAAGAATGGGACCTTGCGTATCAACAGTGTGGAAGTGTATGATGGCACATGGTACCGCTGTGTGAGCAGCACCCCAGCCGGCAGCATTGAGGCCCAGGCCCGTGTCCAAGTGCTGGGTGAGTGCCCGAGCAAGCGTGGGGAGAGCAAAGGGGAAGGAGCAGCAGGGGACCCCGATCTTCAGGCCTGCCCCAGCTGAGGCCAACTGAGCTGCCTTGCTTCCTCCTCTTGGTGCTCACCTACCCTCCCTCTGCTAAAACAGAAAAGCTCAAATTCACACCACCGCCCCGGCCGCAGCAGTGCATGGAGTTTGACAAGGAGGCCACGGTACCCTGCTCAGCCACAGGCCGAGAAAAGCCCACTATTAAGTGGATTCGGGCAGGTGGGTACCGGGGGTGCATGGAGTGGGGGCAGGTAGCACAATCCACTGGTCAGATGTGTGCGTGTCTGAGAACCAGCGGAGGAGGGCCCAGCCCCATGCCAGGAACTGTGGGAAAGACAAGGAGTGTGGGGCCGACCTACAGTCCAGGTAGGAAGAAAGGAGCCAGACACCAGGGAGGTCAGGTTATGGCATTAGAGGTCACAGACAATGACTGAGGCTGCAAGTGACTGGCTTGATCCCAGATGGCGCTGTGAAGTCCTCCCTCTCCCTTCAAAATAGTCATATTTAGACAGAAAGGTCATGCGGGCTCCTTTAGAAAGTTTGTGGGGCGGGAGCAACTAGTGCGCTCAGTCGGTAGAGCATGGGACTCTTGATCTTGGGGTTGTGAATTTGAGTCCTGTGTTGGGAGTAGAATTGACTTAGAATTCAAACCTTCAGGGGCACCTGGGTAGCTCAGTTGGTCGGACGTCCAACTCTTGGTCTCAGCTTGTGTCATGATCTTGGGGTCGTGTTATCAGGCTCTGAGCTGGTTGTGGAGCCTGCTTGGGATTCTCTCTCCCGCTTTCCCTCACCCCCTGCTTGGCATGTACACTCTTTCACTCTCTTAAAAAAGAAAAAGAAAGAAAAGGGGGAAAAAAAACCTTAAAAAAAAAAAACTAAGAAAATTTGTGGGGAGAATGCATAATCCTGCTATCCCATCATTTTTGGGTTTGTGCCCTCTTCTTTTTCTATGTATATCTTTCTTTTTGCACATAGCAATTTTATTGAACATGTAATTTTCACTTATTA
Organism: Mustela erminea; assembly: GCF_009829155.1. Taxonomy (NCBI): domain Eukaryota; kingdom Metazoa; phylum Chordata; class Mammalia; order Carnivora; family Mustelidae; genus Mustela; species Mustela erminea. Next base: position 89,651,031 of record NC_045617.1, read on the forward strand.
AACTTACATTGAGTAAGTCATGCTTACTATAGAAAAAGAAGATACAGTTAATTATGTAATTTTATATCCTTTTTTACTTAACGTTATCAAGCACTTTCACATGCTTTTATACATAAACATTGGTTTTGATGATTGTAATAACACTCTGATGATTGGAGTCACTGTAATTTACTTAAATGTTCCCTAAATGTTGGAGATTTGGGTTGTTAACCATCCTCCCTCTCTCCCTCTCTGCCTTTCTCGCTCTCTCTTTTTATTGCTGCAATAAACATATATTTTTTTAATATTTTATTTATTTGTTCGACAGAGAGATCACAAGTAGGCAGAGAGGCAGGCAGAGAGAGAGGAAGAGAAGCAGGCCCCCTGCCGAGCAGAGAGCCCGATGCGGGGCTTGATCCCAAGACCCTGGGATCATGACCTGAGCTGAAGGCAGAGGCTTTAACCCACTGAGCCACCCAGGCGCCCCAGCAATAAACATCTTTAAGCCAAAGTTTTTTCTGGATTTGGGTTTATTTCCTTTGGGAGAGAGTCCCAGAAATGGAATAATTACGGATGAAAGGGTATACACGTTTTTGCAACCCTTGCTGTAAATTGCCAAGTTGTCTGTCAAGGGGCTAGACCAGTTTTTACATTTCCATGAGTAGTATGAGTGGGAGAGTAGGACTGCAGGTTTCAGGGAAGAGGTGGGTGCTCTCTGCTCGGGTGGTCAGAGTCAGCTTTCTATTAAGAGCTGGAGCAGCAAAGGGATCTGAAGCCTGGACGGCTAAGAGCGGGAAGGGATTCTAGAAGTGAGATGTGACAGGCCGTGAGGAGGAGGTCAAGGCGAAGTCGGGGCCCCATCAGAAGTTCAGTTTTGCAGGAGGGAGATGTTGTAAGGGCAGTGGAAGGAGATGAGACTAAAAAATTGGAAAAGGAACAAGTAACGGGGGGTTCCCAGTGCCTGGCTCAGGAGTTGGGACTTTGAGTCATCAGGAGCAACAGATGACAGACACGCTTTTGAGTAGAGGTGGGTGATTGAGTGCACTGCGGTCCCGAGTGACTTGGGTCAAGCCTGTAATTTCCCTTTGTCACCACCACAGATGGGAGCAGCCTCCCCGAGTGGGTGACAGACAACGCTGGGACCCTGCACTTCTCCAGGGTGACTCGTGATGACGCCGGCAACTACACTTGCATCGCCTCCAATGGGCTGCAGGGCCAGATCCGTGCCCATGTCCAGCTCACTGTGGCAGGTGCGACCGTGGCAGAGCCCTGGGACGGGAGGGCAGCCCACAGCCGGCCAGTCCCACGGCTCACTGCTCCTCGCCCCTTGTTGGGCTCTTCCCATCCAGTTTTCATCACCTTCAAGGTGGAGCCAGAGCGCACGACCGTGTACCAGGGCCACACGGCCCTGCTGCGCTGTGAGGCCCAGGGAGACCCTAAGCCGCTCATTCAGTGGAAGGGCAAAGACCGCATCCTGGACCCCACCAAGCTGGGACCTAGGTAGGGCCCATCTGCTTCCCTAGCCCATCGCACCTCTCCTGCAGCCGGTCTTCCCCAGGAGCTAGAGAGGTGGGTAGCGCTGTGGCTTCTTTCCTGGCAGGATGCAGATCTTCCAGAATGGCTCCCTGGTGATCCATGACGTGGCCCCCGAGGACTCGGGCCGCTACACCTGCATCGCGGGCAACAGCTGTAACATCAAGCACACGGAGGCCCCCCTCTATGTTGTGGGTATGTGCTGGGGAGCTGTGTCCTGTAGAGGAAGTGCTGGGGCCACACTTCTTTCTCATCTTTGTTTTCGTCGGACCCCTGTATACGGAGAACCCTGAAATCCTTTTTTATGTTAGGGGCTGGGATTCAGCTGGCTCTGCTCCCACCATGCTGTGGCATAATGTTGGGTTCCTTGCTGAGCTGTTGCTGATTTAACATTCCACAGCTGGTGTGTGTGTGTGTGTGTTGGGAGGGGTGTGTGTGGGGGGGTGTAGGGGTGGTCCTCTTGTCCTAAAATGCTTCTTGCCAGGTCTCCTGCAGTGGCTGCACATATCTCTGGGGGAGTGGGGAGGCAGGGAGGGGAGCAGCCCAGGGTGCCGCGGGAAAGTGTTACTATGCCCCGGAGGCCCAGAGAAAAAGATCCATCTGGTAAAAGGCTCTGCCAGGAGTCAGGGACTCGGGGTTTGGGTCTGGTCTCTCCTCACCAGCTCTCTGCCCTTGGAGGTGTTATTTCTGCTCCAGGGGCTTGGTTCTACATCTGTAAGATGAGAGTGGTTTCAGTGAGAAGTTCTTAAACTTGTGGTTTAGCAGCAGAACTGTTTTTCTAGACAAAATATTCTGTGGAACATTGAATGGATAATAGTGAAATGATAAGGCCTCTTGGTTGAAGTGTTAGGTGTGGGTGGGAATTGGGAAGTCCTAGTGGTGTCCCTAGCGGGCCTCTCTCCCTGTTTCCCTGATGATTCCTGGCTCCTCTTTCACCATGGGACCCTAGGCCATTGAGAGCCCCTAGTCTGGAAGATCCTTTCCGCAGACACGTTCTTGAACGTGTATTCTGTGTCCGGCCATCTGGGATCCTAAATCAGGAATTCCCAAATGCTGCTCTTAAGGGACTGGTTCAAGATACCAAGTCCACTCAGGAAGCTTGTCAGCGATAGTGTGGGTTTGTGTTAGCGTCCTGACAGGTGTGTTTCTTTTTATGTGTGTCCCTGGCCTCACATCTCAGATGCACCCCAGCTTGGGAATCACTGGCCTCAGATCCTTCAGAACTTCTGTGACTTCAGTGGGGCCCTAGGACCCACCCCTTGTTAAAGCCAGAGACCGTGGTGACCCGCCCTGGTTCTCTGGTTTGGTCAGGCCATTGGGTGTCTGGGAGGTGGTCGTCGACTAGGAGGAGGTGGGAAGGTGGTTGCCTCTGTAGGGTGGGGAGGGGCTGGGAGCGAAGGAGGGCTGGGTTGGCCTCAATGGGCCCTGCCCAGACCCCTCTCTGTGTCTCTCAGACAAGCCAGTGCTGGAGGAGTCTGAGGGTCCAGGCAGCCCTCCCCCCTACAAGATGATCCAGACCATCGGGCTGTCTGTGGGTGCTGCTGTGGCCTACATCATTGCCGTGCTGGGCCTCATGTTCTACTGCAAGAAGCGCTGCAAGGCCAAGCGCCTCCAGAAGCAGCCGGAGGGCGAGGAGCCCGAGATGGAGTGTCTCAACGGTGAGGGATGGCCTTTGGCGGCGGGGAGGTGTGCGGGTACTGAGCACCCCCTGGTGGCCACAGAGAGAGCTGTGGTGCTTGCCTGCTGGGGCTCTAGGCGATCTGGCCCCAACCCCAGCTGGAATCCTGGAGTTGGCCCATTACCCCGGCTTGGGGAGCTGAGCAGCCTGGTTCACGACCTCCTCATGGGAGGCTCAGGGCCGGCTTCTACCTTGCTGGGCCTGTTTCTCCCTGTGCCGCTAAACCACAAGCACAATTAATACATGCTTTCGTATTTCAGTGGCACACTTGTCTCCTGCCCATTCAGTTCCCCCAGGGACATCCTGCTGGTTCCCCTGCTCTTGCCCTTCTCTCAGAGGCATTGCTGGGTTGCACCTATCCATCTAGGCATTCCAAAGCAGGGCCTGGGTCTCCCTCATTGTACTTCCCCTTTGTGTCCGGTTAGGGCTTTGTGCAGTGGAGGCCCCACGAAAGCAAAGCCCCTTAGATTGATGCAGTGTTGAGGGGCCGGTGGGCCAGATGAGGCCTGTGTACCTGGTTCTTTCTCAGAGGTAGTAGTCAGCTGTGTCCATCAGTGCTTTTACTCTAAGGGATGCCTATACCCCACCCCATCAGTTCACCAGTTGGACTGGCCTTTTTTGTGTGGAACACCATGACTGGACCCATTTGATAGAAGGAGAGGTTTGGGGGAGAGAAGTGAGGTGCCCATGGTGGCCAGAGTGTCTAGTCTTATGTTGCTGCCTCCCAACCATGCCTCTTCTTCCCAGGTGGGCCTTTGCAGAACGGGCAGCCCTCCGCGGAGATCCAAGAGGAAGTGGCCCTGACCAGCTTGGGCTCCGGCCCTGCGGCCACCAACAAACGCCACAGCACAACTGATAAGATGCATTTCCCGAGGACCAGCCTGCAGGCCATCACCACACTGGGTATGTCGCCTTGGCTGCAGCGGTCACAGCATAATGACAGGCCTGTCTGGAGGCTAGGTTAGGGCTGCTGGCTCCAAGGTCCCTAAAACCCAGAGCCTGGGAGCCAGGGGCAGGAAGCACAGGGGAGATAATCCCAGTGTGTCCCCACACCTGTACACGGCTCACCTCCCTGGCTGTAGTCACTCCCTGTGCCTTATTTACTTGGTGTTTCCTTCAGATTGGCTGCCTTTAAAAACAGAAAAAAACAAAATTAATGCAAGTTAGTGTTGTTCTAGGAAAAAATGTGAGAAATTACAGATTTGTGGCAGTTAAATTTTTTCTGAGGATATGTTAAAACATGGAGCTATTAACATGTTTATTAAGAGCCTCCTAAAATTCTCACACCAGCCATCCTTTGGAAAATGCTGATACTATTGGAGACCATGAAGCCCAGGGCAGGGCGGGGAGTGGTTTGCTTAGGGTCGCCCCTCAGGTGGATGGGTGGGGTGCAGCCAAGACTCCCCTCTGGTGACAGAGGGGCAAGGCACCCCCCCCCACCACCACCCCGGGAGGAGCTTCCCTGCTGGGGTGAGAGCAGCTGGCTGACCCAGACCTGTACCCACAGGGAAAAGTGAGTTTGGGGAGGTGTTCCTGGCGAAGGCGCAGGGCGTGGAGGAGGGGGTGGCAGAGACCCTGGTGCTTGTGAAGAGCCTCCAGAGCCGAGACGAGCAACAGCAGCTGGACTTCCGGAGGGAGTTCGAGATGTTCGGGAAGCTGAACCATGCCAATGTGGTGCGGCTCCTGGGGCTGTGCCGGGAAGCCGAGCCCCACTACATGGTGCTGGAGTACGTGGACCTGGTATGCTGGGGGGGGCCCTGCCGGTTTGGGGGTAGCACCATGGAGCCTTGTCTCATGTTGTGTCAGCTTGCTGGGAGACGCTTGCCCCCCCGGACACTCCGCCGCCTGTCCCCGCTAGCTCTTCGACACCTGCCGTTCCTTGACTGAACGGCACCTTGACTGGTGCTCCCTTCTTCCTGTCTGCCGGCCCCCGTGTGTGGGGCTGGTCCCCAGCTTCTCACTCTGCACACCACCCAGATGCATCCCAGGTCTTCTTCCTGGACACACGTTTTCTTCCATTTGTCATTTTCCTTCTCTGCCGGGCTCATCACCCCCCTGAGAATAAAACTTAGCAGACCCAGCTTTCCTTCTTGGAAATCCTTCCTGGCATCCTCTTCCCTCTGGGGCACCAGTTTTAGCCCCATTGCCAGCCTTCTCTTTCCATCTCACCTGTCCCGCCTGGAGCTGCCCCATACTCTGAATTCCCCAACCCCTTGGTCCCCTAACCTTTACTCCCTTGGTCCTCAGGCTGCTGCTCGTTACATCCTCGGGTCGGCTGGGGAGAGGGGGAGCAGTCCTCCTCCTTGCCACTGGCAAGCCCTTATGAGTATTTTATATATGTTTCTGCCGCTACTGCTCCCTCAGTATATTTCTTAGGTGATAAACCCCCAGAGGACAGAGATGTCCTCTCAGGGGTCTGTGATGGTTAGGAGCTGTGTTTTCCACTTGATTCCCTGAAGGCAGGAGTCTTGTCACTTGCCTGTCTGGGGCTCTGCCGAGGGTAGGAATGGCAGTCCTGCTGTCTCTGTGACTGAGAGAGCTTCTAGAAGCCATCTCTTAGATATTTTTAAAATTCCCACTGGACTTCCCCCAGTGGAGGGGGAGCTGGCCAGGGTGGGTGTACAGGGCCAGGGGTTCTCTCCTGCTCAGCTGGGTGCTCTGGAAGCCCCTGATGGGTTTAATGCTTTGGAGAGAACAGTTGGCCTCTGACCTGACAGAAGTGCTCGGCTTTTCCCTTAGGGAGACCTCAAACAGTTCCTGAGGATTTCCCAGAGCAAAGATGAAAAACTGAAGCCACAGCCCCTCAGTACCAAGCAGAAGGTAAGGACAGGGCGGGAGAGGTCCTCAAGGGTGGGTCAGGATCAAGGGCCATCTTGGTGACAGAGGTGCCGCTGATGGAATGTTCCCTGCGGACAAGGCAGGACTTTACATACATTATCTTAACCATCACAATAGTCCTCGGAAACAAATGTCATTAGCCCCATTTTGCAGATAAAGAAACCGAGGCTTTGAGAGGTTAAGGGACTTGTCACAGATCTTGTAACTCTGAAATGCCTTTGTGTGGCCGCACGGTGCCTTCGTTTGGAAGGGCTGCTCTTCACCCTTGCCGAGTAGGAGGACATCGGCTCCTGTAGTGAGCGCTGAGCTGGGGGAGTGGTGAGGGCCGGGCAGGATGGGCTGTGGCCCTCCAGAGTGTTTCGTCAGCCTCTGAGCGTGGATGACTTCCGTGAAAGGTCTACTCATGTTTTGCCCACTGTGGTTTTCACACTTTCACTCGGGCTGCGGGCTGCCCGCAGCGTTTCCTTCCACTTCTCCTGCCTTCTGGGCCCAGATACCTGGCCGGGGGCCCCACAGTGAAGACCTGACTTGAAACAGTGATATAGGGAAAGTTACCTACTACCCTCTGCCCACCTCAGACAATTCCTTCTGTGGCCCAGCTCTTTCTGCCCACAGCCTCCTTCCCTCCCCTCTGAAATGGGGCTGCCTCCTTCTCTGGGCCTGGGCATCCCACTACCAAGCTGACAGCAGAGTCACCTCAGAGATGAGTCACAGCTCAGGGCAGGTAGGTAGCGACGGCTAGGGCCCTCCCTCCCAGGTGATGGTTCCTTGCCTTCTAGGCCCACCAAGCTCACAGATTCTAGGGGCAGGGCAGACAGGCATGGCTGTTCGATAAGTTAGGGAAATGGGACCCATCACCCGGGTACTCTCTGGGAAAGTCACTCTGCACCCCCAGGCTAACTTCCTTGTAGTTGTAGGTGAATTTAGTGAGGCCCACACAGGACAGGGGACCTGGCCCCACATCACCCACAGCTGGCCTCCTGACACCAGGCCCTGGCTCCATCCCCAAGAGGCAGCAGCGACTGTCTGCAGTGGCTGTAGATGGAAAGCTGGGGGACAGTGTGTGCCCCTCCCACTAAGGAGTGTGTCAGGGACATGCAAGGAGCCAGTGAGTCTCTACTGAACCAGTCCCGGCCCCTAGCAGGGTTGCAGAACGGAAACTGCCAGGCATCCTTAGGGCATCTAAGATCTAGTGGGGGAGCTTGGGAAAATGAATATGGCGAGTGCCTTACAGACTTCAGGGACGACACAGAAAGTGAGTGAGAGACAGAAATTAAGAAACACTGAAGACCTCCACATCCTTTAGGTGGACACATGGTGTGGTTAACAAAGAGGGTTTCCTGGGGCGCCTGGGTGGCTCAGTTGTAAAGGGTCTGCCTTCAGCTCAGGTCATGATCCCGGAGTCCTGGAATCAAGCCCCATGTTGGGCTCTCTGCTCAACCAGGAGTCTGCTTCTCCCTCTCCAATTCCCCCTGCTTGTGTTCTCTCTCTCACTGTGTCTCTCTCAAATAAATAAGGAAAATCTTAAAAAAAGAAGAAAAAAAAAAAAGAAGGTTTCCTGGTCAAAAAAGCAGTTTGAGTTCAGTTCTCAAGGAGAGGAAGTAGTTGAATGGCAGGAAGGGGATGGCTTTAGGATAGAGGGGAGTCAGGTAGTTTTCTTGGGGACCAGGACATAGGCAGGCAGAACAGGAAATCAGTTACCTCTGTCACATGACCTAAAAGACTCTCTTTGGCTGAAAGTCATTATCACCTGTGCTAAAGATCTGTCCTCCATTTTTCACCCCTAGCATCGTAAATCTGATGGGGGAGCTTTCATAAGTCGTGTTCCGCACAGTCTCAGGACAATATTCAGCATCAAATGGGAAGTGGGGTTTGCGTAAAATAAAAAATGCAGGTTCTAGACCGAGGGGATTAAAATGTCTTAGGGTGGGGTCTGAGGACCTACATTTTTCAAACAGGCTCTCCAGCTGATTCTTTTTTTTTTTTTTTAAAGATTGATTCATTGATTGATTGATTTGAGAGAGAGCAAAAAAACACAAGCAGGGGGAGCAGTAGAGGGAGAGGAAGAAGCAGGCTCCACACTGAGCAGGGAGCCCAATGCAGGGCTCTATCACGGCCCCGGGACTATGACCTGAGCTGAAGACAGACACTTTATCATCTGAGCCACCCAGGCACCCCTAAAGTCACACTTTCAAAATACTGTATTTGATACACTTGGTATTTCTATCTTATTTTTTTTTAACCTACTAAATTGATTCTGATACTCATGTGGATCTTCATTAGTAACTTGAAAAATCCCCCCAAATGGAGATTGCATGAAAATGTAACTTAGTAGGAAGGATCTACTAAAATCATAGATACTTTCTTGTACTAATAATCTAGTGAGCTGTTACACCACTTTCTAGTCTTAGGATTCTAGGGGAATAGAAGGAGGAAGAGTTAGTTTGCAAGGGGTGGTGGGATGGTAGGCAGGGTGTCCCCTTGGTCTCGTGGAATTGGAACCAGAGTGCCTAGCTGGCATGGGTGGGCTGCAGGAAGCCCCGGGAGAATTTTAGGACCGCAGCGGGATAGCGCTGGAAATCAGACATAGGCCCTGGGTGTTGGCATAATTAGAGATAATGCATGTTTTGAGTCGCTAATGAGGTGATGGAGATTTTGAAATCTGGGGGCCATAACCTGTGACTCATCTGTGGGTCCTGGCAAGCTAAGGACAGGACCAGGAGCAGGTTCAGCTTAGCATGCCTTGAGGACAGCGGTGTGTGCAGTCAGATGCTGCAGGGGTTAGACAGAACGTGGGCAAGCCCTGAGGCTGGCATGTTGGTTGTGTAGATAGGTCCTTGTGTGGTGGTGGCTTGGGTCAGTGGTTCTGAAGAATTTCTGGCCATGATGGAAATAGTTTATAGCTGCCGCTGTCCAGTGTGGTAGTCACTAGCCTCATGGGGCTACTGAGCATTTAGAATGTGGCTAGAGCTACTGAGGAACTGAATTCTTTTTTTTTTTTTTTAAAGACTTTACCCATTTATTTGACAGACAAGAGATCACAAGTAGGCAGAGAGGCAGGCAGAGAGAGACGAGGAAACAGGCTTTCTGCCAAGCAGAGAGCCCTATGCGGGGCATGATACCAGGACCCTGGGATCATGACCTGAGCCAAAGTCAGAGGCTCTAACCCACTAAGCCACCCAGGTGCCCCGAGGAACTGAATTCTTAATTTCATTAAGTTTTAATTCACTTAAGGAGCCACACAGGGCAAGGGGCTACTGTTTTGGACAACAAGGGTTTAGACCATTGTTTCACTTTTTTTTTTCCCCCTGATGTTAACGAAGTATAGTTTTATGTAACTTTATAACGTGTTCTGCATTCAGTTTGCTTTTTCCTGAACCATTTCTCAAACTCGCGAGCCCCGGTGTCAGGCTCCTGCTCAGCGGGGAGTCTGCTTCTCCCTCTCCCTCTGCTACTCCCTGCTACCCTTACCCTCCCCCCAAATAAAATATGTAAAAAATATTTTTAAAAAAATAGTTTTAAGGGGCGCCTGGGTGGTTCAGTGGGTTAAGCCTCTGCCTTTGGCTCAGGTCATGATCCCAGGGTCCAGGGATTGAGCCCCGCATTGGGCTCTTTGCTCAGCAGGGAGCCTGCTTCCTCCCTCTCTCTCTGCCTGCCTCTCTGCCTACTTGTGATCTCTGTTTGTCAAATAAATAAATAAATCTTAAAAAAAGAAAAAAAATAGTTTTAAAAGAGTCACATGCTCTACCTGAGCCAGCCAGGGGCCCCATTTTCAGGTTTTTGAGGAGCCTCCATACTATTTTCCAGAATGGCTGCACCAATTTACATTCCCATCAACAGTGCACAAGAGTTCCTCTTTCTTCACACTCTTGCCAACGTTTGTTACTTCTTGTCTTTTTGATACTAGCCATTCTGACAGGTGTGAGGGGGTATCTCACTGTGGTTTTGATTTGCTTGTTTCCTTGATGATGAGTGATGTTGAACACCTTCTTATGTGTCTGTTGGCCATCTGGATGTAGACCATTATTTTTATTTTATTTTTTAAAAGATTTTATTTATTTGAGAGAGAGAGCATGAGAAGGGAGAAGGTCAGAGGGAGAAGCAGACTCCCCGCTGAGCAGGGAGCCTGATGCGGGGACTCGATCCTGGGTCTCCAGGATCATGACCTTAGCGGAAGGCAGTTGCTTAACCAACTGAACCCCCCTCAACTAGACACCCCTAGACCTATTTTTAAAACTTTTCTTGACTGAGACCCAGTTGACACAAAAACACATTTTGTATCACAAGCCATCACATGCGTGTGTATGTACATATTTTAATGAAAACTGTTTTATGAATGACATTTACCCTTACTATTAGGTACTCTGATATTTTTTATTCCATTTAAAAGTTTTATTGCTAGTTAAGATGGACTGAATTGGTTTCATGACATACTAACAGGTTGTGACCACAAGTTCGCAAGCCACCCGTGGAGGCAGGGGCGCCGACAAGGATGTCACTGGCCAGTGCACACAGACTGAGATCTGTCTTTGGAGTGACCCCCATCCTTGGTGTGCGGGTTTGGTTCTTCTGCCAACTTTTCCGTGACCCTGGGAGCCAGGCCAGTGAAGCAGCTCAGAGGCAGCCAGGGATGGTGTAGGGTCTGTAGGGTCTGTCGGGTCTGTCTGTAGCCAGCACCTCACCCCGGGGCTTACTGATGAGCAGACAGCCCTTCCTGTGCCCCCATCACCATCACCTGGGAGGGAGAGATGTGATGCAGGAGAGGCAGCTGCGGTATTGAGGAAAGAGCTAGGCTCTGGCATTGGGTGGGGGTGGTACAAAGCCTGGATTGGGACTGTGGGTAAACTGAGGATGGCCCCCACCCTACAGAGTGCAAGCAGGAGAGGCAGCCAGCCTCGCTCAGGGCTCGGCACACAGTAGGGACTCGACACGTTCCTGTGCCCTTTTCTCTGATTAGGTGCTCTCCTCCTTGCAGCAGGCCATCTGCCACTCCCATGCACTAGTTTGCCCTTCGCAACATCAAGAGCATAGAAGGAGATTGCCAGGATGCCTGGGGGACTCAGTCAGCTAAGCGTCTGCCCTTGGCTCAGGTCATGATCCGAGGCTCTGGGATAGAGTTCTGCATCTAGCTCCTTGCTCACTGGGGAGTCTGCATCTCCCTCTGCCCACCACTCCCCCTGCTTGTGCTCTGTCTCTGACAAATAAAGAAATAAAATCTTAAGAAGAAAAAGCAGATTAACCATAATCTTTGTAGCTTTTTTCCTTTTTTAAGATTTTCATTTATTTGAGAGAGAGAGAGAAAATGAGCAAGGTAGCGGGAGGTACGGGGGGAGAGAGAGAGAAACACGCTCCCCCACCGAGCAGGGAGCCTGACTCAGGGCTCGATCCCCAGACCCTGAGATTATGACCAGAGCCAAAGGCAGATGCATAACCAACTGAGCCACCCAGGCGTCCCTATGAGCTACTGTCATTATTGGCCCACACATGGGCTGCTTTTACTTAGTGTTATTTTAAAATTTTTGTTTACTTGCTTATTTATTTAAAAGATTTTATTTATTTATTTAACAGAGAGAGACACAGTTTAAGAGAGAGAGAGAGAGAACACAAGCAGGGGGAGTCGGGGAGGGAGAAGCAGGCTCCCCGCTGAGCAGGGAGCCCAATGTGGGACTCGATCCCAGCACCCTGGGATCATGACCTGAGCCAAAGGCAGATGCTTAACAACTAAGCCATCCAGGCACCCACTTAGTGTTATTTTTTGTGTTTATTGACAATTTGTGTGTGTGTGTGTGTGTGTGTGTTTAGTAAGTTTTATTTTGATATTTCAAGCTTCAAAGAGTGTAGGATTAATTCAAGGAACTTGTACAAACCATTTACCCAGATTCTGTCGTTTGCATTTTGCCCCATTGACTTTATCTTTTTCTCTCCATGGGTACATGGATATTAGTTTCATGCATTTATTTATTTATTTATTAAAGATTTTATTTATTGATTTGACAGACAGAGATCACAAGTAGGCAGAGAGGCAGACAGAGAGAGAGGAAGAGAAGCAGGCCTCCTGCCGAGCAGAGAGCCCGATGCGGGGCTCGATCCCAGGACCCTGGGATCATGACCCGAGCAGAAAGCAGAGGCTTTAACCCACTGAGCCCAGGCGCCCCCTCATGCATTTATTTTTTCCCTGAACCACCTGAGATAAATTGGAGACAGACTTTGACCTTTCACAATCAGATATATGTAGAACGATATCACGGGACCTTGATTATTATTTCTGTGCTGACATCAGTTGCTGGCCACATTCTGATCTTCACCTCTCTATGATGGCATTCCTCGGCGGCTGACTTCTCCCTTATGGGTCCTGTATGGACCCATATGCCTGGAGAAACACACAGCTGGCCAGTGACTTGTTGAATAATCTTTCCCAGGGACTGTTTTTCATTTGTTTGCTTTGTTTTTTTGTTTGTTTGTTTAATTTTATTTATTCATGAGAGAGAGAGAGAAGCAGAAGAAGCAGGTTCCCCACTGAGCAGGGAGCCCAATGTGAGACTTGATCCCAGGACCCCAGGATCATGACCTGAGCTGAAGGCAGACAATTAACCATGTGAGCCACCCAGGCGCCCCAAGTTTGCTTTGTTTTTATATACGAGGAAATGCTTCAGATCATATGTGTCCCCAGTGGTTGCTCCTGAGGTTTGCATATAAGGCGACAGAGGGGCTGTGGATCTTTCAAGCACTCTTCTGGCCTTCTACTTTTCCCTGTGGGCATGGACCACCTTCTTCCTGGTGGCGGCAACCCTCTGCAGATACAGTTCTCATCTCCCCTCCAGACTGCCCTCTTGCTGAGAACCCCGTCCTCCTGTGCCTACTATATTCCACCGGCGCCCAGTGGTGTGTGGTACACAGTAGGTGCTCAGTATTTGTTCAGTGCATTGATACATACTTTGAAAATGTTACTATAACTGAATTGTAATTCCATTTAATATGTTACATCATATATATGACATCATACAGATGGCTCGACTTTTTTTTTTAAAGATTTTATTTATTTATTTGACGGGGAGAGATACAGCAAGAGAGAGAACACAAACAGGTGGAGTGGGAGAGGGAGAAGCAGGCCTCCCGCTGAGCGGGGAACCCCATGTGGGGCTGGATCCCAGGACCCGGGGATCATGACCTGGGCCAAAGGCAGACACTTAACAGCTGAGCCACCCAGGCACCCCAATGGCTTGATGTTTTAAAAAGGATATCAGTGAAAAATATCCCCCACTGTCTTACACTTTGGAAAAGAATTTCACACTATTTTGTAGAGCTAGAGATACTCTTAGTCCATAACACTTGCCTTAGCATCTTAAAGAACTTGTGCATGTAGGGGCACCTGGGTGGCTCAGTGGGTTAAAGCCTCTGCCTTCGGCTCAGGTCGTGATCCCAGGGTTCTGGGATCGAGCCCCACATCAGGCTCTCTGCTCAGCATGGATCCTGCTTCCTCCTCTCTCTCTGCCTGCCTCTCTGCCTACTTGTGATCTCTCTCTCTCTGTCAAATAAAATAAAATCTTAAAAAAAAAAACACAAAACCCTCGTGCACATGTACCCATCAGAACAGTCATAGCAGCCCTGTTCTTAGAAGAACTGGAAAAAATAAAACAAACACAAATATCCATTGGTATTGGAATAAATGAGTTGTGGCATATTCCTGCTGAAAAGGGACAGAGTACAGTGGTCCCTGCAAAAAAAAAGGCTGAATCTCAGTGTTGTATGAAAGGGTCAAGGCACAAAAATGTAGGCATTCTGTATGCTTCCAGCTTTGTCCGGTTCCAGAACAGCAATACTAAGTTCTGTTGTTTAGGAATGTATGTGGCAGTGGTAAAACTATAAAGAACGGCCAAGAAGCGATTATAGAAGTTGGGATAGAGGTTACCTCTGAGCGGGAGAGTATATATGATAAGGAAGGAGGCTTTCTGGCTTCGGGGATTCTGGTGTCATTAGGTTTTGTTTCTATTTGTTTACTTAGCGAGAGTTGCCTGGGTGTGAGCATTATAATTATTTCTGGAAGTGTATATATATTTTACGGATTCTTCTGTATGCAATTCAGAATTTAAATAGTAATAAGGGGCACCTGGGTGGCTCAGTCAGTTGAGTGTCTACCTTTGACTCAGGTCATGATCATGATCTCAGGGTCCTAGGATCAAGTCCCACATCGGGCTCCCTGCTCAATGGGGAGCCTGCTTCTCCCTCTCCACCCCCGCAATTTGTGTGTTCTCTCTCTTGCTCTATCTCAGATAAATAAATAAAATCTTTATTAAAAAAATTTTTTTTTTAAGATTTTTATTTACTTGACAGACAGCAAGAGAGGGAACACAACCAGGGCAAGTGGGAGAGAGAGGGAAGCAAGCTTCCTGCTGAACAGGAAGCCCGACTCGGGCCTTGATCCCAGGACCCTGGGATCATGACCTGAGCGGAAGGCAGACGCTTAGCCAACTGAGCCACTCAGGCATCTTATTTCCCTACTTTTTTCTACTCCGTAGTCCCCAATTCCTTTCCTTGGGGGCAACCAGTTATACATGTATGTACATTCTCACACACACACACACACACACATTTTGTTGTTGTTTTGTTCTATACACTGCTGGAGGAAAACATGATTTTGAAGTAAAAAGGAACAACCCATAAACATATAAACTATGATTACTGCCCAGTTCTTTTCTTCCCCTCTCCCCTTTTAAGAAGATTTATTTGGGGTGTCTGGGTGGCTCAGTCTGTTAAGCCTCTGCTTTTGGCTGGGGTCGTGATCCCAGGGTCCTGGGATTGAGCCTTGCACTGGGCTCCCTGCTCGGTGGGGAGCCTGCCTCTCCCTCTTCTCCCTTCTCATGCTCTCTCTTACAGTCTCTCTCTCTCTCTCTCAAATCAATAAAATCTTTTAAAAATGCCTTAAAAAGATTTATTTATTTCAGAGAGAGAGTGTGTGTGACCATTGGGGAGAAAATTTCAAGCAGATTCCCCACTGAGCTGAGCCCAAAGCAGGGCTCAACATGGGGCTCAATCTCCCAGCCCTGAGATCTTAACCTGAGCTGAAACCAAGAGTCTGTCACTTGACCGACTTAGTCCCCCAGGCACCAACTGCCCAGTTATTTTTCACCCAACAAGGGGTCACTGTTTGGTCTCCCTGCCCCATGTGCCATTTACCTCATCTAACACCTGCTGTGTGCCAGAGTGGTTCCAAGAGCATAATTTCATTTAGCTCAGTTCTTCTAACAAGCCAGTGAGACAGGTGCTGTTAGTAGCCGCATTTTACAGAGAAGGAAAGCGAGGCTGTTGTATCTTTGCTTTGGGGCTTCCTATGCATCATGCTGATGGCATTGAGACCTCACCAAGGGTTGTGCCAAAGACAGTCATCTTGATCTCTAGTCCTGGGCTGCTCTGACAGGCCCCTTTCTCGCTGCAGGTGGCACTGTGCACCCAGGTGGCCCTGGGCATGGAGCACTTGTCCAACAATCGTTTTGTGCACAAGGACCTGGCCGCTCGGAACTGCCTGGTCAGCGCCCAGAGACAGGTGAAGGTGTCGGCCCTGGGGCTCAGCAAGGACGTGTACAACAGGTAGAAGGGCCCCAGTTGGGTATGGCGAGGGGCAGACGGCGGGTGGGGCTTGGGGGTATGTGGGAAAGGGCTTAGCATCCACTTGACCTAAGGCTGAAGGGCTTGAGAGGGGACAGAGCCTCCCCATCCTTTCTTCAAAGGTGCCGCAGCCTTCCTAGCCAGTGGGCCCTGACGCTTAGACATTATCTCTGCTAACCATTTTTAAAATAACTAATCAAACTTTATAACAGTTCATGTATAATTTAGCCATTCATACGGTTCCCTCTGCAACTTCCTGAATTCGGTAATCACTATATTGAAGCCCAGTGCTTCGAGCTCAGCAGCGGTGGCCAGGGACTGCCCTGGGGTGCCAGGAAACACCGCACAGCCTCTTGGGGACCTCCCTGAGGGTCACTCCGGCTCTGCGCCACCACAGCGCGTCTGGCTGTTAGCTTGAGTCCTAATTGGTTTATTGCTAGTAAAGCTTTCGAAGTTTTTTCTCCATTTAACGTGTTCTTGTTTTTTTACATTTTGTTTTAAACAGAAAAATAGATGATTGTTAGCTTTTAAAACTACTAATGTTGAGGCAAATTTTCATTCTTTTTAAAAAATTTTATTTGTTCATTAGAGAGGGAGAGAGAGCACGAGGAGGGAGAGTGGGAGAGGGAGAAGCAGGCTCCCTGCTGAGCAGAGAGCCCGATGCGGGGCTCGATCCTAGGACCCTGAGATCATGACCTGAGCTGAAGGCAGATGCTTAAGCGACTGAGCCACCCAGGCACAACCCCCCCCCCCCCGCCTTTTTTTTTTAAGCTTTAAATTTTGATTCCTAATGGAATTTTTAGGCACCAGACACCACATGGATGCCTCTAAATTTTCATCCAGCATACCCCCATGCTCACCCTAAATGCTACCAATTTCTCTGAATGCCTTGCTGGAGAAAAGCTGGGTTCTAGCCTGGGTATGAGAGCCAGGTCTGGGATGAGGTTGGGATCTCAGGCCGTGTGCCCCATTGTACCCCCTGGTACTCCGTGGGCCATGAGGCCCCGCCCCATGCCTGTGCATGTTTCTTTCCCGTAGTGAGTACTACCACTTCCGCCAGGCCTGGGTGCCACTGCGCTGGATGTCCCCCGAGGCCATCCTGGAGGGTGATTTCTCCACCAAGTCGGATGTTTGGGCGTTTGGCGTGCTGATGTGGGAAGTGTTCACCCACGGAGAGATGCCCCACGGCGGGCAGGCGGATGATGAAGTTCTGGCCGGTAGGCAGTTTGTGTTTCTGAAGGATGATTCCAGATAATCGCCAGGTGCAGGGTCTGCTCAGGGTCCCGGGGCCCACCAAGCCTGCCTCACTTCCCAGGGCTGGTATTAGTAGGTGTCCAGATATGGCTACCCGAGCTGAAATACTGATTAAGTAATACTTTGGTACCGGTTGGTAAATAGTCCTTGATCCCAGTGCCCAGTCCAGCTACTCTGACGCCTGCCCGTTGACCCCACTTCGGTCCTCATGCATTGGGTGCCTCCTGTGGACCCTGCCCTCACCAGCCAGAGAGAGCTGGGGCCAGGATCACGGGAGCCATCACCTTTGATTACAAGATACTTCCCGTATGCCCCTTGCTGGAGTCAGTGCCCACGTACCACTCACTGGCCAGTGCCTCTGACCCCGAGTCGCCCTCGTGTGGCTGCTTGGGGAACTATGGGCTCCACTGGGTGGGACAGGTGTTGAAATGTTTTGACCAAGACTCCATCCATCTTCCCTGCAGACTTGCAGGCTGGAAAGGCTAGACTCCCACAGCCTGAGGGCTGCCCTTCCAAGCTCTACCGTCTGATGCAACGCTGCTGGGCCCTCAGCCCCAAGGACCGGCCGTCCTTCAGCGAGATCGCCAACACCTTGGGAGACAACCCTGCAGACAGCAAGCCGTGAGGAAGGAGCCCAGGCAGGCTGTGCCTCAGGATGGCATGGGCAGGGGAGGATTTCTTCCCACAGCATGATGGGCAAGATCCCTGTCTTCCTTGGCCCCAGGAGCCCTGCCCTGGGACCACAGGCACTATTAAGGTCTGGGCAGGGCCTGGACTTTCCTCCTCTCCCTCATCCTCAGCCCTGGGGAGGCTGATTCAGACCCAGACTGAGTGACTAGGGCCTTGAGCTGGGCAGCCTTCTCTGCCACCCCTTTCCCCATCAGGGACAGTGTGGGTACCTCAGGTAACCCCAATTTCTGGCCTGGGTCTCCTCCCATTGACCAGGTCCAGTTCTGCCACTCACCTGCCAAGTTGGCCCAGGGAGGGCTAGGCTGGAGATGAGCCGGGTCTGAGGGGAGTTCCTTAATATACTCAAGTTTCTGGATAGTTCTGGTCCCTGGGGCCCACCCTGGGCTCTGCACCAGGATTATGGAGGATGCGCCAGTGAATCCTCCCCCCCCCCCGTGGACTTGTGCACACTGACCCAGACCCATGCCGCCTCCTCACCCTTCTCTCCTTTCCTCATCCTAAGTGCCTGGCAGATGAAGGAGTTTTCAGGAGCTTTTCACACTATATAACCCGCCCTTTTTGTATGCACCATGGGCGGCTTTTGTATGTACTTGCAGCGTGGGGTGGGGGGCATGCGAGGGAGGGGTGGGCCCTGGAGGAGGTGGGAGGGTGGGCCACCCCTGCCTCACACCTTTATTGTTGTTGTTGTTGTTTGTTTGTTTTGTTTTGTTTTGTTTTTTTTAAACACTCGCTGCTCTCAATAAAGAAGCCTTTTTTACAGCCTGCTTCTGATGCTCATTCCCTGCCCTTGCCCATGGATGGTGTCCCTTTGTCCCTCACTTATCAGAAGTGTCCATGTGCTGTCATGAAGTCTTGTGGGGTTTGGACGGGAATGACAAGTAGACACTGGCCTTTCTCTCTGGTTCACGGGGCGTTGAGAATATGGGCCTGGAGGATGCGAAGCCATTTCTTGTCCTTGTGACCCTCTGTTGCTCTCTGACTGCCAACTACTTATTCTTTGCTGGTTGGCTTAATCTCCCACTCAGGTGGGGAGGGTAGAAGGTGGGGAGTCTGGGAGCAAGTTAGAGTTGGATTGGAGAAGGAGTTAATGATGGATTCAGGTCTCTGAATCCCTGTACGATTCTTGGAGAGAGAGCAAGCAGGTAGAACAGAGCAGAGGGATAGTGCCTGATGCCTCATGGATGCCCTTGCTGAGGGCACTCAACTGGTTTGATTCCCAACCCTTTGTTAGTTAATTAGTTAGTTAGACTTAGTGTCATCAGTCATACTCTGCCTTATTCCAGTAACTTCAGCCTGGTTCCCCATCCAAGAGAAAATCCATAACTCAGTCTTAACTCTGAAATTTCTCTGGTTCCTTCAATTCCTCATCACACTTCTCATTAATGAAAATAACATCTAATATGTATTGGATACCTGTGTTATGCCAGTGACTTTGCTAAGCACTTAGCGTGCATTATCCCGTTGAATCTCTGCAACTAGTCTAGAGCCAGATATTATTATTCTCATTTCTCGGATTAGGAAACTGAAACTCAGAGTGGTTGGGTGCACAGCCAGTAAGTGAGCCACTTACTCGTTGATATACAGTGTGTTATAGCCCACAGATGTATTGGAGGGAAAAAAAAATTTAAGAACAATTTTTCTAGAACATTGTTTTACAAAGTGTGGGTTGCAGCTGGCATTCAAAAAAGAATGAAATGGGGCACCTGGGTGGTTCAGTCAGTTAAGCGTCTGCCTTCAGTTCAGGTCATGATCCCCGGGGTCCTGGGATCCAGTGCCATGTTGGGCTCCCTGCTCAGCAGGGGTCTGCTTCTTCCTCTCTGTGCTCTCTCTCTCAAGGAAATACATAAATATCTTAAAAAATAAAATAAAATAAAAAGAATGAAATGATAGAAACTATCAGAGTACATTGGATACCTTAAGGGTAAGTGTTCTTTTACAAAATGTGATATTGAATACGTTTGTGTGTCTTGGATTATGTCAGCTCTTGTGGTGGCGATGCTGTATAATAAGCCCCTAAATTTCAGTTCTTACAACAATTTATTTTTGTCACGCATGAATCTGCAGGTTGGCGAGGTTCAGCTGATCTTGGCCGGACCTGGTGGAGTTGAGCTGGGCTTGGCTCCAGGCTGTAGGTCTGGCCTGGGTCTCCTCTGTGGGCCCCAGAGCATGCTCTGCTGCAGGGCACTAATGTAAGGGGTCCTGCCGGATCCCACATGGACATATGTAACCATGAGTCTATTAACATTTCATTGGCCAAAGCAGGTCACATGTTGAAACCCAACATCAAAACCAGGAAGAGATAATGTAGAGTCACATGGCAAAGATGTTGGATGTGTAATTCCACTCAAAGTGTGAAGAATTGGGAGCAGCGATCTAATTCACCATAAGTCGTGATGTAAAATGAGTTCTTAAGTGTGGGTTGTGCTCGGAAGTACTAGGAAGATACAAGTACTCTAGAAGGCCAAGCACTAACCCTCCTCTCGCTCCTGGTCTTCCTTAACGGCTCGGCCACTGCTAATACTGCTCATCACATCTACCTTTTCAGACTCTCCTCTCTTGACTTTGGCATTGGTACGCTGTCTCTACCTTCTGCCTGCCTGCCCCAGAGCCAGCTGTTCTGGTTTCTCTCCTTGGCTTTGTCTCTCCATGTGCTCACCCTCAGGAATCTTGTCTCATCTCCTGGGGCTTTAATTGGCCCTTCGGTGTGCATAATTCCCAGAGCATTAGCTCAGATTCTAGTTTCACCCTCAAGCTGCAGACACACACTCCCCATTTCCTGTAGGTCATTTTGCACTGCCTGCTTCCCAGGGCCCTCACTGAACTCTCTCTCACAACCTTGCTTCTCCAGCCAGGGCCTCTTTTTCTGTCAATGGTACTGATTTGGGGGTGATGGTCATCCTACTTCCATCCATTGTGAGTCCTCTCTGTGCACCCCCTCCCCTGTGCAGCCCATCATCAGAATCCATTTATTCTACCACTACCCTGTTTCTTTTTTCTTTCTTTTTTTTTTTTTTAAGATTTTATTTATTTATTTGACAGACAGAGATCACAAGTTGGCAGAGAGGCAGGCAGAGAGAGAGAGAGGAAGGGAAGCAGGCTCCTTGCTGAACAGATAGCCCGATATGGGGCTCGATCCTAGGACCCTGGGATCATGACCTGAGCTGAAGGCAGAGGCTTTAACCCACTGAGCCACCCAGGCGCCCCCCTACCCTGTTTCTATCTTTGTTTAATTTTAAGAGAAAAAAACAAGGGCGCCTGGGTGGCTCAGTGGGTTAACCCTCTGCCTTCGGCTCAGGTCATGATCTCAGGGTCCTGGGCTCGAGCCCCGTATCAGGATCTCTGCTCAGCAGGGAGCCTGCTCCCCCCTCTCTCTCTGCCTGCCTCTCTGCCTACTTGTGACTTCTCTCTGTCATATAAATAAATAAAATATTTTTTTAAAAAGAAAAAAAACATTAAAAAAATAATGATCATGGAAGAAGTAAAATGGTACAGACTTATAGAAAGCAAAACACACACTCCTCTCTCCAACTGTACTCTCCAGTGGGAAGCACTAGTAGTGTCTGGAGTGTGGCTTTGCAGACTTTCCCTGGGCACACTGAGTCAACAACCTCTTTTCCTTATTCTCTCTAACGCTACCATCGCAAGATCTCTTCTCCACAAAGAGTCCTTGTGTAAAGCTTAATTCCAAATGCCAACACTTAGAGTGGTAGTTTTTGGTTTTCTTTTCTTTCTTTTTTTCTTGTGTGTGTGATAAGTCATTTTTTAAGGCAATCCTTAATTTTTGTTCTGGTATAACTTGGGTGATAAAAATCTGGAGAAAGAAAGAAAGGTCAAGGTGAGAATGGTGTAGTATCTGCGGCATCTGGCTGGCATTCTGATGCCCCTCTGGAGGTCCTTCATGTCTGGGGTGGACATGAGCTCCCGTCTTCCACGGGGGCTAGCTACTGTGATACAGGCCTTATCGGAGAAGTACCAAACTCACATTCCAGAGAGGCCAGGCCAGGCACTTATCTGAGCTCAGTGAGCTGTGTGGAGCCTATAGTGAACCTGAGAGCAGAGGCGTCTGCTATGGCCCCTGCTCAGTTTAGGTCAAGGCTCTAGTGCTCTTGGGGGTGCCAGACCCGGAGTTAGACAACACCAACAAAACATATCTGTGAGCCACTTCTTGATTTTTACCTTTATTCATATCGACAGTTTTGGCTCCTGAGCCTACAGTAATCCAGTCCCGTGTGGCTGTGGTGCCCCGCCCACCCCTCCCCCCACCCCATGGTGACAAAGGATTGTGAAAATGAAGCCATCCCAGCCCAAAGAGCTGGGGCACTAACGCTTGTGGGCAGTGGCCCAGGGATTGGGTGAAATGGGAGAGGTCAACTATTTGAAGGGAAATTTAAGAACTGTGTTCATTCCACACACCATGCCTGGTGAATGTGGCAGACAGTAGCTGTCCTCTGGGGGTACCAATGCTAAGGCTTGTCAACCTTACATGGGTCTAAATTAGGGGAGGGTCTCAAAAAATTGTCTTCAGAAGTGAGGAAGGATGGGGTGCCTGGGTGGCTCATTGGTTAAGCCTCTGCCTTCAGCTCAGGTCATGATCTCAGGGTCTTGGGATCAAGTCCCGCATCAGGCTCTCTGTTCAGCAGGGAGCCTGCTTCCCTTTCTCTCTCTGTGTGCCTCTCTGCCTACTTGTGATCCCTCTCTCTCTCTAAAATAAATAAAATCTTTAACCAAAAAAAAAAAAAAAAAAAAAAGTAAAATCTTTAACCAAAAAAAAAAAAAAAAGAGAGAGAAGTGAGGAAGGAATCAGCCCAGGGCTGTGGTTTTAAGACTGCCCTGCTCAGACAGATCACAGTCCCAAGCACCATTAGTGGCCCCTTCTTGGGGCTCTTCTGGAACCTATTTATGTATTTGACCTGTTCTTCCTCTTGAGCTAACACATTCCATATGTTAAACTACCTGTAATGTAAAGTAAATTAGGAAAAGGGGGGGGTGATCCCCACCTCTTTGAAGCTATTGGGAATTGGGGAAGAGTAGGACTCTTAATTCCCATAGGTAAGGGTTTGATGATACTACTAATACACACATTAGTTCTCACAAATCACTTGAACATACCTTGTTTCAGTATTTCTCAAAGTCCTTGAACACGACTTACAGTAGGAAATGCAATTGACATTGTTATCTGGTTGGCACATTGAGCCATATGAAATCGACAATATACTACCCTCTTGACCTATAAAATGGCCATTTTATATGGTTCAATGTAAAAATAATGCAAACAAAAGTTCTAGGCAAAAATATTTGCCCTAGTGTTTTGTAATACTCATTAATTTATTATTTTAAATGCTCATTGCAGTACACTGAACTCACTTCATTATCGTCACCACTAATGGGTCACAACAAACTGCTTTATTTAATCTTCACAAAAACTTTTAAGGCAGGAATCATCATTCCCCCATCCCCTTAAAGGCAACCAGATGTTTATCCCAGCGATGAGGTTTTTATCCCAGGAGCTTCTGTTAACTATTCACTGACCACTTACTCTATGCTTTAGCCTTTATCTCATTTAATCTGCATTAAGATCCCAACATGGGATGGGTACCAACAAGGAGGAATATGATGGCTCAATACTTGTTTCCAGCCACAGGGATACAAAGAGGCTGATTCCAGATTTGAAAATTTTCTGTAACAGCAAAGCCCAACCTATTTTCACGGCTTTGGAGCTGAGACCCCGACCCACACCTTGAACATGGGCTTTGTCCTGCTCCTGTTCTAACTACCCCCACCCCCACCATGGGTTATCCACAGAAGGGTGTGTGTGTGTGTGTGTGTGTGTGTGTGTGTGTGTGTGTACGCGCTGCGCTGGCTGGCTGGCTAGCTTAGTTGCTGAAACTTTCTGCCTGGCTCTGCTTTTTCCCAGGCTTTTGCACAGGCGATGGGGTGGGCTTTATCCTCAGGACCATCCCCTCCCCCAGCCCAGACCGCAGCTGGAAGTTTTCACTGATCTTCATCTCGTCTCCCTGCCCCCTTCGGGGACCAGGAAGCCGACTGTCTCCCTCGGTCTTTTCCAGATGTCCGTCTGCCAAAGATCCCTCTAGTATAGAGGATGATGAATGAGGACCGGGGAGCCGGCCTGGTGGGAAAGTGTCGTCGCCTTGAAAAGAGAGGGAAAGGGAAAGGAAGTCGAGGGGGAGGGGAAGGGTTGGAGTCGAGCGGCGGGGAAGCGAGTCTGGACACCGGGGACCCAAGTCTCCTCTGCGCAGCCCGTAAATTTACCTCCCTCAGCAAGCCGTGGGGGAAGTGGTCCAATCCCTGCATTCCCTTGGAATTTGGGCTGTATTCTATCATTTACCGCAACCCGCCCAATCCGCTCAGGGACTACCCTTATGTTTGCTTCCAGCCCTCGCAGGGCCGGATTCCCTGTGCTGCTCCCATCCCGCCGCGGGACTGCGCTCGGGTCCCCTCCCAGGCTTCCTCTCCTCAGGTCCCTCCCAATTCTACCATTCTCTGGTCTGGGGGGCGGAGTCGTACCGCCTCTCCTGTTCCTTTAAGAGGCTTCGGCTCCTCCCCTTTCGGAGTCGCCGTCTGACGCGGGATGACAGCAGCGAGTTCGGTATGTCTATGCAAATAAGAGCTCCCTGTGGGCCAATGGAAAGCGGAGGTGCCGGAACCGCGGACCAATGCGGAGGGGGCGCAGGGGCTCACCATATAAGGAACGGCCTCGCCATAAAAGGAAACATTGTATCTCTTTATATGGGGGGAAGGGTCGGGGGATCCCTCCGCCGCCAGCGCGTGGTCCCGGCCCCCTCCACCCGCCGTCTCGGCCGCGGCCAGCAGCCCCTGCCCCCCGGGGGACGCTGACGGCCGCCGGGCGCGCCGCCCTAGCATACGGACAGGGGGCGCTCCGCGCGGCCTGGGGCAACCCGGGCCACAGGGGCAAGAAAGTGAGGGCCCAGGTCGGCCCGGGCGTGCAGGGGCCCCGGGTTCGCAGCGGCGACGGCGGCAGCTATAGCGGCTCTAGCAGCAGCGGGAGTGCCGGGTTGAGCCGGGAAGCCGATGGCGGCGGCGGCGGCAGCTCCGATTCCTCGCTGACTGCCCGTTCGCCCTCCTGCATTGAGCGCCATGTTACCGAGCCAAGCTGGGGCCGCCGCGGCGCTGGGCCGGGGCTCGGCCCTGGGAGGCAGCCTGAACCGGACCCCGACGGGGCGGCCGGGAGGTGGCGGCGGCGGCGGGACTCGCGGGGCTAACGGGGGCCGGGTTCCCGGGAACGGCGCGGGGCTCGGGCCGGGCCGCCTCGAGCGGGAGGCTGCAGCGGCAGCGACAACCACCCCGGCGCCCACCGCGGGGGCCCTAGTCTACAGCGGCAGCGAGGGCGACTCGGAGTCGGGCGAGGAGGAGGAGCTGGGCGCGGAGCGGCGCGGCCTCAAGCGGAGCCTGAGCGAGATGGAGCTCGTCGGTGGGCCCGAGGCGGCGGCGGCGGCCACCGGAGGCTATGGGCCGGTGAGTGGCGCGGTGAGCGGGGCCAAGCCGGGTAAGAAGACTCGGGGCCGCGTGAAGATCAAGATGGAGTTCATCGACAACAAACTGCGGCGCTACACGACCTTCAGCAAGAGGAAGACAGGCATCATGAAAAAGGTACCGGGCCCGGAGGCTGGCCGGCCACGGGGGACCGGGAGGGTGGGGACACGCAAGGGGAGCTTGAGAGGAAGGCAGAGCCGAGGCGGAGGTGAGAGGCGGCGAGTCCGCAGGAGGTGTGTGGGAGGGATGGCTGTTACCCCGGGAGGGCGAAAGGGGAGGGGCCGCCGGGGAAATGTGGGGAGAGGGGAGATGCCGGGAACGTCCAGAGAAGACGGGAAAGGCGCCGAGGTGGGAGTGACGGGCGCGGGAGAGGAACAGGGCCCTTGTGAAGTGAAGGGGTGAAGAGTGGTAATGGGAGGCTGCCCGGGAGGTGGTTAATGAGACGCGGGGGTCACTAGATCCAGTGCCTTCAGGTGTTCAGGGAGGGTGCCGGAAAAGCAGGGAGCGGAGGGGGAAGGTATGGAGTTCAAGAGGCTAGAGCTCTGTAAAAACAATGAGCCAGCATGTGTGGGAGGAAGGTGGGCACCACAAGAGTAGAGCTGGCTGGAAGGACAAGAAGGGCTGATGACCCAATGGGGCTCAAGAGCCCTAGGTGAGGGAGCAGGGAAGCACAACTGATGCTGCCTTGAGCAGCAGGGACTGAGTCCCACGATGGCCTTGTGTCTTCTCTTGCATCCACTGGACACCGGTGCACTCCCTGCAGGACAACCTTCAGGACCATCTGCCTTTGGGACAAGTGGGATTTCCAGCCCTAGAGAGAATCTGTGCATGGAGTTTGGGGGAAGGCAGGGAGGTTTGCAGAGGTACCTAGAAATTGTTCCTCTTCTAGCCAGCTATCCAGTGAAAAGGGGTGAGGAAACAGTGTCTTGAGGTGTAGGAGATATGGGAAAGGATGGAAGCAGATGAAGTGGGAAACAAGAAGCTAGAACACTGGGGACATGGGCTGGTGTTTATTTCTGTCCCATATAAAAACCAGAGCTGCTTCCAAGGTGGGTTGTGGAACTTTTTTGGGAGTAAGGAGGCCATCTCTGAGGCCATTCTTGAAAGTTCCCTCCCTGAGCTCGTGGCAGGGTAGTAGCTGCTAATCTAGCCCTATCTCCCATCACTCCAAACCCTGATGCATCAAGACAAAGAAAGAAAAAAGCTGGTAGCACAGTATTATAGGGCATAAGGTTAGGACCTGTGCAGTTTCTGGGAAGAAACATGGGACAGTTTAGAACTTATGTGACCCCCCCATCCCTAATGTCTTCTGGGACTTCTAGTGAGATAGCAGCTTTATTCTGTTTCCTATGACAGCGAAGAGTGGGTGGGAGCCCTTTCTCTGAGGCTCCTGGCACCAAGCTGTATTCAGGATCCGCTACCTGGGGCCCTCTGTGTCCCCTGAGGTTATACATTCTGTCACTAGGGGGCTGTGACTGCTTGCTTGGGCTATCTGCAGGTCAGTGGCTGCTTCTCAAAGGAGGAGCATGGGTAGTTTTTCTGCTCTCCAGCTCTCTTTCAGATGTTTTGATAGGACCCTCTCCCAGCCCCAGTCACTGGAGAGGAAGGTCACTGGGGGTGGGGTGGGATGGGGCAGGGGCTTGAGATCACTGTGTATTCCCTACTTCCCATGGAAGATAGAGAGAAAAAGTTTGGCTGACTTACCCATCTTCCCCACCTCCCCAGGCCTATGAGCTGTCCACGCTGACAGGGACACAGGTGCTGTTGCTGGTGGCCAGTG
Organism: Mustela erminea; assembly: GCF_009829155.1. NCBI lineage: Eukaryota > Metazoa > Chordata > Mammalia > Carnivora > Mustelidae > Mustela > Mustela erminea. The sequence continues at coordinate 89,677,898 of NC_045617.1, forward strand.
AAACAGGCCATGTGTATACCTTTGCCACCCGCAAACTGCAGCCCATGATCACCAGTGAGACTGGCAAGGCACTGATTCAGACCTGCCTCAACTCGCCAGACTCTCCACCCCGCTCAGACCCCACCACAGACCAGAGAATGAGTGCCACGGGCTTTGAAGAAACAGACCTCACCTACCAGGTGTCGGAGTCCGACAGCAGTGGGGAGACCAAGGTGTGTTTGGGTCGCCTATCTAAGGGAAAAGAAAAGGAGGGACTTCACCGGCAGAGAGGGGTAGGGGTGGGTGCCCCTCTCTCTCCCTCACTCAGGATAGGTGCCCACTGACGTGGAACGGAGCTGGGTTAGTACCCCTCATCCTAGGGGACAGGTGTCCATCCTCGCCATCCTGACAGGAGGCCGGCCCCCTAGATAAGCGGGCGGCCTCCGTGCCCTTATAAGGCCGGCTCCGGCTCCAGGCCGGCCTCCCGCCTGCAGCCCGCCCGCCTGGCAGGGCCCTCGCATTCCTCCCGCCAGCTGTCTCCCTGCTGGGGGCGGGGGCGTAGCTTAGCCCTGCCCTCGCGGCAGGCTGGGTTGCCAGGGAGTAGGAAGGAAGCACCCGTGGGCTCCAGGGTCCTGGGAACCCAGCACTGTCGGCAGGCGGGCTGGTTGACTGGGCTGGAGACTACCTAACTAGCCAGCCGCCTACCTCTTCAGGATGTCCGGGCCTGGACACGTTTAGGGAGTATATTGGCGGCTGGTAGGGATGCCGGCCCTAGTTACGCCTCCCCCTTCCTTTTCCTGGTAAGGAGAGGGGGCAGGGCTTCCTCCCTTGCCTCTCTCGGGAGCTCCTCCTTCCGGGTGGCCCTTAACTAACTGGCCAATCAGAAGAAGCGGCACTGTTTGCCTTAGCAACGCCTTCACCAATCGGGGCTTTGAGCTCGGCTGCCTAGCAAACATCCCGCGTTGACCCACCCCCAGGATTTGAACCCCCTCAGTTCTCTGGGCTTGGTTCTCAGATCTTTCTCCTTCCCCTTCTAAGAACAAAGGCTCGTGGAGGGGAGAGTCAGTGCTCCAGATTCCCCCCTCTTACAGGCGTGTCATCTGTAGTTACAAACTCTTGAAGCAGTAGGGCTCATTTATTCCCAGGGAATTTTGCTGGAGAAATAAATTCCTTTGGTAGTCTAAATCTTAAGTATTTGGCATGAGTGCTTAATTGCCAGACACCCAAGATCTCTCTGAAACCCTAAGTTCCCTGAAAAACTCTTGTCCCTATCTCAGAAGCCTGGCAAATCAGAGCAGGAAGGACATTTTTAAAGAGGACATAGTAGCCCAGCCCTCTCGTGTTTATACACCAGGAGAACTGAGGCTTGGAAAGAAGAAATGATTTTCCCAGGATCACATAGATGGTCATTGCCAGAGCTGGGAATGGACCTCCATGCTTGATTCCGCAGCCAGAGTGATTACCATCGTCCATTGGGGCAGAGGATTCTGGGACTTATGATGATGATATCACCCTCATCATAAGCACAGCAAATACTTATTGCTCCTTTTAGGTGTTAGGAACTTTATCTATGTTCACTTATTAGTCTTCATCACACCTATGGGCTAAGTGTTCCTTTACGGACAGGAAACTGAAGCTCAGCAGCTCAGTAATTTGCCCAGGGGTCAGACAGCAGGTAAATGGCAGAGCTGGGGTTTGAACCTAAGCACACTGATTCTGGTCTTGGGCTGGCATTCCACACAAAGCTTCTGCAGGGGCAGGGTCTGGCAGAGGCTCACTGCTGTATCTTTACTCTGGGTGTAGGACACACTGAAACAGGCGTTCACGGTCACCAACCTGCCGGGTACCACCTCCACCATCCAAACAGCACCCAGCACCTCTACCACCATGCAAGTCAGCAGCGGCCCTTCCTTCCCCATCACAAACTACCTGGCACCAGTGTCTGCTAGCGTCAGCCCCAGCGCTGTCAGCAGTGCCAACGGGACTGTGCTGAAGAGTACAGGCAGCGGCCCCGTCTCCTCTGGGGGCCTCATGCAGCTGCCTACCAGCTTCACCCTCATGCCTGGTGAGTCACAAGGGGCAAACTGAGCATGCCAAGAGTGGGCTGAGGGCTGGCACAAGGGGGACCTCTTTCCTTGCTCAGAAGGAGGGTGGACAGCCAGAGCTTGAGGGAAGCCTCTTATCTCCCACTGGCAGGCATGCCCTTCCTCCTGGGACCCCTACTCTCCTTGTTGGTAAGTTTCAACCATGCCCTCTGGCCTTGTCTAGCCAGCCCAGCTCTGTGCCTCCACTGCCAGAGGGACAGTAGACATTTTACCACCTCCCTACCTTGAGCGGGGCATGTTCTCGTTCGTTCAGTGCTAGCTCCTCTATCACCCAAGGAGGCAGAAGCAAGCCCTGGGTGGGAGGAGTGGGGAGGGACAAGAGCAGAGTGCAGAAACCCCTGGAGACAAGATTCAGGACATAAAAGGCCTCATTAGCTCCTGGGAAAGATAGCTATGGGAGTCGGGGAGCGGTGTGCCAGACCCTGGGGCCGGGGTGTTCGTGGGTGCTTGGTGCAGATGGTAACCGGGTAGGACAGAGCATGAGTAAGTCAGTAAGTCTCTGTGTCTCCTAGGTGGGGCAGTGGCCCAGCAGGTCCCAGTGCAGGCCATTCAGGTGCACCAGGCCCCGCAGCAAGCGTCTCCCTCTCGCGACAGCAGCACAGACCTCACGCAGACCTCCTCCAGCGGGACAGGTATGGCTCGAAGCTCTCTCCTCCCTGCCCCACCTCCTTCATGAGGTCTAGCCGCAGGGGCCTAGCAGTACCCCTCCTATAACTAAGGTCAGACAGTTTCTTTTCTTTTCTTTCTTTTTTTTTTTTAAATATTTTATTTATTCGACAGAGAGAGATCACAAGTAGGCAGAGAGGCAGGCAGAGAGAGAGGAGGAAGCAGGCTCCCTGCTGAGCAGAGAGCGGATGTGGGGCTTGATCCCAGGACCCTGGGATCATGACCTGAGCCGAAAGCAGAGGCTTTAACCCACTGAGCCACCCAGGCGCCCCAGACAGTTTCTTTTCTTTTCTTTCTTTTCTTTTTAAAGATTTTATTTATTTATTTGACAGAGAGAGATCACAAGTAGGCAGAGAGGCAGGCAGAGAGAGAGGGAAGCAGACTCCCTGCTGAGCAGAGAGCCTGATGCGGGACTCGATCCCAGGACCCTGAGATCATGACCTGAGCCGAAGGCAGCGGCTTAACCCACTAAGCCGCCCATGTGCCCCGGTCAGACAGTTTCTTAAGATAGGCATGGAGGCTTTTGGCTCAACCATTACCCTAATCCTTATGGGAAGGTCAGGTGAGGATGGCAGGGTTTGGAATCCTGTGTTGCATTAGGGCTGTGAATTTCAGGAAGGAATGAGGGACCATTGGAGCCACTCTTCTCATTCAGATGAGAAGTTGGGGGCCCAGAAAGGAGAAGTTACTTGCCCAAGGACACGTGTTTGCTTAATTACCAGGAAAGATTTATAGAGCAGTTGTCTTCTTGTGGGAGGGCATCCTAAGTTTTGAGTAGCCATAATTCCCCTCGGTGTCTCTAGTCATTTCAGAAATGATGAAATGCTTTCAAACTAAAATTACCTTTTTTTTTTTTTTTAAAGATTTTATTTATTTATTTGACAGTCAGAGATCACAAGTAGGCAGAGAGGCAGGCAGAGAGAGGGGGGGAAGTAGGCTCCCCGCTGAGCAGAGAGCCTGATGTGGGGCTTGATCCCAGGACCTTGAGATCATGACCTGAGCCGAAGGCAGAGGCTTAACCCACTGAGCCACCCAGGCACCCTAAAATAAAATTACTTTTAAGTTTTTGCCCTTAACAACCTTGTTATATGTGATGTGGTCTATGGACAGACCAGCATCATGTGGGAACTTGATAGAAACGTATACCATTTTTTAAAAAGATTTTATTTATTTATTTGACAGAGATTACAAGTAGGCAGAGAGACCTGCAGAGAGAGAGGAAGGGAAGCAGGCTCCCCGTTGAGCTGAGAGCCCAATACGGGGCTCGATCCCAGGACCCCGAGATGACCTGAGCCCAAGGCAGAGGCTTAACCCACTGAGCCACCTAGGTGCCCCAGAAACGTAAACTCTTAAGCCTTACCCCAAACCTGTGGAATCAGAATCCGCATTTTAACAAGATCCCAAGTGATCTTATGCACATTAACCTTGGTTGTTTAAAAGATGAGTTTGTTAGCCACACATTTAGGAAGAGGGAGGAAAAATTTAAAAAAAATTGGGGTGATGGAGCCCCCTAACAGGGGAGTGTCTGAAAAAGATAAATAAAAGGGGAATATCTGAGTTTCCCTCGAGTAGATCAGTCATTGCAATCCTTGTTTCTCCCAGGGCCTTATGGTCTTGGAATGAAGAATTCAGCAGATAGACAATGGAATGGTATAACATGATGGGATATAATTAAAGGTTGGTGCTCCTATGTTCAAGAAAAAATAAGGCTTTTCTTAGTTGATGACACAGGGGCCAGAGGAACGAGTCTTGTCGAGCTGCTGAGCTGGGTAATGGCATGAGGAGTCCGGAGCCCTGGAACTCCTGGAGGTGGGATGGGGTCTATCAGTAGGGACCAGGGCCAACCTCCCTAACGTGTGTCTGTGTTTGCCAGTGACATTGCCTGCCACCATCATGACGTCGTCTGTGCCCACAACTGTGGGCGGCCACATGATGTACCCTAGTCCCCATGCGGTGATGTATGCACCCACCTCGGGCTTGGCTGATGGCAGCCTCACCGTGCTCAATGCCTTCTCCCAGGCGCCATCCACCATGCAGGTGTCTCACAGCCAGGTCCAGGAGCAAGGTGAGTTGTGCGGTGGGGCTCAGGAAAGGAGGACCGTTTTCTCCCTTACACAGGCACACGCTCGAATGGGCCCCCACATGCCCACCTAGACGGACACACTCACATCCACATACACAGACTAAGCTGCCCACACATACCCCTACACACACACACACACATGGATGCTTGCACATGTATCCCGACACCCCTGGCTGTCCGCTAGGGTACTCCTGCACACTTGGACACATTTGGACATTCACCCTTGGGTACTTGCGTCTGAGACTTACCGGGTCACTTGGACAATTAACACCATTTCTCCAGTTTCTGGAAGTTTCTCTTGAGCAAACAGTTTGAGTGTCTCCTGTGGGTTCCCAATGCAGGTGGTGTTCCCCAGGTGTTCCTCACAGCGCCGTCTGGGACAGTGCAGATCCCTGTTTCTGCAGTTCAGCTTCACCAGGTAGGTGGGGTGGGGGGCACCCTTCACCTCCCCCCAGCCAGCCAGCCAGCCGGCTCTTTATCTTGACCTCGGAGTTCCATTAACCCGTTGGTCAAAGCCAAGACTCCCAGCCAGGAGGTCAGTTTTCCCAGTCAGGCCTGTGGTGGACAGGCAGGCAAGCAGGGGGGAGCTTGAGCTGTCTGGTCAGTTCCTGCTCCCTCTTCCTGACACACCCCTTCCCTCCAGATGGCTGTGATAGGGCAGCAGGCTGGGAGCAGCAGCAACCTCACCGAGTTACAGGTGGTGAACCTGGACGCCGCCCACAGCGCCAAGAGTGACTGATCCGCCCTGCCACCCTGGACAGATGGCCCACGGGATGGCACCACTTATTTATTGTTGCCTTTTCACGTTTTCTTTACACACACGTTGACGGGCCGCAGGAGGGAGGCAGGGAGGAGGAGTGGGCAGCCACAGGACTGAGCCCTCTCACTCCAGCCAAAGAAATGGGCCAGCCTGCCCTCCACCCCATCCTCCCTCACCCTCCCCTCCTTCTAGCTCCACCTCCCCTTTTCTGTTGATGGTGGGGCTGTCCTCCCTCCTCAGACTCCCCTCGCCAGCTTGGCTCCATGTTTGCCATGAGTATTAGCTTATTCAATGGGACCGTGCCCCACCTTCCCACACACAGGCCTCTGTGGGACTAGGCACCGTGTTCCCCCTGAGGAAGCAGTTGGGGTCCTCTCCCAGCCTCACTGCTGACCCCATGTCAGCATTGTGTCTGTCACAGGCTGGGTAAGAAGAGCCCTACCCCTGCCCCTCAGGGAGCCGCCTGGGGAGATGGGGCTTCTTCCATCACGCCACCGCCCCGTTGTCCCTGCAGCTTCTGAGAGCTGGACCTGTGCACAGAGCAGGTTCCCAGGGCCAGCTGCCCTGCCCTGCCTTGCTGATCCCCTCGGAACTCCAGGGACTCCTGGGTTGGAGGGAACCATCAGAGTTCCCTCTCACCCTGTCTCCCGCCCCCTTCCTCCCAGCTGCTTTACTTAAAGTTGATTTTGAACTTTTTATTTGAGGAGACGAAGTGAAAACAAATCTATAAATATATATTTTTAAAATATTTAAACTTTTTTTTATGGCGTTTTTCTCGTCCCCCTCCCTGCCCAAGCTCCCCTTCCCTGGGGAGCCCTGGGGCTCCCCGGAACTGGCTGGGCCTCTGGGGACAGAGCCACCCCACGAGCTCGGGGCCCACCAGTGTGTAGGGGAGATTCTGGGATTGCCCGGTCCTGGGTTGTTTCCAGGAGAAAACCGGGGGAGGGGCCCTCAGGCCATGCCCCAACGGGGTGGGGAGGGTGACCCACAGCCCTGGGTCTCTTTTTGCCCTTTAAGGCTGTTGCAAGGGAGAGGGAAGAGGGAGACCAAATGTGGGGGTGGGGTGGGAGGGTGTCAGGTAGAGGCAACTGACTTCATTTGTGCCACACGCATGGGCATTGCAGCCTTGTGCTTCCCCAGGCCTGCAGCTGCCTGGGGCCCAAGTTGCAGTGAGCAGGGTGGGGTCTGGGAGGGGGTAAGAGGCAGGAATGGGGGTCAGAAGAAATGGGAGCAGCTCTTGGGCTGAGTATAGGGATAGGGGAGCCAGAAAGGGGCAGCTCTCCCAGGGAGTGAGCAGCTACTGTAACTTTTTTAAATTAAGACAAAAAGCCTTGAAGAAAATGACTTTATTTTTCTAAGTGTAACCTCAGTATTTATGTAATTTGTACAGGGGCCGTGCCCTACCCCTCTCTGCCCCCTTTGGGGTAGACCTTGAGGATGGGCCAGCATAGGGGGGAGGGTCTTTTACCCTGTGTCAGAGCCTACCTTCACCCCCTTTATCCAGAAAGGGAGCTTTTTCAGAACAGGGCAGCAGTTGGGGTGGAGTTTTATTAACCCCCGTGACTGCCTTCAGGAGGAACAATCCTGCTTCTGTGATTAGGTGAAGGGGTGGGGGAAGTTTTTGCGCACAGCCTAGTTATCAAGGGGATGATTTGCCGACGCGTTTGAGAACCCCCTGTAACCTCTAACCCCCATTGCTGTCTTGCCCCGGTTTGGGGTGCCAAGATGGAAGTCACCATTCTGGGCTTTCTCCTGGAGATAGCTGGGGCTTATGGGTGGCTTACAAGGCTGGGGCATGGCAAATCAGGGGTCAGAGAGTGGGGGAGCTTGGGACTCAGGTCTGTAACTGCCCAGCCCCCTTTCTCTGCTCTTGTTTCACTCCACGATCACTCACTCACTCCCCACTCCCCCACCCAGAGGAGGAGACTGATGAATTCCTCCTCTCTTTCCCACAAAAGACAGACCCAGTGAGTGAATCAGGCAAAGTGCTTATAATGTGTGTTGTGTGAGCGTGGCCTTGGGAGAACATTTGTGCGTCAGGGATGAGGTGGCATTTATATGTGCAGCAACCCTTGGTGTTTCCCTTCCTTGGTGGCTCTGGAGTGTGTATGTGCGTGCATGAATTGTGCACGCGCGCGCATGAGTGTGCTTGCGTGCGTGTGCCTGAGTGTGTGTGTGTGTGTGTGTGTGTATGCGCGAATGTGGAGTATGTCAGTGTGGTTTCTACTTCCCCTGGGATGTTGACCCAGGAATAGTGGACATGGTCACAGTCCTATGTACAGAGCTTTCTTTTGTATTAAAAAAAAAAATACTCTTTCAATAAATGTATCATTTTTGTGCACAGACTGTGGGGTCTTTGCCTCTGTTTTTCCGCATAGGGAGGGAGGGAAGTATGAACACGAATCAAACCCCAAAGGTTGCTCTGAGAAGCAAGCCTGGCTGCCTGATGAGAACAGCAAAACTAAGGGGTGCTTTGGGCTGTGGAACTCCGTAAGTTAATTGAAGGGATATCCCGGGGAGCTGCAGCCTTTGTCTTTCTGCATGGCTTTGTTAGGTTTTTAGGCCAACACAGAGGTGAGCGATTTTAATTAATAGGAAAAGTGACTCAACCAATCCGAAGCACTGCAGAAGGGTTTGGGAAACTCATGGCCAAGTGACCTAGTGAAAACTCACAGAACAGCTCCAGGGTTGGGAGTGTAGCTTTCAGGGGGACCGGGAAGGCCAACCCACGGGATGCGACGGGGGCTTCCAAGGTGATGGAAAGGGCTGCGTACTCCTGCGGCGAGGAGCAACGTGACTGTGAGCGCGGGCTGTGACTGTGAGCGTGAGCCCCGCCTGAAGCGCGCCCCGCGCGCAGCGGCGCGGCCACTACGCATGCTCCACTCGCGCGTCCTTCCGCCACGCTCGGGTGTGGGCTGCTGGGGCCCCCGTAGAAGCCGGGCCGCGCCCGCCCTGGCCGTGTGACCCGGAAGGGAGCAGCTGAGGAGGCGGGGCCAGGACGGCGGGACCGGCCGCTGGCTCCCAGCGAGGGCCAAGCCGGGCGGTGGGAGGTGAGAGGAGAGTCTTGCGGCGACCTGGTCCGTGACGCGTCCCCTTCCCCCTCCCTGACCCGCTCTCCTGGGGCTGATGAGGAGAACCAGGGCTTGCTCTCCGAGATTCGCCCGGTCCTGTCAGCCTCCTCGGACCGCGCCCCTCCTCCTCACCCCGCCCCCCAAAGCCCTTCCGCTTCCCTAGTGGCCTCCCGCACCCCTGATGGTCTGCAAGCTTGGGCCTGACCTTGCTACCTGCGTCTACCTCCTGTCTCATCTCCAGGTCCAGACCTCACCTCCACACCTTAGTTTTCTGCTCCTATTCTGGGCCCATGATAATTTCCCTCTTCTCCCCTCCATACCCCAAATTTAGGCCTGTCAGTTGTTTTACTTCACCCTGCTCATCATTTTTCTATCGCCACATCTCCGATTACTTTCCCGTCTTTCTCCCCCTCCCCCATACCACCCGGACCCCTGCCCCTATGGAGGTCCACATCCCATGTTTCCCTTCCGTTTCACGCCTTTCTTCTGTCATCTTTTATGCCCCGTATTCCTACTTTTACCACTCCCCAGTTAACCCCATACTGCTACATACCACACGTAACTTTAACTGATCGCCAGCATAGCTGTCTTCCTATTCCCATTTATCATCTTCCGGCTTAATAACAATTTTTCTGAGGCCTGCCCCTTCCTTCTCCAGCTAAGAATAATATTAGGTTGTGTTTAGGGAGCTCTCACTGTGTGCTAGCAGCTGTTCTAGGTGATCTACCTACATGATCTTACTCAGTTTCTACAACATTACAATACGATCACCATGTTACAGAGGAGGGAACTGAGGTTCAGAGGTGAAGGGTTGTCCAAAAGTATTCACGGAATAAATGCAAGAGCCAGAATTCAGACTCACACCTGAGTCTCACCTGTGCTATATTGCCTCTCTAACATCTTCACCATCTCCTGACCTCATTTCTTACCCTTCAGCTCCATGATTACCACCTCTGTATCTATCTACCTTAGACCCCTGCCGGACATACAACTTACGTGCCAGGTGGAACCTGGTCTTTTTTTCCCATAATTTTATTTGGCCTTCTTGGCCCCTCTCCTGCTCACAATACCCTGAAACACTTTCCCCATCCAGCCATCTGGATGTGGGGGCCCACCTCCCACCCTTCTTTTGTCTCTATTCTATCTGCCATGGCCCACTCCTTTATATCCATATTTCAGCTTTATGCTGTCATTTTTACTCCCTGTCCTGCCTCTCCTCTACCCTCACTTTCCTCATTTGCTCTGGCTCCACTGTCTTCCTTGCTGCTGTCGTGCCTGCTCAGCCCTGTTATCTTTCGAAGTCTTGATCTGTATCCCATGGCCACCCTGCTTTTTTGCCCAGACTGTCCTACTTAGCTGTCACTCTTTTTGTGACCTTTTTCTTCTTACCCTGTTTCATAACCTCTTCCATTTCTTAAACCCCTTCATTTCATCCTCTTGCTATTTCCAAGTTATGTATTCCATCCCATTTTGGGGTTTTTCTCTTAAGTTCACTCTTTTTGTGACCTTTTTGTTCTTACCCTGTTTCATAACCTCTTCCATTTCTTAAACCTCTTCATTTCATCCTCTTGCTATTTCCAAGTTATGTATTCCATCTCATTCTGGGGTTTTTCTCTTAAGTTCCACCAGGCAGCTTACCAGTCACCCTGCACCCGATCTGTGTCTCAAGGTTCTGTCCCCTCCATGTAGTCTTTTCCCTTGCCCTCATTGCCTTTATCTTTCTCCTTGTGTGTCCCAGGAGGTCAGGATGGTGGGGGAACGGCGCACCGGGGACCTCATGGTACCCTTGGGGCCCCGGCTGCAGGCCTATCCTGAAGAGCTTATTCGACAGCGGCCTGGGCACGATGGGCATCCTGAATACCTGATCCGATGGAGTGTTCTGAAGTGTGGGGAAGTGGGCAGAGTGGGTGTGGAAGAGGGCAAGACAGAACACATCCTCATGTGGCTGTCAGCCCCCGAAGTCTACGCCAACTGCCCCATGCTGTTAGGTGAGCGGGCACTATCTAAGGGACCTCAGCATGAACCAGCTGGGGGTTCAGGAAGCTTTCCCCGAGATCCAGGAGGTCTGGATGACACAGCGATGGGAGAGATGGAGGCTGATGTGCGGGCGCTGGTGCGCAGGGCTGCCAGGCAGCTGGCAGAAGGTGGGACCTCGAGCCTCACAGCCGCTGTGCTTCACACCATCCATGTGCTCAGTGCCTATGCCAGCATCGGGCCCCTCACTGGGGTCTTCAGGGAGACGGGAGCCCTGGACCTGCTCATGCACATGTTATGCAACCCTGAGCCTCAGATCCGTCGGAGTGCGGGCAAGATGCTACAGGCTCTGGCAGCCCACGATGCTGGTAAGAGACAGCCAGGGGAAGAAGGAAAGCACTGGAGAGAATGGGGCCACAAGGAGTAAGAACAGAAAGAAGAGGGATTTTCCAACTCTGGAAGAACACCTAATATTTGGTGAATACCAATTCATTGCCCCCCCCACCAAAAAAAAAAAGCTTAATAAGCTATTACAGGTATAGAAATAGAATAAAATAATAGTATCCTGTTTATCTGTCCATTCTCAGTGCAGTGGCAGAAAAGAGAATAAGATAAGCTTATATTTTTAAACGGTCAGTTGAGATTTATTCATTGATTGTGACATCAGTTTGGTGGATTACAACCAACATGTTTTTTAATGTAAAATAACTAGCAGGTAGCACTTGGTAAGGTAAGTTTTGTGGCATAAAATATACGTTTTGGTCATATGCGTGTATATTTGTATCGGGTTACCATGGAAATTATATGCCTTACCGTGAGCCTCCGTCACAAGTTTGGAAACCTCTAGGGTAGGGGTTAGATAGTCTAGGAAAGGCAGGGGAAAGTCTTGGGGATTGAGGAGAAGATAAGATTGGGTGTGGATTACAGGGAGTCGGGCTCACGTCCTTCTGTCACTGAGCCAGCAAGATGGCATCGAGCAGCACATGGATTTTGACAGCCGCTATACTTTGCTGGAGCTGTTTGCAGAGACCACCTCCTCTGAGGAGCACTGCATGGCCTTTGAGGGCATTCATCTGCCTCAGGTACTCCGGCAGCTGTGGGGGAAATGCCATGTACAAGGCCAAGGGCATCGCTTCTCAAAACGTGGTTCGGGATCATGCATCCGCCCCAGGGCCACTTGGGGAATTTGTTAAAATGAAGGGTCGTGCTTGCTTCCCCACTCAGAATTTCTCAGATTAGAACCCAGGAATCTCTCTTTGAAGACACTCCTTGTGCGTCCTATAAATCACATTTTGAGACCTTCTCAAAGTGTGGGGATAGGCATTCGTATTTCTCTGTAGAGAATGATATTATGGGGAAAGGAGAGGGACTGAAGCTGGGAGAAGATGAACCTACACCACAGACTGTGTCCTACAGATCCCAGGAAAGCTGCTCTTCTCCCTGGTAAAACGCTACCTGTGTGTCACCTCCCTGCTGGATCAGCTGAATAACAGCCCAGAGCCCGGGGCTGGCGACCGAGGCTCCCTGTCCTCTAGGGAGTTCGGCCAGGAGAAAAGCCGGGGGCAGCGGGAGCTGGAGTTCAGTATGGCTGTGGGTAACCTCATCTCTGAGCTGGTGCGGAGCATGGGCTGGGCCCGGAACCTCAGCGAACAGAGCACGTTGCTGCCACGGCCCACCCGGTCCATCTTTCAGCCCTGCCTTTCAGGCCCTAGCCTTTTGCTCCCCACCATGGTTGCTGCCCCCAGAAGGCAAGAGCGGATCTTCCGCCAACGCTCTGAATTCTCGAGCCGCTGTGGCTATGGTGAGTACGTGCGAGAGACGCTGCAGGCGGGGATGCGAGTGCGCATGCTGGATGACTATGAGGAGGTCAGCGCTGGGGACGAGGGCGAGTTCCGCCAGAGCAACAATGGCGTGCCCCCCGTGCAGGTGAGCGAGGGTGCATGGGAAACTAGCTGGGGGGATCATAACTGGGGCTTCCAAGCAGGGGTCCCTCGCAGGCCATCCCCTCCCCCGAGAAAACTCCTGTGCAGATTGGAATGATTAAAGGGGGTCAGCAATTGAGAAGGGCTTGGGAAAATTTGGAGGGCTGAGAAAATGCGGTGGGCTGTGGGGCCAAGCAGAGACTTACACCCAGGAAGCAGAGCTGGTACCTGGAGACACTCCCTGCTCCTCCACCCAGGGAGTTGGCTGGGAGGGAGTGTCAGAGCATTGGCCATCAGGGTTAGGAGATGAGTGGCAGGGCCTATCCCATAGTGGAAGGGAGCCTTTTGCTCTACGGAGGCTTTTTGAAGCTAGCCAGCTATGCATCTGAGGACCAGGTGTCCCCGCTTTGGGCCCAGCCTTGTCCTCCCAAGCCTACACCACCCAGGGCTCAGAAGCCTCTTCTTTGCCTCTTTCTTGCTTCCTCCATACCAGGTCTTCTGGCAGTCAACCGGCCGCACCTACTGGGTACACTGGCACATGCTAGAGATCCTGGGCCCTGAGGAAGCTGCCGAGGACGCTGCTTCAGGAGCTGTGGAGAAGGGGTCCGGGGCTCCTCTGTTGGGCACAGGTGAGCCTTTGAGGGAAGTGGATAGCATGTCTCTTAACAGGGGAGTAGGAATGGGATGTAGCCACTCCTGACCAGGAGCTGTCCCAGAGATTCAGAAATGCCCTCTGTTCCTGCTGAATGATGACAGTCCTGTTCCTGTATCATCAGCACTTCCCTCCTGGGACTGGAAACCTCTGGATGGGCTCTACTCTTTGCCGTACCTCCAGCCTGAGCCTCAGAAGAATGAGCAGTTGGGATACCTGACTCAGGCCGAGTGGTGGGAGTTGCTCTTCTTCATCAGGAAGCTGGACATATGTGAGCAGCAGCCAATTTTCCAGAATCTTCGGGAGAACCTGGATGAGGTATCATAGGCCTGAGATACTTGGGTTTGTAGTGGGTTTGGAGGTGGGATTCTCTAAGGGAGTTCTAGTTAAGGGGGTGCTCAGGGGGAGGCTGGAACTAGAGATTAGAGAGTATGAGGGAGGTCTGCTGGAGAAGGAGACAAGTGCTGTGAGGTCTGGTATGCAAGGCATGGTGGGAACCAGCCACCCTCTCTGTTCCTGTCCCCAGGAGCTTTGTGTCTGCTTGTTCCTGATGTACGTACCTTCTTCTGTTGACAGACCCTGGGTGACAAGGCCCTGGGTGACCTCTCTGTGCCCGTGGAGATGGCTGAGGGTCTGCTGCAGGTACTCAGCAGTCGGTTTGAGGGCAGCACCCTCAGGGACCTGCTCAGCTCCCAAATCTACACCAAGTATGGGCTGCTGCCCGATGAACTTAGCATCTCGTCTTCATCACGAAGTCACTCCTGCACCTTAGATGCAGAAGAGGAGTCCAAGTCGGAGGCCACCTTCTCCGAGGAGGAGACCGAGTCACCCAAAGCAAAAGCTGAGCCCCCAAGGGCAGATGCAGAACCTGCCAAGGGAAAAACTGAGCCCCCCATGGCACAGAGTGACTCACAGCTGTTCAACCAGCTTCTGGTGATGGAGGGGATGGCTCTGCCCCCTGAGATGAAGGAGGCAGCCAGTGGTGAGTCAGGTGCTGGGAGGGGAGGGCAAAGAAGTTGGAACGAGTCCTGGGTAGTCCCCACAGAAATAGTCCGGGTAGAGCTATGGACTATGGTTGCTGTTGCATGGGAGAATGCTCTGGAAGCATGCCTTCCATCTTCCTTCCTTTGACCTTGAGTATATCTAACCAACCAATTGCTGCTCCCCTCAGTATCTGTGGAAAAGGAGGCTCCGTTTTCTAGAATATCTTCATCTTCATTGTTTGGCTGTTAAATCCCTCACGCAGCATTGGAAAAGCTCTGAATGCAAGCTACAGAAATGAATAATGTATTACAATATCAGTAGGATAACTCAGCTTGACCTTTAAAGACTTCCAACTTGGAGGAGACTCAGTTTGTTTGTTTGTTTGTTTTTTTAAGCCACTACCTTTCTCTCACCAATTTCAGAAATGGCTAGAGGCTTGCGGGGTCCTGGTCCGCGCAGCTCCCTGGATCAGCACGTGGCAGCGGTCGTGGCCACCGTGCAGATTTCCAGCTTGGACACAAACCTGCAGCTTTCAGGGCTCTGTGCCCTCTCTCAGGCCGTGGAGGAGGTCACTGAGCGGGACCACCCTCTGGTCCGTCCTGACAGATCCCTGAGGTTAGTTAGAATGTGGGGAGGGAAGGTGTTTTGGGTTAAGCTGCCACTGGGGGAGGATGGTGGTAGGGACAGAAGGAGCTCTAGGGGAATTTGAAAGGCTGAGGGTGAAAGAAGGGTCAGCCCGAGAGCAGCCAGCAGCCGAGCAGAGGATGTGGGATATCCTTGGAGGACTTACTCTGTGCCAGGCTCTGTGCTTAAAGTCTTGTTTGCATTCTCTCATTAAATCCTCCTCTCTGTTGTCCTTCCTGAGGAAGAGTTGATGCTCTGCTTATGCCATTGGTGGGAAAACGGACTTCAGAAAATTTAACTCGCAGAGTATGATAGATAGCAGAGCCAGAATTCAAACCTAGCTCTTTTGGGCCCTGGAGCTTGGGTTCTTTCCTTCCTTCCTTCCTTCTTTCCTTCCTCTCTTTTTCTCTCTCTCTTCCTTCCTCCCTCCCCCCCCTTCTTTCTTTTTTCTTCTTTATTTAAGTAATCTCTACACCCAACGTGGGTTTCAAACTCATGACTCCAAGATCAAGAGTCGCACACTTTTCCATCTGAGCCAGACAGGTGCCCCTGAATTCTTTTCCTCTTTTCTTTTTTATGCCTTCCTATTTTCTATTTTCAAATGTTCTTTTGTTTTTAAGCCGCTTCTTACTTATACACAAATGTGTTCTCATTTTAAAAGATCTGAAGAATGTAAAAGAGCATAGAGGGAAAAGACAGAGTCCCTCTCTGTCAGTCTGCTGGGGATTCTTCAGACCTTCCCCAGGTTTACATCTGTCAGTGTGTTTGGAAATAGAACATTGTCTGAGTTTGTGTTTAAATCTATGTAATCAGGGCGCCTGGGTGGCTCAGTGGGTTAAAGCCTCTGCCTTCGGCTCAAGTCATGATCCCAGTGTCCTGGGATCGAGCCCCACATCTGGCTGCTCCGCAGGGAGCCTGCTTCCTCTTCTCTCTCTGCCTGCCTCTCTGCCTACTTGTGATCTCTGTCTGTCAAATAAATAAATAAGATCTTAAAAAAAAAATAAATCTATGTAATCATGCTACATTTTTCTACAACTTTCCCCCCAACACTCTGTCTGAGAGGGCTCTCCATGTCTGTCCACACAGAGCTGCCTCATTACTCTCACTGCTGCACAGGACTCTGAAATAGGATTATCTCCAAGTTCAAATACAGTGTTCTACTGGATCTGTTTTCCTCACGTCTGCCAGCACTGGATATTATCTTTTTGTTTGTTTGCTTGCTTATCAGATTGGCAGAATTTTAAACGATTGGTATCTTTATTTTAATTTCTTAGTTTTAGTGAAGTTAGGCATATTTGCATGTATTTATTGTGTTTCTTCTTGTGTAAATAATCTGTTCTTTTCCTTTGCCCATTTTCTTACTGGATCTTTGTTTTCTTCTTACTGATTTGTAGGCAATCTGGATATTAATCTGTTATTTATATTTCGTATATTTTGCTTTTTCCCCCCAAATCTTACTAACTCTTTTCTGAATATGAAATAATATATGTCACCTATAAAAAAGTTAGAAAATTATGAAGGTAAAAACCATCTGAAAACCCTTTGCAGAGAGAGTCACTGTTAACATTTCGGTAAACATTCTTATTTACATTTCTATATCCATTCATATGTATGACTGATGGGTATTAACTTGTTTATAGTAAATCCTGGCTACAGAAGGGGATTTATATAGGAAGTCCATTTGATTCATGTTGTTGTCATCATAAAGCTCTTGAGAAAAGACAAATAAAGACAGAACTTTCCCAGGCCACCTCCTCAAGATGCATCTCTCTCACTGTGGAGAAAGATAATTCCAGTTTTTTCCTTCTTGCGATGCGCAGTGTAATCTAGGGACTCTGGAGTGCTGCTTTTCCCCCTAAGATCAGCATTTCCAAAGGACTGTCTCTCCCTCACATTGCTTCTCTCTTCACTTTGCAGACAGTTTTAGGATTTTAGGGCAGAATATTTTTAAACTTTTGAATGGCTTCTAGGTTTTAAATGGGTCTGTCCGACTCCAGGATTATAAAAAATATTTCCCTTTATTTTCTAAATATTTTAAAATCTTTTTGCAGTATCCTTGTGCTGACAGAGTGAGGCAGAGTCCCTGCTGTAACTGTTTTGGGTGTCCCCACCTTATGGGTTGCGTGGCTCTTGCAGTTCTCACTGGCTGGGATGCCTTCCTTATCTAGCGACCTGTATCCACCCTGCATCGTTTCTTAGAGTTTTAATTTTCACGAGTTCATATTTTGACAACTAGCCCACAGGTCTGCTGCTCTTTCTAAACATTTCTCGACTGTTCTTATTTCCTATGGTATTGTGATTAGAATTCCATTGAGTTTATGGATTTATGTGAACAGGTGAGCCAGAGTTTGGGACCACATTGTCCAAGGCCTCCTTCACACGGTGAGGAGTCAGAGGCAGTCAGTTAGCCTGGAGAGGAAAGGGCCCGAGGAGAAGAGCAGGCTGGAGAGGGGTGGAGGGGACTGTGCAGGGAGTCAGATGTGACTTTTGGGATGGGGAACTCCAATGTCTCTTCTAAGAGAGAAGCTTGTGAAGACACTGGTGGAGCTACTGACCAACCAGGTGGGAGAGAAGATGGTGGTGGTGCTGGCCCTGCGCCTCCTCTACCTGCTCATGACCAAGCACGAGTGGCGCCCACTGTTTGCCAGGGAGGGCGGCATCTATGCTGTGCTGGTTTGCATGCAAGAATATAAGACTTCTGTCCTGGTGCAGCAGGCTGGGCTGGCGGTGAGTGGACTGGGCTTGGCGGGAGAGAGTGATGGGCGAGAGGGACAGGTTGTTGGGGGGGGGGCGGTCCTGGGTGGCTCAGTTGGTTGGGCGTCTGCTTTTGGCTCAGGTCCTGATCCCAGGGTCCTGGAATCGAGCCCCAAGTCGGGCTCCTTCCTGCTCAGCGGGAAGTCTGCCTCTTTGCCTGCTTCTTTTTCTGCTTGTGCTCTTTCTGTCATAAATAAAAATCTTAAATTAAAAAAAAAAAAAAAAAAGAGGAGCAGGGAGGTGCTGTGATGATTTAGACCAGGAAAAACAGGGAAGAGACCTGGGGATGAGAGATGCAGGGGGTATATTGAAGGTTCCAGCTGTCCAGTCTTGGAGACTGAGTGCATGTTTGGAAGAAAGGGAGAAACATACTTTTAAGAACGACTCTCAGGTTTAAAACAAGCAGCAAAGGGGAGGAGGAGGCCATTTACTCCATGCATGGGGGCATGTGGGAGGAGGAATAAGTATGGAGAGAAGATCCTGAGTTGAGTTTTTCGGTATGTTGAATTTCCTGTGTCTTTTTAGTTACAGTGAAGTGTTTGGTTAGAGACTGATTTTCTGCATGCGACGAAGTAATTTTCCACACTTTGATCCGAGTGGTACCCTTACATAGAAAATATCCCCTTGCCTGATGTGGTGCTTTGCCCCCACCCCCAGGGCCCAGAAGATGGGGAACGGGGGGCCCCATTCGGGGGAGCTCACAGAAGAATTGGCTTCCTGACTACTCCAGACACAAGTGCTGGCTGATAGGAGGTGTGGGCAGGATGTGCTCTGTATAGACCGGCGTCCCTGAGGGCGGGTAGGCTTTATCCAGATTGGTGCTGATGGTGGGTTTCGACAGTATAATGGCAACGGTGCAGACAGGTGCACAGGTCCCCTGAGAGCAGGCTAGTCCAGGACGAGGTTGGGAGGCTCTTTCCTGTCAGGGGCCAGCTAGGTGCTCCTCATCTGAAGAGCAGCCAGGCTTTCATGCCCTGCCCACAGCTAACTCTGCTTCCACATCCCCATTGCAGGCACTGAAGATGCTGGCCATTGCCAGTTCCTCGGAGATCCCCACTTTTGTTTCTGGCCGAGATTCTATCCATCCTTTGTTTGATGCCCAGATGACCAGAGAGATCTTCGCCAGCATTGACTCAGCCACCCGCCCAGGCTCTGAGAGCCTGCTCCTTACTGTCCCTGCAGCCGTGATCCTGATGCTGAACACAGAGGGGTCAGGGCATCACCCTCCAAACTCCCGCTAAGCCCCAGGCCCCTCTGCTACCCCGCCCACATCTCACGGGCTTCACAGAAATTCCCTTTATGTTGTTACATCTGGATGAAGTGGTGGTGGCCCCCTCTGACTGTTGTTGGAAGAGGGACCAAGTGAAGGGGAGGAGAGAGAGCCCCAGAGAGAGCAGGGCATGCTGACCTTCCTTCCTGGGGTTGGGAGGAGTGACCTGAGGTCAGGGAACCGGATGTCCTGGCCTCAGAGGGAGCCCTGGAGCCCTTCTTCTCCCTCCCCAGCCACAGTCTCTTCCCCTTTGTGCTGTCTTTCTGCTCACTTTCTGTTCACTCCCTTTCCATTTCTCCCCGGGTTGCTTCCCTCCTCCCAGGTGCTCCTCTGCAGTGAGAAACGGTCTGCTCCTGCTCAACCTGCTTCTGTGCAACCACCATACTCTGGGGGACCAGATCATAACCCGAGAGCTGAGAGACACCTTGTTCAGGCACTCTGGGATAGCACCAGGGACTGAGCCCATGCCTACCACACGCACCATCCTCATGATGCTTCTCAATCGCTACTCAGAGCCACCAGGCAGTCCTGAGCGCACAGGTACCATTGTGGGGGGGGTCAATTCTTCGAGGAACCAGGTGGTGCCAGCCTGTGGCCAGGAGGGCTAAGGCTGATGTACTAGCCCCTTCCTGGAAAGATGCGATGAACCTCCAGGAAATGAATCAGGGTTCTGGCGCTCAAGTTAAATCTTAAGTAGAACTTCCTGGCCAAAAGGAGGAGATTCTAGAATAGGTAAGGAAAATTATGTGTCTAAAGCCAGCATGCAGGGTGCCTGGCTGGCGCAGTCAGACCCGGTGACTCTTGATCTTGGAGTTGTAAGTTCCAGCCCCACGTTGGGTGTAGAAATTACTTAAAAATCAAATCTGTGATGCCACCAGGCTAGATAGTAGGGGGATGTGGTTATAACACCTTATACTTAATGGCTGATGTAACAGCATAGCTACTATTTAATAATAACAGGTCATTGTATGACTGTATGAGTTTAAAAATGTCTTGTGTTGAATGTGACAGTGTTCGCCATACTCAGCTTTTTCCCAGATGGCACCTAGCTATAGATCTGGGCCCAGAGAAGAAAATCCCCCACAGTTTGGTACGAACTACACACATCCTCCCGACAGGAGGAAAACTGAAGGGTGATTTTTTGGACCTGCCTAGTTCTCGGTTTGACCAATTTGCATGCCTCCTTTTCATGCTTGTTTTTTTTCCTTGCATGTGTCCGGGCAGCAGCACTGGAAACCCCTGGTGCCCAGGGCCAGGATGGGTCCCCTGAGCGCCTGATCCGATCCCTGGTGGGGGGCCCGTCCGCAGAGCTCCTGCTGGGCTTGGAGCGGGTGCTGTGCCGCGAGGGTGGCCCAGGGGGCGCCGTGAGGCCCCTCCTCAAGCGCCTCCAGCAGGAGACCCAGCCCTTCCTCCTGTTGCTGAGGACTCTGGACGCCCCGGGGCCCAACAAAACTCTGCTGCTGACCGCACTGAGGTGAGGGGGGCCTTTTGGGGCACCCATGCATCAGAGGTGGGGGGAGCCGACAGACCGCAGGGACTTTGCTTGTTTCTCTCCCCTCACCAGGATCATGACCCGGCTGCTAGATCACCCTGAGGCAATGGTCCTCCCCTGGCACGAGGTCTTGGAGCCCTGCCTCAACTGTCTCAGTGGCCCTAGCAGTGACTCTGAGGTACCAGAGCCCTGGTGAGGGTGAGGGAGGGAAAGGTAGCTTCTGGGGCACCAGCTACCTTTTGAGGCTTTGGATGGTCAAGTGCAGCCTTTCTAGGTGGGTCTGAACAGGGAGAGGGGCAGAGAGGAAGGACTGTCCTCTAAGAGTCCTCAGAACTGGGGCCTTTGAAGTATAAACCTTTTGGGTGCAGCTGGATTTTAGATTCTGGGTTTAGGAGAAGCCCACACTCACCAGTCCAAGTGTTTCTCCACACTTCTGGGTTTGTGCGTTGTGGACCGAGGCTCAGGCACCGAGGTGGCTTGTTGAGAGAGCTTCGGCCCGGCAGGAAGAAGTGTTGGAAGCTGTGCCCAGGCTCTGCCAGCTCGGGGGGTCCCAGCACCCTACTGCTCTGTCCCAACCTTCTTGGTTACTCTCCTTTCCCTGTGCTTTCAACTTTCTCCCAAATCTCATCCACCATGTTCTCTTTTCTAAAGCCCCCCGCATGCTCCTCCCGCACCCCGTCCCTTCCGGAGCCCACCCTTTGTTTCCCATACGTTAATCCCTGTGGTTCTGGGCTCAGATCGTCCAGGAGCTGCTCTGCTTTCTGCATCGCCTGGCCTCAATGCATAAGGACTACGCTGTGGTTCTCTGCTGCCTGGGAGCCAAGGAGGCCCTCTCCAAAGTCCTGGACAAGCACTCGGCTCAGCTGCTGCTGGCCTGTGAGCTCCGGGACCTGGTGACAGAATGTGAGAAACATGCCCAGCTCTACAGCAACCTCACCTCCAGCATCCTAGCTGGCTGCATTCAGGTGAGGAGACTCTGGGGACCAGAGCTGAGGGAGAACATAAGCCAGAAGGAGGGGAAGGGGATTCATTGTGGGTCCCTGTTTGGCACAAGTGGCGGCAAATCTGGGCACGTGTTTCTCAGCTGTTACCCAACAATCGTCCTGTTCTGCCCAAATGTGTGAAGAAGAGGGTTGAGTGTTTTTTGCCCCTTGGCTTGTTCTCCATACATGTTTCTCTGTGTTCTTCATATTCTTCCCTCCTCCCCGTGCCCCTTTTCTCTGCTCTTCCGGCTGCAGATGGTGCTGGGCCAGATCGAAGACCACAGACGGACCCATCGACCCATCAACATCCCATTCTTTGACGTGTTCCTCAGGCATCTCTGCCAGGGTCTGTGCTCCCATCTGCTTTCTCCTGGCCTGCACCCCAGTATTTGTTCTCCCCGTCCCTTGCCTATCTTCCCTCTCAACTAACCAGGCTGTGACAGCCACCCCTGCCCCCCGCCCCCAGGCTCCAGTGTGGAGGTGAAGGAGGACAAGTGCTGGGAGAAGGTAGAGGTGTCCTCCAACCCGCACCGGGCCAGCAAGCTGACGGACCGCAACCCCAAGACCTACTGGGAGTCCAATGGTAGTACCGGCTCCCACTACATCACCTTGCACATGCACCGGGGCGTTCTTGTCAGGTAGGAGCATGCCCACACACACACGTGCTTGCACACACACGTATGCGTGGATATTTTGAGACACCCCAGTATACCTTCTCCAAGCGCCCATATACATGACTCCTCCTGCCAGGAACAGATGTCACTGCCCTGTGCCTGGTGTTGAGGGATATTGAGAACTTTCCTATTTACTGTTTCCATGGGTACTTGTTTAATGTACACTCTGTGTCAGGCACTAGGCCAGTCTGGGGCTCTGAGCACAGTAAGATATGGTAGCATCTTCAGGGAACTTGTGGTCTTGTAGGGGAGCTAGCTGGAAAATCAGTTAAGAGTAAGAAAAAATAACATAGACCCTGAGGTGAGAGAAGGCTTCCATAAGGAGGGGTTAAATGAACTGAGCTTTAAAACAAGCTGTATAAAGATGTATAAAGAGAGGACATTGGCTAGTCCAGGCAGAGGGACAGCATATGTGCAAAATGGAAGTAAGAAGCACAACGACATGTTTGGGGGAAGTTTAAGTGACTGTGTTTGGCTGGAATGTAGGGTGTATGTCATGAAATGGCAGGAGACAAAGCCAGAAAACTAGGCAGAGCCAGACCACAGAGAGTTTTGTGAGCTAAGAAGTTAGAGCTTTGTTCTGAAACTGGGGGAGCCACTGAAGGATTTACAGAAGAGAAGACTCCTTGCCTGCCTTTCTGCCTACTCGTGATCTGTCTGTCAAATAAATAAATAAAATCTTTAAAAAAAAAAAAAAGGATAAAGAAGAGAAAAGACAAAACTAGATTTTTTTTAAAAAGATTTATTTATTTATTTATTTGACAGACAGAGATCACAAGTAGGCAGAGAGGCAGGCAGGGTGGGGGGTGGGGAAGCAGGCTCCCTGCTGAGCAGAGAGCCCAATGTGGGCCTTGATTCCAGGACCCTGGGATCATGACCTGAGCTGAAGGCAGAGGCTTAACCCACTGAGCCACTCAGGCGCCCCTAGATTTTTTTATTAGTAGTATTTAGAAAAGTCACCCTTGGGGTACCTGGGTGACTCAGTCGGTTCAATGTCTGCCTTCAGCTCAGATCATGGTCCCAGAGTCCTGGGATTAAGCCCTGCGTCGGGCTTTCTGCCTGGTGAGGAGTCTGCTTCTCCCTCTGCCTCTCCTCCTGCTTGTGTTCTCTCTGTCAAATAAATAAGTAAAAGCTGTAAAAAAAAAAAAAAATAAAGAGAAGTCACCCTGGCAATTATGGGAGTTTGGGTTGGAGAGCTGGAAGGTTTATGTGTGGTCTCATTGATTAATGAATGTCTTCAGTTAGGCAGAGGGAATGAGCATTGCGACAGGGTGGCGGACTGACAGATCTCAAGGGCCAGAGTCTCCCAGATGAGCCATTGACAGGAAAGCTGTGAATGGGGGATGTCACAGTGACAGAGTGCTCTAGGGAGATGGCAGTTTTCTTCCCGAGAGGCATGTAGGAAGAGGGACAGGCTTCTGTGGACGGATTGATGGTTCCATTTACGCCTGTTGACTTTGAGGGGCCTGTGGAGTCTGACATGGACGTGTGTGTTGGGTACATAGTGTGAGAGCTGAGAGGAGCTGTCTGGGGTAGAGGTGTGGATTTGGAGTCATAAGGATATTAGTTTTGGGTTGAAACTATGGTTTTAAATAGTCACGTTAAGGGAAGGTAAGAGGAGAGCAGAGGCTTTGGGAAGACTGACACTTAAGGAGGCAGCAGAAGGACAGGAGTCTGAGAAGGAAGTGGTGGGTTGGAGTCATTTTGAAAAGCAGGGCTCCAGTTTTAACGGACTGTTTTCTCCTCTCCCAGGCAGCTGACTTTGCTCGTGGCCAGTGAGGACTCAAGCTACATGCCGGCCAGGGTGGTGGTGTTTGGAGGCGATAGTGCCAGCTCCATCAGCACTGAGCTCAACACGGTGGGGACCCTGGTGCCCCCCACCTTGATCTTGCTACCCATCCTTCTGTCCCCGGACCTCTTTGGAAGAGAATCCCTGGAGGATTCCCACGTTCTTTCTCCCAGGAAGGCTTTGCCTCCTAAGCAGTGAGAGCAGGGTTCATGGAGGGGAGGGGAATACAGGTGACAAGTGTGTGTGACAAGTGCTTGTGCTTGGCAGCAAGCTGGTTAGGGGACCAAGCAGACTGGCACGGGTTTGTGGGCTCAATGCATGAGTAAAGCGCACACACCATCACAGTAGTCCCTCCAACCCCACTGCCGGAGATGGACAGTCCTTTCTCCTTTTCCCCTCCCCATCAGGTCAATGTGATGCCTTCTGCCAGCCGGGTGGTCCTCCTGGAGAACCTGAACCGCTTCTGGCCTATCATCCAGATCCGCATAAAGCGCTGCCAGCAGGTGGGGTGAGGGAGGAGGCTGGGCTGGGGACCATGTTAGCACAGGGGTAGCACAGGGTGTTCACAGTGATTGCGTCCCCCAGCGTGCGGGGGCCAGGCTCAGGCCACGCATCTGCTGGGGGATGACCTGGGAGCCTCTTGAGTTCCAGAGATGTGGGAATGTCTCATGGGCCTCCGGGGAACTCAGGGCACGAGACCTGGCTTTCTTGTGGTAGCACTTGGTGGCTGGGTGGCTTAGGTGGTAGATGAGTCTGCATGTTACAGGGCGGCATCGACACCCGGGTTCGAGGTGTGGAGGTTCTGGGCCCCAAGCCCACTTTCTGGCCACTTTTCCGGGAGCAGCTGTGTCGCCGGACATGTCTCTTCTATACCATTCGGGCACAAGCCTGGAGCCGGGACATAGCAGAGGACCGCAAGCGCCTCCTCCAGCTCTGTCCCCGGTGGGTGGCGCAGGCAGGGGGCTGGGTTGGGGGGAAGAGAGGGCAATACACTGGGAGGACACTGTTAAGAAGGAGGTGGTGGGAGGGGTGCCTGGGTAGCTCAGTCGCATTGGACTCTTGGTTTTGCTTCAGGTCCTGAACTCACAGGCATAGGATTGAGCCCCACATTGGGCTGTGCATTCAGAATGGAGTCTGCTTCAGATTCTTTCTCCCTCTCTCTCCCACTCACTGTTTCTCTCAAATAAATAAATAAATCCTTTTCAAAAAAAGTAGGTGATGGGAGACTTCTGCAGGTAAAGCAGCAACTAGGACATGAGGGAAAGGGAAACACAGGTGGCAAGTGTGTGCTGGTGGCAGCAGGCTGGTTAGGGGACCGAGCCCAACAAGAGTGGGAGCTGACCGCACTTGAGTAGAGGCCGCAGAGAAACCTGTGCCTTAAACCCTTGACCACACTCCTTATCCCCAGACTTAACAGGGTTCTGCGCCACGAGCAGAATTTTGCTGATCGCTTCCTGCCTGATGATGAGGCCGCCCAAGCACTGGGCAAGACCTGCTGGGAGGCCCTGGTCAGCCCCCTGGTGCAGAACATCACCTCCCCCGGTAACCACCCCGACCCCTGGCCCCACTAACCAGCCCCTCATAATGATTCCCAGGGATCACCTGAGTTAATGCTCTTGGCTCTCTTGGTCCCTGTCTTTATCCCTGAAGGCCTGTCACCTCAGTGTTCCTCTCCTTCCTGCCCCAGGGACTGCTCCCTGAGACTCTGGTATTTGAATCTTCTCCTCCACCCCACCCCCACCTGCTTAGCACCCACCCAGACTCCAGCTGAAGTAAGCCCGGGCCCGGCCACCTCTGACTTTTTTGTGTAATTGGGCCTTCTCTCTCCTTTTCCTGGGCTCTCTGTCCCCCTATTTCCCAACACCTGTTTCTGACCTGTCTTCTTTTAGATGCAGAGGGTGTGAGCTCCCTAGGCTGGCTGCTGGATCAGTACTTAGAGCAAAGGCAGAGCTCTCAGGACCCCCTGAGTCGAGCAGCACCCTTTGCCTCTCGAGTTCGTCGCCTTTGTCACTTGCTGGTACATGTGGAGCCTCCACCCGAGCCTTCTCCTGAGCCATCCACTCGATCCAGTAAGTCCCAGCAATGGCCTTTCGAGCTAAGAAACTCGGCAGTGGTGGTGCCTGGCTCCTCCCCATCTTGGATCTTGCTCTCCCCGAGTGCTCTGCTCTGTGCCTTTCCAGGGGTCGGTACCCTAGACCCCTGATTCACTCCAGGGCTGAAACAGAGCCGCTTCTCTTGCCCTCTGTCTCCACAGTCAGCAAGAACAGTAAGACCCGGGACCGGAGCCCTGGGCCCTCAGCAGCCCTTCCCAGCAGCAGCCTGAGGAACATAACGCAGTGCTGGCTGAGCGTGGTGCAGGGACAGGTGAGAGCAAGGAAGCTGCAGTCCGAGACGGGGCCACAGCCAGCCTGCGGCATCTGCTGGTCCTTCTCCTCCCTTCTCAGGTCAGCAGGTTCCTGGCTGCAGCCTGGAGGGCCCCCGACTTCGTGCCTCGATACTGTAAGCTCTATGAGCATTTGCAGAGAGCAGGCTCAGAGCTCTTTGGGCCTCGGGCAGCCTTCACGGTGGCTCTGCGCAGTGGCTTCTCGGGCGCCTTGCTCCAGCAGTCCTTTCTCACCGCTGCCCACGTGAGTACCCCCAGCCTCCCAGTCGCCAGGTCAGCCGGTGCACGCTCGCCTCTTTCTCTGCCTCTCACTCCTCTCACCACCCCCTCTCCTGCTCCATGTCCTCTTCATGCTTGGCCGGTGCCCTTTCCATTGCCCCCAGATAAGTGAGCAGTTTGCCAGGCACATCGACCAGCAGATCCAGGGCGGCCTGGTTGGCGGAGCCCCTGGAGTGGAAATGCTGGGGCGGCTTCAGCGGCACCTGGAGCCCATCATGGTCCTTTCTGGCCTGGAGCTGGCTACTACTTTTGAGCACTTCTACCAGTGAGTGCAGGTCTAAGAGGTAGGGGAGGAGAGGGGTAAAGTCTAGAGAGGGTGAAGATTTGAGGCTGGGTGGGAAGAGGTGGGAGGAGGCAGTGGAGAGGAGAAATTAAGATACAGAGATGGGTGGGACAGGGGTGGAAAGGAAGCAGGCAGTGAGGGGGGAGGCAGGGTCTGTGACCCAGGCCTGCTGCAACAGAGGAACCTACGTTCTGGATGGGGTGGCAGGACCCCTGGCCTAGTGAGCGGCTGCACTGAGGCTCGGCCCACTCTGCATGTGCTGCAGGCACTACATGGCCGACCGTCTCCTCAGCGTGGGCTCGAGCTGGCTGGAGGGGGCTGTGCTGGAGCAGATTGGCCTCTGCTTCCCCAACCGCCTCCCCCAGCAGATGCTACGCAGCCTGAGCACGTCCGAGGAGCTGCAGCGCCAGTTCCACCTCTTCCAGCTCCAGCGGCTTGATCAGCAGCTCTTGGAGCAGGAGAATGAGGAGGAACAGGGCCTGGAAGAAGAGGAGGTAAGAGCAAGGGAAACGAGTGGGAGAATAGGAGAGCAAAAGACTAGACCAAAGAAGGGAGCCCAAGAGCCCTTGAAATCCTTCTGTCTCTCAGGAGGAAGCAGAGGAAGAGGAGGCTGAGAAAGAACTATTTATCGAAGATTCAAGTCCAACAGTTTCCATACTGGTCCTGTCACCACGCTGCTGGCCGGTCTCCCCACTCTGCTACCTGTACCATCCCAGAAAGTGCCTTCCCACTGAATTCTGTGATGCCCTTGACCGCTTCTCCAATTTCTACAGCCAGAGTGAGGAGATAGGGACAGGCAATTGGGGTGAGATTTGGGGTGGCAGGAGAGAAAGAGGAGAGGAGCTGTGGACAGGAGTATGTAGGTATGAAGAAAAGTGGTCTCTTGAGACAGCAGTCTCCTAGGAAAGGGGGAGAAGGTGGGTTAGATCTTTCTTAGTGTCTCTCATCATTGCCTACACTTTTGTATGAATTTGTTCCATTTTTCTTTTCCTAACTTCAAGTTGCATGCTTACTTAATTTTTATCCTTTGAGTCTTCTTTCCAAGTAAAAATGTTTAAGGCTATTCATTTTCTTCTCAACATTGCTTTAGCTGCATTCAGTTTCAATTTGTTTTGTTTTGTTTAGATTTGTTTTTCTTGTGGAATAGTTTTCAGTAAAGTACACGAGTCTTCATTATGACTTAATGAATTTTATATACACATATACTCCCATAACCACCCCCAGAGCATTTCCAGCACCCCAGAAGACGTCCTGCTTCATGTCCTTTTATAGTTAGTATGTTCTTCCAAGAGAAACCATTCTTCTTCCTTTTATCACCAAGGATTCTTGCCTGTATTTGAACATCATATGAACAGAATAATAAGGTGTATATTCTGCTGTGTCCAGTTTCTTCCAGTGGGTGTAATGTCTGTGGGCGCTATCCAGGTTGTTGTATCATTACTCTGTTTTTTTGTATTGTGGATTCCTTTCCATTGTATGAATATATTTACCCTTTCTGCTGTTGATGGACATTTGGGATGTTGCCTAAGTTTTTATTATGCTGTGTATGAGTATTTTGTATTTTTTTTTGGTTCTACTTTGATCTGTTACTTTTTTAGAAGTATATTTTAAAATTCCCAAGCCAGTTTTTCTTCGTTTTGTTGTCTTTTTGTTTTAGATTTCAACCCTTGTTCCATTGTGGCTAAAGAACATGGTTTCTTTTATTCTGAATCTTTGCAGTGTCTTGAGACTTCCTTTATGGCCTAGCAGAAGGTCAGATATTCTAAGTGTTCCGTGTGTGATTAGGAAGAATGTGTATTCTTCAGCTGCCAGTTAAAGGCTTCTACACATTCCACCATACTGACTTTGTTCACTGTATTTTTCAAATCTGCTGTCACCTTACTCATTTTTGTCTGCTTGATCGATTACTGGGAGAGGTGTATTAAGATCTGTCATTATGGTAGTGAATTTTTATTTTTTATTTTTTTTTGAAGATTTTTATTTATTAGTTGAGAGAGAGAGAGCATGGGGGAGGGGTCTGAGGGAGAAGCCGACTCCCTGCGGAGCAGGGAGCCTGATGCGGGACTCGATCCTAGGACTCCAGGATCATGACCTGAGCCAAAGGCAGTTGCTTAACCAACTGAGCCACTCAGGCGCCCCAATAGTGCATTTTTAAACTTTTTATCAGGTCAGCTTTGCTTTATATATTTTTTAACTATGTTATTAGATAAAGGTTTAGGAGTGCCTGGTGGGTGGCTCAGTTGGTTAAAGGTCCAAACTCTTGATTTTTGGCTTAGATCATGTTCTCAGGGTCATGAGATCAAGCCACTCCTTGGGCTCTGTGCTGGGCACAGAGTCTGCTTAAGATTCTCTCTCTCCCTCTGCCCCGCATCCCCTGCACTCTCTCTCTCTCTCTCTCTCTCTCTCTAAAAATTAAAGTTTAGATAGAGGCACCTGGATGGCTCAGTCAGTTAGGCATCCAACTCTTGGTTTTGGCTTAAGTCATGATCTTGGGGTCATGGGATCAAGCCCTGTGTTGGGCTTCATGCTCATGGGGCAGTCTGCTTATCCCTTTCCTTCTGCTCCTCCCTCGCCACCCACTCTCTCTCTCTCAAGTAAATAAAATCTTTTTAAGAAATAAAATAAAGTTTAAAGTCATTTAACAGTGCTGTCCAGTAGAACTTTCTACAGTGATGGGAAAGTTATTTTCTGCACTCTTCAGTTATGATGGCCATTTGTAGCTACTGAAATGTGACTAGTTTGGCTGAGGAATTGAGTGTTTAATTTTATTTACTTTAACCCGT
The DNA here is from genome assembly GCF_009829155.1 of Mustela erminea. Lineage (NCBI taxonomy): Eukaryota > Metazoa > Chordata > Mammalia > Carnivora > Mustelidae > Mustela > Mustela erminea. Next base: position 89,707,408 of record NC_045617.1, read on the forward strand.
TTAAATAGCCACATGTGACTACCATAATGGACTATGCAGGTTTAAAAGCTTTTTTTTTTTTCATTGAAGATTTTATTTATTTATTTGACAGAGATCACAAGTAGGCAGAGAGGCAGGCGGTTGGGGGGGTGTGGGAAGCAGGCTCCCCTCTGAGCAGAGAGCCCCATGTAGGGCTCCATCCCAGGACCCTGGGATCACATCCCAAGCTGAAGGCAGAGGCTTTAACCCACTGAGCCACCCAGGTGCCCCTGCAGGTTTAAAATCTTAAGTTAATTAAACTTTATTATTATGAAATGACCTTCTTTCTTTCTAGTAAAGGTTTTTCTCTCAAAGTCTATTTTTACCTAGTGTTAATAATATACCAGCTTTCTTTGGTTAGGGTTTTTCCAGAATATCTTTCTATCCTTTTACCGTGTCAGGGGAGAATGGTAATTATGTTTCTTTTATGTGGTGAAAGATGAATAACATAAAACTTGCCATTTGAACCGATTTTTAAAGGTTTTATTTTTAAGTAATCTCTACACCCAGTGTGGAGCTTGAGTTCAAGAGTCATATGCTCCACTGGCTGAGCCTGCCAGGTGCCCCCTCCATTTTAACCATTTTAGGTGAACAATTCAGTTATCCTTTTACATAAAATTTTTAAATTTGGAAATAATTTCAAATTTACAGAAAAATGGTAAGAATAATACAAAGAATACTCACTCTTTTTTTAAAAAAATAAGACTTTATTTGAGAGAGAGAGAGAAAGAGAGAGCGAGCATGAGATGGGTGGGGGCAGAAGAAGGTAGAGGGAGAGGGAGGAGCTGACGCCCCGCTGAGCAGGGAGCCTGAGATGGTGACCTGAGCCGAAGGCAGACACTTAACTGACTGAGCCACCCATCACGTGAGAACACTCACATACTCTTTATCCAAGTTTACCTTTTGCTAACATTTTGCCCCATTTACTTTTATCATTTGCTCTTTGTGTGTATATACATTTGTAAAATGTGTTTTTACACACACACACAAACACACACACATTTTCTCCCCAAACCATTGACAGTAAATTGCATATATACTGGCCCTTTGCCTCTAAATACTTGAATAAAGATTTCCTAAGAATCATGGTGCTCTCTTACATAATAGTTAACTTCTCAGTTTCAAAAATTTAAAATTTAACATTGGTGTAATACTTTATTTTCCACTTTCTAATTTTGTCAGAATTTTTTATTTAATTATTTTTTAGTCCAGGACAACGTCCAGTCTGGAACTTTAGTGTTTGTAACATGAAACAATACCTTAGCTTTTTTTTTTTTTTTTTTTTTTTTTGTATTTTACAACATTGACACCCTTGGAAGTGTAGCCATTTAAATTTTTCTAAATTTTTTTTTTTAAGATTTTGTTTACTTATTTGACAGACAGAGATCACAAGTAGGCAGAGAGGCAGGCAGAGAGAGAGGAGGAAGCAGGCTCCCTGCTGAGCAGAGAGCGGATGTGGGGCTTGATCCCAGGACCCTGGGATCATGACCTGAGCTGAAGGCAGAGGCTTTAACCCACTGAGCCACCCAGGCACCCCTCTAAATGTTTTTCATTTTAAATTTGTATATTTCCTCATAATTAGATCAGGTGATGCATTCTGGGCCAGAATCCTAAGTAAGTGACATTATGTCCTCTGTGTGTTTCATTTGGAAGCATGCAATTTCCATCTGCTGCTTTTTGTAATGTGAATTTGACAACCTGATCAAGAGGTGGGTTGACTCCCCACTGTATAGTTAATATTTTCCCCTTGCCACTACTAATAAGCAGTCTGTTGGCGAGATACTTCCAAAACCATGGCTATATTCTGCACTCATCAGAATACCTCCCAGTATCTTTTAAGTTTGCCATAATCTTATTTTAGGCAGGTGTCTTGTAAATACCTAGAATTTGTTTTTTACTCAACACTCTCTCCTTTGAGCTGTCAATTTTAGTCTGTTTATAATTTTTATGAGTAATGATATATTTGGCTTCTGTTGCTAAGCTCGTACATTTTATTTATTTTTATTTTTGTAAAATAAAAAATAAGATCTTTTTAAAAGATCTTATTTATCTATTTGACACAGGGAGAGAGAGATCACAAATAGGCAGAGAGACAGGCAGAGAGGGGAGGGGAAGCAGGCTCCCTGCTAAGGACCCTGGGATCTTGACCTGAGCTGAAGGCAGAGGCCCAACCAACCCACTGAGCCACCCAGGCGCCTCTAAGCTCTTACATTTTAGTTTACCTTTCTTAGAATTTTAAGTTATAGATATTTTATATATACAAAAGAATATAGTTAAAAGAAGAATAATAAATTGAACACATTTATAGATACATTTCTACCTTGGATTTTTGTGCATTTTTTAAGATTCCTTTTTTTTTTTTTTTGGTCTCTACCAGTTTTGGAAGTCACACATTCTGTTTCTGTAGTTGATTACCCTTATGTTTGTAACCTGTATGTTTGACTTGTTAACATCACTCCCCAAACTTCCCAAGCAATAAAAGGACCATAGAAAATCTTTTTTTTAAAGATTTAGTTATGGGGCGCCTGGGTGGCTCAGTGGGTTAAAGCCTCTGCCTTCGGCTCAGATCATGATCCCAGGGTCCTGGGATCAAGCCCCGCATTGGGCTCTTTGCTCAGTGCGGAGCCTGTTTCCCTTCCTCTCTCTCTGCCTGCCTCTCTGCCTACTTGTGATCTCTGTCAAATAAATAAATAAAATCCTAAACATAAGTAAATAATAAACTCCTCTTACTAAAATAAATAAATAAATAAATAAATAAATAAAATAAAGATTTAGTTATTTGTTTGAGAGAGAGAGAGGGAGAATACAGAGGAAGAGTGAGAGTGAGAGGAAGAAGCAGACCCCCGCTGAGCAGAAAGCCAGATGTGGAATTTGATCCCAGCACCTTGGTATCATGCCCTGAGCCAGAGGAAGACATTTAACCAACTGAGCCACCCAGGCACCCCAGGGCCATAGAAAATCTTAACTGCAGCTCTCACTCCCAATCTTAATTGTTACTCTTTTTGATATTATAGGGCAATCTTTTTTTTTCCTACCTCCCAAAGAATCATTATTATCACTGTCTTATTTGGTTGGTGTTTAGATTTGCTATTATACTAGTTGCCTCCATCACTAATCCTTTTGCGTCTTGATCCTTCTGAGTTCCGTCTCCTTCCCTAAGTATATCCTTTTCTTTTTAAATTTTCTTTTTATTTTTTAAAGATTTTATTTACTTATTTGTCAGAGAGAGAGTGTGCACAAGGCAGAGTGGCAGGCTGAGGCAGAGGGAGAAGCAGGCTCCCCACTGAGCAAGGAGCCTGATGCGGACTCGATCCTGGGACCCTAGGATCATGACCTGAGCTGAAGGCAGTGCTTAACCAACCGAGCCACCCAGGCATCCCCCGCTAAGTATATCCTTTAGAAGTCTCTTCATTGAGGGAGTATTGGTGAAAATCTTTATCAGTTCTTTAGAATGGCTTACCTTCACCCTCATTAAATTTTTTTTTTATTATGGTAAATTTCAGACATACGCAAAAGTAGACAGAATGTGGGGCACTTGGGTAGCTCAGTCAACTGAGCATCTGTCTTCAGCTCAGGTCATGATCCCTGGGTTCTGGTGTCGAGCCCTCCATCGGGCTCCCTGCTCACTGGGAGTCTGTCTCTCCCTTTCCTTCTGTGTGTGCTCTCTCTCCCTCTCTCTCTCAAATAAATAAATAAATAAATCCTTTTTAAAAAAGTAGACAGAATAAATTCCAGTGTACACGTGGGTCAATTCATGGCCAATCTCATTTTTTCTGTTCCCCCCACCCACTTTCCCCAGTTCTCAAATTTAAAAGGTTAAGGATTCTGGTTTTTTTTTTTTATTATTTTTTTTTTATTTTACTTAACAGAGACAGAGATCACAAGTAGGCAGAGAGGCTGGAAGTTGGGGGGAAGCAGGCTTCCTGCTAAGCAGAGAGCCCAATGTGGGGCTCTATCCCAGGACCCTGAGATCGTGACCTGAGCCGAAGACAGAGGCTTAACCCACTGAGCCACCCAGGTGCCCCAAGGATTCTGTTTTTAAAAACAAGGGCACTGCAGTGATCAAACTTTGAGAAATTAATAACAGTTCCTAATATCAGACAGTAAAGTGTCCATATTTTTCCCCCTTTGCCTCAAGTTTTCAAAATTAGTTTTTTATTAATTGGGGATCTATACCAAGCCCACACCTTCATTTGATTGAGCTCTACCTTTCATCTCCAGTAATCTATAGATCCTGCCTTCCTTTTTTGCTCCCTTGCAATTGTCTATAGAGGAAACTAGATTGTTTGCCACACAGAGTCATCCACAGGGTGGATTTTGCTGACCATATCCACATAGTGTCCTCTGGCCTGTTTCTCTGTCTCTTTCATTTCTGGAAAACAGATATTTAGATATAGACATTGATGCCAATTTGGGTGTGATTTCTGGGGCAAGAGCATTTCATAGGTGGTAGCGTGTCCTTCTACCTGTCTCGGGGATGTTTTAAGATGGATCAGTGAGTTTCAGTGTTGCAAGTCTGATCTGCACATTATGTATAGTTTCCTGTCAGCTTCTCACAAGGCGGTCACTCGTTGCCATTGCTCAGCTGTCATTTCATTAGGGTGTACGGATTGCACCATTCTGGTTTTGTCGTATTAGGTTAAACGTTTTCTCTCAACTTTCTGGTTACCCTGAAGTATGATTTATATAGGAAAGGCTTGATTCTCTTCTCCTCCCCCTTACTCTGAACCGGTTTTTAAAATAATGTGTTGGTTCCTCTAGCATCCTCCGAAGAGATAGCCAGTGTGATTAAAAAATATATATATATGTCATGATGAACTCATGAATTTTAAAATATTTCATATGTTTCAATCCAGCACAGGTGTTATTTTCTTGATGCTCACACTGCCCCATCTTTGGCCAGAAAGCACCTCTCAGACTCGCTCTTTTTGATACTGTCCGGCTTTGACAGCATCCTTGCTTTCTAGTAAGAGTGGATATCCAGGCTCATCTTGCCTGAGCTGTAACACAGCAGGAGGAAGAGACGCAGCCTAGTGGGTCTTTATAAACTGTCAGCTCCTTGAGGGCAAAACCCAGGTCTCTTCTGTCTGGTGTTTCTTTCGTGGAGCCTGCCTGGTGCCTGGTGTGGGGTGAAGCACAGGGTGGGCTCCCAGATTACGTGTGGCTCGCCAGGGAGGCAGGCACAGAGGAGTCTGAGCTCTGGAAGCTTGACAGGTTACTTCTGTTGGGGGCCCTCTTCCCCACAGAGATCAGCAGGAGTGAAGCTTGACTAATGGTACACCCTGGCCTCAGCCTCTAACCCCCTTGTTTCCCCTGCTCTTTGTCTCTACTCTTCCATGCTTTCCCAGGTCAGAATCATCCAGTCCTGGACATGGGACCACATCGGCGGCTGCAGTGGACGTGGCTGGGGAGGGCCGAGCTGCAGTTTGGGGACCAGACCCTGCATGTGTCCACCGTGCAGATGTGGCTGCTGTTGTATTTCAATCAGACAGAGGTGCCTCAGCTTCTCAGCCTTTGTCTTCTCTTCCCCCTGTCTGCCACTGTTCTAAACTCTGCCCCTTTTTCCCGCCTTCCCTCTTTATTTTCCTTTCCCCTGACTCTCTACTCCTGACCACCCCTGTTTCTCCTCACCAGGAGGTGTCTGTAGAGACCCTGCTGAAGAATTCTGACCTCACCCCAGAGCTGCTGCTCCAGGCACTTCTGCCGCTCACCTCAGACAATGGCCCTTTGACCCTGCACGAGGGTCAGGGCTTTCCACCCAGGGGTAGGTCAACAGGGGCTGGGCTTTGCCACTACTCCTAGGGGATGGGGCACTCATGGTGGGCGTGTGGTAGGGAAAGAACTGGGGTCCCCTTTGCCGCCACTCACCTCTCCCTTCCCCGCCTCCGGTGCTGACTGGGAGTGAGTTCCAGGTATGCTGCGGCTTCGGACGCCTGGGCCCCAGCGCTGTGGGGAGGCCCTGTGGTTGATACCATCCCAGAAGTACTTGAACGTCGAGAAGGATGAGGGCCGAACTCTGGAACAGAAGAGGAACCTCTTGAGCTGTCTTCTTGTCCGTATTCTCAAAGCCCATGGGGAAAAGGGCCTCCATATTGATCAGCTGGTTTGTCTGGTAGGCAGAGGGGACCGTGAAGTTAGGGGATGGAGAGAGTCAGGCTCAGGGTGGAGGCTTAGAGCCAGGGATCATCACAAGGGAAGGTAAACTCTCTCAGTATGAGAACTCTAGGGTGACATTTGCATCTGGGTTTTCTCTTCCTGACAGAGCACTTAGGGAGACAAAAGGTAGAGATGAGACATGAGTGTTCACCATGTGCCAGGCCCTCTTCCAAGATTTTGCGTGATTAAGTCATTTAATCGGCACAGCAGTCTTACGGGATAGGTGATGGTGGTGGTATTAGTTTTATTATTTACTATTATTCCCATTTGACAGAGAAGAAAAGTGAGGCCTGAGAGTTAGTAACACATCCGTAGTCACGCATCTAGTAAGTGGAGGAGCCGAGCATCAAACCCAGGCAGGCTGGCTCCTCTAGGTAAAAGTAGCCTGCCTGTATCCTCTTGTCCCATGCAGGTGCTGGAAGCCTGGCAGAAGGGTCCAAACCCCCCCGGAAGCCTGGCCCGCACCGTTGCAGGAGGCGTGGGCTGTACTAGTACAGATGTCCTTTCTTGCATCCTGCATCTCCTGGGCCAGGGCTACGTGGAACGGCGTGACGACCGGCCCCAGATCCTGACGTATGCCACGCCAGAGCCTACGGGGCCTTGCCGGGGTCAGGCAGAGGTCCCCTTCTGTGGCAGCCAGACCACCAAGACCTCCAAGCCTAGGTAGCTGTTCTCAGTCCCGTTCCCCAGCTGCAAGGGCTCCAAGCCAGTAGGGAGGGATGGGCTCCCAGGACAGGTGGTGCTGTCCGGAGGAGGTTTAGTGCCAAAATCAGGCTCTTTGGCGGAAAGATGCTTGATTTCTTTGTCTTACCCCGTTTTTCCTGCCTCTGTTGTTTCTCCACTTTGCCAGTCCTCATTTCCTTGTCAGCACTGTCATCTCCTTCCTGATCAGGGGCCTTGCTGTTCCTGTCCCCCAGGAGCCAGCCCTTAGGCAAGGGACCCAAACACAAGCTCCTGTATGGATGTCTCTCATTCTAAGCAAAAGTGGAATATCATACAGATACATATTGAGTGCTGATGACTCACTCAGCTCCGTGAAATGTACAAACTAGTTTTCAAGATGCCCGTTCCAAGAGGAGTTTGCCGTCGGATCCCACTAATTAGCTGGCACCCCTAAGGCTTGTCCCATCATATCCTGTTCACCACAGGTTGTTTCGGCACTGCTTTTATGCCTGTCCTCTGCACTGTGTGTAAAGTGAGTTTTCTAGAGGAGTCACTTGCATACACACCACGGGGGATCCCATTAAAAGGCAGATCCCGATTCAGTAGAGCTCCCTGTGACATGCAGGGTGCTGGTCCTTGGCCCATACTTGGAGAAGTAAGACTGTAGACACTGGTTTCTCACCAGATGGATTGCTGGTGTTTGGGGTGGGGTTTACAGTGGGATCATCCCATCCACTGTGGGGATCCCATCCACACCTAGCATCCTGATGCCTGCCTGCCAGATTCCTGTAATGCCCAAATTACTGTGACAGCCAGCCTCAGGCTTAACTTACAGATGCTTCTGTGGAGAGCCACGCTCTGACAGTGGGTCTGGGTGGTCGTCCTGAGGCTGGTTAAGTACGCACAAGCAGGGGTGCACAAGTGAGGAGCTGAGGGCTGGGGGAGGGTGGGTTTCATTTAGTAGATGAGCAGGGCAGGGAGACTGATGGCTGCCTCTTCTCTCTCCTCAAGCCCAGAAGCCGTAGCTGCGCTGGCATCTCTCCAGCTGCCTGCAGGCCGCACCATGAGCCCCCAGGAGGTCGAAGGGTTGATGGAGCAGACCGTACAGCAGGTGCAAGAGACGCTGAACCTAGAGCCAGATGTGGCTCAGCACCTTTTGGCTCATTCCCACTGGGGTGCTGAACAGCTGCTGCAGAGCTACAGTGATAACCCCGAGCCCCTGTTGCTGGCAGCTGGGCTGTGCGTACCCCAGGCCCAGGGCGCCCCTGCACGCCCTGACCACTGCCCTGTGTGTGTCAGCCCACTGGAGCCTGATGACGACTTGCCCTCCCTGTGCTGCAGGCACTACTGCTGTAAGGTGAGGCCCCACCTGCTTCTCGGCAGCCCCTGGCTTTCCACCTCCAGCACAGTTCCTAGGCAGCTCCGGTGTTCCGCCTAGCACTGCCATCTCCTAGCCGGGGCAGTGTTGGACAGCCCGCTTAGTCCCTCTCAAACTGGTTTTGTCATCTGTAAGTGGTGCCTCAGCCTCAACACTCGGAAGAGGAAGGGTGGTTGTCGGGGTCCAGCGATAGGGATCCGTGGCTGTAAAGATGTGCTGTGTATTAGAATCACTGGGAGCTTTTACAAATCCTCATGCTTGGGGCGCCTGGGTGACCCAGTGGGTGAGCATCCGACTCTTGATTCTGGCTCAGATCATGATCTCAGGGTTGTGAGATTGAGCTCCGCATTGGGCTCCACAGCATGGAGCCTGCTTGGGATTCTCTCCCTGCCCTTTCCCCCTGACCCTTAAAAAAAAAAAGAATCCTCATGCTCAGACTATAACCCAGACCAGTTAAATCAGAATCTTGAGGTGAAACCCAAGCATCTGGAGTTCTATTTTATTTTACTTTTTTACATTTTTTAATTTTTTACTTTATTCTTTTAAAGAATTTATTTATTTATTTATTTGAGACAGTGGGGGGCAGGGACCAAGCAGACTTTGTGCTGACCACAGAGCTCAACACAGGGCTCAATCTTGTGACCCTGAGATCATGATCTGAGCTGACATCAAGAATTGGATGCTTAACCACCTGAACCACGCAGGTGTCCCTAGACATCTTGAGGTTTTTTTGTTTTTAAGATTTTATTTATTTATTTGACAGAGATCATAAGTAGGCAGAGAGGCAGGCAGAAAGAGAAGGGGAAGCAGGCTCCCTGTTGAGCAGGGAGCCTGATGTGGGGCTCCATCCCAGGACCCTGGGATCATGACCTGAGTCAAAGGCAGAGGCTTAACCCGCTGAGCCACCCAGGCGCCCCATATCTCGAGTTTTGAAAAACGCAGGTGATTCCAGTGTTCAGCCGAGTTTGAGAACAATAGGTAGATAGATGATGCACACATGTAAACTGTACATCAAGGTGCTTCATAAATGAGACGTGTTAGTAAATTGGTGATGACCGTAGGTTTATGGTTTCCTGATCACCAAGTTTGTTTATCACAGAACATCAGCACTTACCGTATATTCTCATTGAACATAAAAATGAAAGGAAATGGTGTAAACCAGAGAACAGCGTGGAAGTAGAGGGAATTACTGGAAGCCAGGTGTTGCCACTGTGAAGCAGAGCAGAGAAGGCTGTGATGGGGAGTGAGTGGTGCTTGGTGCTGGGGAAGAGGAGTCGAGGTGAAGGGAGCTGGGGTGCTGAGTGTCATATGCTCCCTGCCTCACAGCTCTTAGAACTGATGCTAAGCCCAAATACCTCAAGTTAACAGGATGAGGATGCTTGTTGCCATGAATCTAGCTGCCTCTGCCACCAGCATCCCCGCAGGGGTGGGTGATCTGGGACAGGAGTTGGCAGGCGTGTATACGGGTACTTTTTCGTCCTCCCTTTTTCTCGGCTTCATTATTCCTCTCACGCCTTTGCCTATGCTCCCTTTCTCCAGGTTCTTAATTATTTCCTTTCTGCTTTCACTTTATTGTTCAATTAATATTTTTTCATGAACTCACTGTATGCACAGCACTGGGTGCTGTGTGAGGGGGTGGGGAAATCCAAGCAAGAAATGACCCAAGAGCTAATAATACAAGCAGCTAATACTTACGGGGGACATGTTCTGGGCCATTCCAGTGTGATACATGCATTATCTTGCTTAATTTCCATGGTAGTCGTGCGAGGTAGGTATTTTTTGCTGGAGACAGATGGAGGCGCCCGGAAGAGAGGTTACCTGCTCAAGGTCAGGATTCGGACTTGGGTGGTCTTGCTCCAGGGCCCTCCCTCACACTTTCATGACAAGTGCAGAAAGGAAATACAACTGGGTCACAGGAAGTGACTGAGGTGAGGAGTGGGGGAGGGGCCAGTCAGGGACTTCAGTTTGGGGATGTCAGGGAAGGCCATTCTGAGGAGGGGACTATCTAAGGGAAGAATATGGCAGACAGAGGGGACAGCCAATGCAAAGAAGCTGAGCCTGGTGACCAAAGCACAGTGATGTGGTGGGACAGCCAAAGGAGAGATTTCGGAGGGAGACGGGGGCCCAGTTGTGTTGGGATCGGCAGACAGTGGGCTTGACTTTACAGAGGCCACGGTGGGTTAAGCAGGATAGTGATAGGAAGGATGTGATTTATATTTTTGAAAATATCACTGCGTGTGGAAGAAAGGCTTGGACAGATCAGACATGGAAGCAGGGCACCCATCGGGACTGTTGTACCAAGAGCCAGGAGGTGGTGGGAGTTCAGTCCAGGGTCAGCAGTGAAGAGAGAAGTGGACGGGTTAGGGTACATCAGGAGGCAGAACTGACAGGACTCGGCTGAGCCAACATGGGACTTAGGACAAGGGAATCAAGAGTGCTTCTTGGGTTCTGACCGGAGCATCCGGGTGGCCGAGATGTGTTCTCTACTGAGTTGAGCAAGAAGCTGGGGTAGGGCTTGGTGTGGAGGGCAGGATTTTTTTTTTTTTTTAAGATTTTATTTATTTATTTATTTGACAGATAGAGATCACAAGCAGGTAGAGAGGCAGGCAGAGAGAGAGAGAGGAGGAAGCAGGCTCCCTGCTGAGCAGAGAGCCCGATGCGGGACTCGATCCCAGGACCCTGAGATCATGACCTGAGCCCAAGGCAGAGGCTTAACCCTCTGAGCCACCCAGGCACCCGGAGGGCAGGTTTTTGAAGGGAAATTCAGTCTGTTCTGGCCATGTGAAATTTGAGCTTTTTGTTGGACACCTGTCTGGGCCTGGACAGGGGAATTTGGAATTAAGTGGAGTGGCCTGGCTAGCATCCCACAGGGAAACAGAAGCTGGCCCAGGGTGGTGCCGGGGCACACAGAGCCCCCCTACAGAGTTGTAGAGACCGAGAGCCTGGGGAAAACAGGCTCATTGGAGAAGTCCCAGTCAAGGAGGAGCGGTTGAATAAGTTATAGCTGAGCAGCACCTTGAAATGCAAGAGAACTCAAGAGAAGGGAAATCCTAGGGCTTGGGGCTGTCTGAGGAGGCTTTTGCGTGTGAGTCTTGAGTGACAGGCAGGGTTGGCCGAGGCAGGAGGGGGATATGGGCTGGAGACTGCATTCCAGGTGGGCTGGACAGGGAGGACAGCAGAAACTAGAGCAAGCCTACAGCAGAGGCTCTTTAGGGAAGTGGGGTGGGCTCCAAACTGAGAGGCCAGTCTTAGGCCTCTGTGCCCTAAGGGACCCTGTGTGCCTGCAAGTGTGTGGTCTGAACTTGGAGCATTTTCCTGTTTTATCTCAAAAATGCAGGAATTCTGCGTTCAACTGCCTAGTTTATCTGGGTTTCTTTCACTATAAAAAGGGTTTTGTTTTATTCTGTTTAGTACTTTGCTTTGAGTAGAAATAGTCCGGTAAGGCACTTTCCATTTACCCTGGAGCTTTGGTACCAGGGGGTCTCCTCGGGGTCTAGATGCACCATCTTGGAAAACTCTGCACACTCGGCAGTGTGAAGGAAGGGAGTCATTAATGGGGTATTTTAGGAGGTGCAGGCTACTGATCACGCCTGAACCAAGCAGGGATTACATGGAGGAGGGTCGGAGTAGGAAGAGCATTTATGGGGACAAGCTTTTGCTGCAGTTTAGGGGTGAGGAGATAAGGGCCTGGTTTAGGGCGGTACAGTGACGTGGGAGCTAGAAAAAGATCCGAGAGACTTGAGGCTTCTGACATGGGTTACTGGGACCGAGGGGACGCGGTGGGCGAGGCTATTTGTGAAGAGGCTGAGTCTGGGGAGATGGGAGTACTGAGGAGCCAGGCGAGCAGACGGAGCTGGGAGGAGAGGCCACAGCAATGTTCATAGTGTCCAAGGCCAGCCACCTGGTGGGGGAAAGGCACCCTGTGGCCCCTAGGCCTCCTTCCTCTCCAACCTTCTTGCTTTCTCCAAATCCTTAGCACTTGAATCATCTCCTGTTTCTTGGTTCTCTTACCCATTCCCTCCATGGGCATCCCAGCAATAATGAAAATGAGGCCACTATCTTGACCCACACATTCTCAAAGGCAGCTGTGATTTGGGCCAATCCCAGGAAAGCCCACAGAAGCCAGAAAGGTTAGGGTCCATTGTGAGGTGGCTCTGGAGCAAGGTCGTCCCTGGCCTTCCGCATTGTCAGGGATGAGTGCTAGGTGATTTACCAGGACACCAGTGTCCTCTGCTGCTCCCCTGCTGTCCCTGAGCAGCCCCTCCCTCCCCTGCCAGTCTTGCTGGAATGAGTATCTGACAACTCGGATTGAGCAGAACCTTGTGTTGAATTGCACCTGCCCCATTGCTGACTGCCCCGCGCAGCCCACTGGAGCCTTCATCCGGGCCATTGTCTCCTCACCGGACGTCATCTCCAAGGTAGCCCCTCTTCTGTGGGAGGCTGTGCTGCACAGCCAGAGTGATGGGCCCCAGGGAGTGGACTGATGTGCATGGGGTGGGATGGGGAGGGGCGGTGGTTATGGATGTATGACATCCTGGAGAGCTGGGCTCTCACCGGGTGGCATCTGTGTCCCCACAGTACGAGAAGGCCCTCCTGCGCGGCTACGTGGAGAGCTGCTCCAACCTAACCTGGTGCACCAACCCCCAGGGCTGTGACCGCATCCTGTGCCGCCAGGGCCTGGGTTGTGGGACCACCTGCTCCAAGTGTGGCTGGGCCTCCTGCTTCAACTGTAGTTTCCCTGAGGTAGGTGCCTGCCCAGCCATGCCCCTGAGCACGGCCTGCACCCCTCCCCTGCCAGCACTCCTCTCCATCACACACACACACACACACACATACATACATACAATCACAGGCTACGCCTTGTCATCACACTTTGCCACCAGCTCGAGCTCTGTTCCTCTTCCTGCAGGCCTCCATATGTGACCCCCCTCCCTTGCACACCTACAGCACCACCCTGGGCCCTGGCTCAGGGCTCAGCCATGTCCTCCCTGCCCCCTCCTGCTCTAGGCACACTACCCTGCCAGCTGCAGCCACATGTCCCAGTGGGTCGATGATGGCGGCTACTATGATGGCATGAGCGTGGAGGCCCAGAGCAAGCACCTGGCCAAGCTCATCTCCAAGCGCTGTCCCAGCTGCCAGGCTCCCATTGAGAAGAACGAAGGGTGTCTGCAGTAAGAGGGGGTACTGCGGGCATTGAGGGGGGTCGGAGGGCATGGGACAAGGTGGGAGGCCTGGTGGTAAGGGGGTAGGGGGCCCATGGGGTTCACCAGAGAGCTGAGCAGAGGACAGCAGTTACTCAGCCTGGTCCTGGTGCCCTCCAGTGACTCTTGCTCCTTAACACTCCTTCCCCTAGTTTTAAGTCTGCACCACATGGGGCTGGGAAGCTCGGGTGCGCTCACTAGGGCTTGGTGAGGTTAGAGACTGTCAGGGCACAGAGGGGCCAGGGCAGGTTCGGTGGGGCATCCAGGTCTCATCCGGGGGCTCCCGGTATGGCCCTGACCCAGGGCAGAAGCCCTCTGACCAGCCAGCTTCCTCCATAGCATGACCTGTGCCAAATGCAACCATGGATTTTGCTGGCGCTGCCTCAAGTCCTGGAAGCCAAATCACAAAGACTACTACAATTGCTCTGCCATGGTAAGGGGCCGAGGCCAGGACCAGGGGGTCCCAGCGCAGCCGGGATGGGATGTGGCTGCAGGCCCTGGGCAGAGATGGCTCTGTGTCCTGGGCAGCTGAACTGTTGGGACGGAGGCTCTGTGTGAAGACTGAAGCCACCTGGGCCGACACGTGCTGGGAGTTCTGTCCTGGGAGGGCTGTGCATTCCCAGAGGCACCAGGCCAGAGCCAAGCAGAGCCCATGCCTTGCATCAGAGCCCAGCACCCCTGCTTAGTAGGTGGCTTTGGGCTGGTTTCCGTGCCCACACCTTGGCATCCTCCCCTGCAGAGGGGGAGAATTATGTGACCTACTTCCCAGAGTTAGGATTAGATGGAAAAGTCTGGGCGAAGTGCCTGAAGGTCTGTACGCAGGGTGCCTTCACCCCACCCTTCCCATCAAAGCGCCCAAGAGTCCTCCCTCTCAACCCGTCCTTCCCAGGTTAGCAGAGCAGCTCGCCAGGAGAAGCGGTTTCAGGACTATAATGAGAGATGTACTTTCCATCACCAGGCACGGGTGAGCAGGGAGGGAACAGTTGTGTGGGTGAGGTCAGAGGGCTGGGGTGGAGGGTGGGGCAGGGGCTCCAGATCCCAATCCTGTGGGTGCCGAGTTGTTTTGAGCAGGCGGGGAGGGCTGCCTGTGGTGCTGATCCACCTCACCCCTGCACAGGAGTTCGCCCTGAGCCTGCGGAACCGCCTGTCTGCCATCCACGAGGTGCCGCCCCCCAGATCCTTCACCTTCCTCAGTGACGCCTGCCGGGGATTGGAGCAGGCCCGCAAGGTGGGGACAGGGGATGGAGGGAATGGGGTGGGGAGGGAGGCAGGGCTGAGGTTCAGCAAGGAAAGGGCTGACTTGGGCTCCCACAGGTGCTGGCCTATGCCTGTGTGTACAGCTTCTACAACCAGGACACGGAGCACATGGACGTGGTGGAGCAGCAGACTGAGAACCTGGAGCTGCATACCAATGCCCTGCAGATACTCCTTGGTGCGCCGGCACCCCACCACAACTCCTTCCCCACCCCCATTTCCCACCCTCACCCCCAGCATCCCCACCCAGCAAACAGTGGCAAAACAGCCCCCCAGCCCAGCTACCCCATTGGGTGGTCCTCCACCTCCTCATTCATTCCAGCCTGATCACTACCAGCGATACTTTAGGTATGAAGGCATGGGGTGCTTGGCATGAGGTGCCTAAGGGCGCAGGCCTTCACCTGCCCACTAGATTACCATCGCTCCCTGCACTGGGATGGAGGCCCCACAAGAATGAGTATCTAGTCTGGAGCCCTGCCTGGTAGGTGCGGGTAGGACTTAGGTGGTAGAAGGAAGGAGTCGAAGGAAGCAAAGGAGGGAGGGAGCCCCTGTGGCTTTCCCCCTCTACAGAGGAGACGCTGCTGCGGTGTGGAGACCTGGGCTCGTCCCTGCGTCTGCTCCGCTCGGACTGCCTCAGCACGGGCCTGGAGCTGCTCCGGAGGATCCAGGAGAGGCAGCTGGCTATCCTTCAGCATTCTGCCCAGGTACGAGGCCGGCCTGGGGCCTCCTGGGCCTGGCACAGCCCCTGCCCTGGGGAGGAGGGGATCCAAAAGGAAAGGCAGCTGTTTGGAGACCTGGGCATGCACCTAGCTCCTAGGCCTATCTGCTGGATGCGGCTGGGGCTCCGTCCGCCTGGCGAGTGCTACCCAATAGCCCACAGCAAGGATATTTGCTGTGATGCTCGCTCATCAGAACCCCTGGGAACTTTTCAGTACTTCCCAAGTGGGATGTTGGAATGGGGATCCACTGAGGTTCTTCCTGGCTCTAATACACTGATGTTAGTCTAAACGAGGAGTCCTGCTCTCGGGGAGCTCACAGAGGAGTAAATAACTTGGGCAGACAGGACAGGAATAGACACTGTTAGGTCCTAAAGCACGGAGATGGGGTGCCTCGCCGGCATGACCTATGTCCTCGGAGACTGCCCAAGTTCTGTGACACGCAGACTTGGGGCCATGAAGTCTCAGGATGAGCGGGGGAGAAGAGGTGGGAGCACCTGAGCGAGGGACCTGCAACTGGGAGGCCGGCAGAGAACGGTGGGTGAAGGAATGCTGGGCAGAGGTCCAGGTCCTCCTCTACTCTCCGACTTCCCACATCTCCCCGGCTCCTCGCCAGGACTTCCGGGTTGGTCTGCAGAGCCCATCGTTAGAGGCCCGAGAGGCAAAAGGATCCAACGTCCCTGGCAGTCAGTGAGTAGGGTGGGCGGAGTGGCCACAGGGGCCTGGGAGAGGTGTGGCTTCACGGGGCTGAGTGTGGCTCCCTCTCCCCAGGCCTCAGGGGTCCCCAGGGCTGGAGGTGGATGAGGAGGAGGAGGACGATGATGATGAGGATGATGTCCCTGAGTGGCAGCAGGACGAGTTTGATGAGGAGCTGGACAACGACAGCTTTTCCTATGACGAAGAGTCTGAAAACCTGGACCGAGACACTTTCTTCTTCGGTGATGAGGAAGAGGATTATGAGGCTTATGACTGAGGGGCAGGACACAGGGAACACCTGGAGCCACCCCAGAGTCCTGGGGGCTGAGGGGTGAGGTCGCCCCTTCCTGCTATCATTGGGGGAGGCGATTCCCAGTGTCTGCAGTACCTTCTGTTTACTGAATAAACTTTTTTTCCACGTACTTCTCTGGAAGCAGGCTGTGCAGCTGCATCCCCAAAGGCTAGTGTCAGCTCCCCGCTCCCTCTACATACCCCCAACCTTCATTCTTCACTTTACTTTTGGACCTCCAGACGTTTCTGTTCTCAGGAAGGCCCAAAGCAGACCCATTTGACCTAAGCTGACAAGGGGAAATGAAGGTTTCCAGGGCCCAGGGCCAGGTGCAGGCCTGCCCACTTGCCCCAGACCCTGTCCAGTGGTAGAGGAGGCCGAGAAACACCCCTCCCCACCCCACCCTGGGCCAGCCTTCCTCCAAACTCTTGAACGTTCTTGGCAGGAGTCTGAGGGCATTAGGAAGTACTCTCTCTTGGGGCCTACAGAATGGTAATGGGTCTCTCTACATCTTGAAGTGAAGCAGGAAAGAAAAGGATAATCCTGAGGACATGTCCTGCCCCATCACTCCTATAGACAGAGGTAGAATTTTAAACATAACTTTTAATTTGGTACTGGGGCTGAGGTAGGAGGGGTATGAGGGCAGAGAAGAATTAACAAAGTGGAGTTAAGTCAAGCAGCTGGGGCAGGGGAGGCAGCCACCTGCTAGGGAAGGTCACCCTCAAAGTAGCGATCCAGCATGGCCTCCACCTGGCCCTCCTCGTAGTCCAACACCTGGAACCTCGAGCCGTCTGCCGCTCCCCGGATCATGGCTGAAAGCACTGGGAAGGAAGGGCGGAGGGAGGTGAAGCTCCCCGTCTCCACTCCCTTCCCTGTCCCTGTCCTGTTTCCAGGGTAGGCACTGTCCTCAGAGCCCCCTAGGGCTCGGTGTGCAGAAAGCTGGCGGGGAGGAGGGCCCACCCAGGGCTTGGAGCGCTCACCTCGGCCAGACTGCGGACGGAAGAGGCACAGGATCCGCTTGTTGAGGGCTACAGCCCGGCCCAGCTCATAGCCCACACCCAACGACGGCTGGGTCACTTCGGCCACCACCACTAGGAAGAAACACGAGACTGGGGCTTGGTATCTGGGGCTTGTTAAGGGATGGATGACAGAGTCTCGGTGTGGTGAGGAGGGAACTCCCTTCCTGGTGTGGACCACAGGCCTGTCCAGGGGACCTAACAGGAATTTGTGGGCAGGAGGGGGAAGTGCTCACCATCTGCCTGCTGCAGCCAGGCCAGGTCCCGCTCATGGATGAGCCTGTCACCCCCAGCAACCTCTTCCCCTGTGGAGTAGGAAAGTCTGGTCAAGGCCAAGTCTCTGCCTGCCTGGTCCTCAGCACTCATTACCTCTCCTCTACCCTTGCCGCCCCCAGCCCCCATATCTGCCCAGCGCAGGTGGGGTGGGGGGCAAGGCATGCTAAGTGACCTCTGAGGACCCACCAAAAACTAAGGCTCCAGGGAAAAGATGAAATGGAATAGCCACAAGAAAACTTCCAGGAGGGATGTGATTAGGGTCAGATGAGGGATACAGAGGAGACTACGGGAAGGACTATACCTCACTGTGGGTGAGGGATCAGAGATGGAGAGGAGGACGACTAGCCTCCTGAGGTGCAGGGTGGAAACGGCAGGCAGAAGCAAGAGACTGGCCGGGCAAACAAAGGCTGAACAACCAGAGCCCAACTCCGGCTTCGGCGGGTGCCGGCATCGGCTTCGGCTGAGAGCTTGATAGGACTCCTGGCTGCTCTACCAGCTCTCCAGGCAATGGTGAGCCCCACCAAACTTTGATACAATGCACGACCAATAGGAGGGGTTGGGAAGGAGGGTAGAGAAGAGGTGCTCTTACGGGGGTCAGAGGTGCTCTCAGTCCTGGCTTGGAGAAACGTTACTGCCTGAATCAGAAGCAAGTCTCTGGAGAGCTTGTTAAAAATACATTGGAAGCCTTCACCCCAGACTGCTGTGAGCCAGCATTTTGAACAAGTTCCCTCAGACTACATTGGAGCACACTGAAGTTCCAGAACCAGTGGGTGGGGTGTGTGTGGAAGGGACATGCCCTGAAACCAAAGAATCTTAAGCCTCCGGGCCCGGCACTCACACAGGCCCTTTCCAGTGCCCTAGCAATTTTGTTCGGTGATTTCACCCAATAAGGGAGCAGAAGGCAGGCAGAGGACAGAGCACAAGCTGACATGGGCCAACTCCTGCGCGCCCCACTCCCAGGTGGGATAGGTGTGGCCTTCCTCAGGCACTCCCGGCTGTCCTAAACTAAGGGAAGGAAACACAAATGGTGAACTAATAGGGACCCCAGTCCTGCAGGGCAGGAGTCTCCCCTGTTTACCAATGTCTTAGTGATTCACAAGAAAAAAGCATTCAAATCAATAACTTAACTTCCGGAGACCCATAACTCAATTTTCTGGAGCCCGAGCAGCACCCTCCCCTCCACAGCCATGTGGGAGACAAAGGTAAAGGAAATGTTGGTAAAAATTAAATGTCCTTATAATCTGCAGCCCACTGGCAAGTACTTGAGGCAGGCAGAGTATAACGTTCCTCCAGGAATCTCCCAACAATCTCAATGCTCTGCTACAGGGGAAAACCACCTTAGGCTGACAATGACTTTGGTATCTTCCTCAGCATGTCAAAGTCCTCTTGGACACCTTCCTTTTTCCTTATCTTCTCCAACTCTCAAGTCTATAATCGGCCATTCCTCACAATCCCAGGGCAGCAGCTCCTTCTGTCCACGGTCCTGTCCCTGCACTCTAATAAAATCACCTTTTTGCACCAGAGACATTTCAAGAATTCTTTCTTGGCTGCGGGCTCTGGACTCCAACCTCACCAACATTCCAAAAACTGTATCACACCTTTTTAAACAGTTCTCCAAAATTGCCTTAGATCCCACAAATCCTGGATCCGCTCCTGGGTCTGCCGAGGGGAAAGCACTTCCAAGGTTTTCCGAGCAGAAGCCCAAGAGTTCTAGGCACAACTTTCCAAACTAGAAGAGTCGCGGAGATTCTAGACCAAAAATGATCAAAACCACGCTTTAGAAAGACCCAGCAGCCAGGAAGTTAGCAGCCTGATGAGAGGGCGTGAGAAAGATGGTGGTCGGGTCCGTGAGGTCCAAGAGAGGGCGGATACCTTGACCGCCAAGGGGGAAGCAGGAGGATTAGCTTTGTCTTAGGTGGGGGAGCAGGTGCGGGCAGGTGAAGCGGGAACTGCCGCAGCCCCGTTCACGCGCATTCTGCTTCTCCCTGCTCGGTCCCTGGAAAGAGGGGGAGAAAGTTCTCCAGGAATGACTCAAGTCAAGAGAACTGAATGCGGAAACCGGGCTCCCGCCCGCAAGCTCACTGGGACCCCCGCTGTCCGAGTCCCGGCTCCCTTTCCCGGCTGGGCGGGGGTGGGGAGGGGGGAGTGTAATCTCGGTACCGGGGCGGGACCGGCCCGCCTCACCGCGCCCCGCCGCCCGCCTCACCGCGCCCCGCCGCCCGCCTCACCGCGCCCCGCCGCCCGCCTCACCGCGCCCCGCCGCCCGCCTCACCGCGCGCTCCCAGTTCGGCGGCCGCCACGTGCTCCGTGAGCACCGCCCCGAAGCGCCGCAACCGCGACACGATCCGCCCGTACAGCGCCCGGTCCTCGCGCCCGCCGCGGACGCTTCCGCAGAAGTACAGGGCCCGGCGGCCGGGCTGGCCCGGCTGGCCCGGCTCCCCGCTTTCCCGCGCTCCGGCCGCCGCCGCCGCCATCCCGCCGCCGCCGCCGCCGCTGCCGCCGCTCCCCTCTTCGCGCCAGGGGGCGCCCGCTCGCGGCCACGTGACCCGCCCGGCCCGGGGACGCCGCTTTGGGTCCTCAGAGGCTGCTCCAGCGAGTGGCGGGCGAGGTGGGAGCACGGCGTTAGCCTCCGGACGCTGACGACGGCGCGACTGGAAACCCACCGGCTCCCCGGCTTCGTCCCTGCGGCTGGTCGCCCACAGCCCACCCGCTCCTGCGCCCCCGGCCCGGCGTCCCCCATCTCAGCTAGACGCGGGGACATCCTGTGGTGACTCCAGCTCCTCCTCCTCTCCCTTTACGCAGCCACGCTGGCTCTCCTCGAGCATGCTGGCCTTGCCCTTTACCTTTGCTGTAGCCTGGAACCGTCTTTTCCAGGTAGCCCCCTGGAGCACTCCCTCACCTCTCCCGTCTTCACAGGTCACCGTCCCTGACCATCCTGTTCAACACGGCAGCCTCCTGTTCCCAGTCCTCCCTGTTGCCCGCCTCCGCCTTACCTTCTATCCTTCTTCCTGACACACTGATTAATTTTGTTGGTTGTCTTTCTATACCCAGTAGAATGTGAGTTCCCAGGAGGGCAGGAGCTTTTCTCCGTTTTGTTCACTGCTAGATCCCTAGCTTCTAGAACTGTGCTGGACACACTGGGACTAGTTATCAAATATTTGTTGAATGAATGAGTGAGTTCAGATGAGAAGTTCTATTTGCCAGCACTTTGTCATCTGCTCAGCCCTATAGTAGGCTGATAGAAGCAGGCTCTTCAGGGAGGTTGGCGGACACAACATTGTTCGCTGGTCATAATGATTATTTCCCGCTCATTAGGTAATGGAAAAACACAAACTTAGGACAAAAAAATCAAATGGAGTACTGGGTGGAAACTGAGTCATGACACCCCAATCCCGTTCGCTAGAAGAAAGCTCTGTCGTGCTGACTTCCGAATTCTTCCTGAATGATAACTATAAAATACCAAGGAATGGGGTTACAGGGCTGACACAGTAATTTTTAAGATGCAGTGACTTTTGGCTCAGGTCATGATCTCCAGGTCGTGGGATCGGGCCTCGCTTGTTCGAGCACTCTCTCTCTCTCAAATAAATAAATAAATAAATCTTAAAATATAAAAATAAAAATAAATAAGTAATACAAAGGCACAGGGGGGCCTGGAGGACTCAGTTGGAAGAGCATTCGACTCTTGATCTCAGGTTGTGAGTTCGAGCCCCATGTGGGGTGTAGAGGTTACCTAAATAAGTAAACCTAAAAAAAAAAAAAACGCAAAGACACAAAGAGAAAGCAGAAATTTTTATGCTATCTCTGTCCTCTGGTGGGCTCAGCCACAGGTACATAGACCGTGGGGCAAATATGTGCAGAGCCATCGGCTAGTGCCCCAGGCACCCTCAACCCCTTGCTCACTCTTTCAAATAAGTAAAAATCTTTAAGAAAAAGTAAAAAATAAAAGATTTATTTATTTATCTTAGGGGGGTGGGGGGGCAGAGGGAGAGGAAGAGAGAGAATCTTAAGCAGGCTCCATGCCCAGCACTTGGCCTGACTTGCAGCTCCATCTCACATCCCTGAGATCATGACCTGAGCCAAAATCAAGCGCCTGTAGCTTAACCGACTGGGCCACCCAGGTGCCCTACCCACAATTCCATTTAAATGATCTGCTTTCTGTCCTCCAAATAGGACTTTTCTGGACATTTCACTTAAATGGAATCATTTAGGGGTGTCTGGGTGGCTCAGTGGGTTAAGGCCTCTGCCTTCTGCTCAGGTCATGATCTCAGGGTCTTAGGATCCAGGCCTGGATCAGGCTCTCTGCTCAGCTGGGAGCCTGCTTCCCTTCCTCTCTCTCTGCCTGCCTCTCTGCCTACTTGTGATCTCTCTCTCTCTCTTTAAAATAAATAAAATCTTTAATAAATAAATAAAGAAATACAATCTTTAAAAAAGAGGGATCATTTAACATCAATTTTCACAAAATATTATTAAATTTTACATGTACAATTGACAGAATGTATTAATATGTGTTATACTTCATAAAGCTGTTTTTAATTTTTATTTTATTTTTTAAGATTTTATTTGACAGAGAAAGTGAGAGAGGGAACACAAGCAGGGGAAGGCGCAGAGGGAGAGGGAGAAGCAGATTCCCTTGTAAGGCTCCAGCACTCAAACCCAGGACCCTGGGATCATGACCTGAGCCAAAGGCAAATGCTTAACGACTGAGCTACCCAGGCACCCCATAAAGCTGTTTTTTAAAAAGTAAAACTAAAGCAGGGGAAATAGTAGATAATGTAATGTAATGAGACTCAACAATTATCAATTTATGACCAATCTAATTTCATCTGTGTATCCATATCCAATTGCCTTGCTCTACTGTTTTGATACAAATTCAAGATTGAATTTTTTTGGTAAATATTTTAATATGTGCCTTTAAAAGATATCTTATTTTTATTTTACTATTTTTTAAAGATTTTATTTATTTATTTGAGAGAGAGAGAGTGAGCAGAAGGGAGAGGAAGAGAGAATGCAAAGCAAACTCTCCACTGAGCCTGACAGGGGCTCGATCTCTGAATGCTGAGATCATGACCTGAGCTGAAACCAAGAGTCACACACTTAACTGACTGAGCCACCCAGCTGCCCCAAGATACACTTAAAATAAAGAGGCACCTGGTTGGGTCAGTGGGTTAAGGCCTCTGTCTTTGATCCCAGAGTCCTGGGATTGAGCCCCGCGTCCGGTTCGGTGGGGAGCCTGCCTGCCTGCCTCTCTGCCTACTTGTGATCTTGGTCTGTCAAATAAATAAATAAAATCTTAAAAAAAAAAAAGTAACCAAAATACCATTATCCCAGCTAAAATACTTATTAAGATTTTTTAACGTCAACAAGTATTCAACTATGGTTCAAATCTCCAATTGTCTTAAAAATGTTGTGTTTGTTTACAGTTCATTTGTTTAAGAGCAGAAGCCATGGTGCGCCTATAGGTGGCTCAGTCAATTAACTGTCTGCCTTGGGCTTGGGTCATGATCCCAGTTCTCCCTGCTTGGTGGGGAATCTGCTTCTCCCTCTGCCTCTCCCTCTGCTTGTGCTCTTTCTCTCTCCATCAAATAAAGAAAGAAATAAAAATCTTTAAAAGAAAAAAAAGGAATGGAAACAGATCTTCAGCCACCGAGAAGTTTCCATGTGCCCCATCCCAGTCACAGCCTCATTTTCCTCCAAAAGTACACGCTGCCCATACATTTATAGTAACGACAAAAATTGGGCATAAATAAACTTCTTTATGGTTTTATCACCCAAATGTGCATTCCTAGTCCTACAGTTTAAACAGATTCATTTTTTTAGTATTTTCAAAAGTCTCTTTTAATATCCAGCTTTGAGGAAGTATTTTTTTTTTTGAAGCATTTGTTTTGTGTGAGACACTCAGTGGACACTAGAGGAACTACAAAAAGGAATAAAGCCTGAGTCTTTATACCGGTCTGGGGAAGGGCCAGCCTTGGCTCTAGAGTCGAGGTCAATTTAATGCCAAGCAGCGACATACGAAGTGTTGAGCAATTCAAAGAAAGCAGAAATCAGGCCTGTGGGGCATGCCTTCCCGTTTATCCTCACACTGGTACTGGTTAATACCCAGATCAAACAAACACCTGCTTCTTCACCAAGAGGGAATAGTAGGGACCAGATTTACCCTCCCATGTTTTGTGTTCATTTATTTTTCAAATGTGATCCTGCTTTCTCAGATATGTTTTAGAGAAAGCAGGGTTGAGAATCTTTGCTCTAATACATATTGTATCCACCTTACCTGAGTATGTTCTCAGTCCCCTTCCTCCCTCCCCTCTTTCCTCCTTTCCTCCCTTCCTCCCTTCCTTCCAGCAAGCTCTCTGCCCAGTGGGGCCTGAACTCCCTACGTTGAGATTAAGAGTCACATGATCTGCCCACAGAGCCAGCCAGGTAGGGCCCTCTGACTCTTATTTCCTCACCATCCTAGTTGCTATGATGTTTTCTTACGATGGGGATTTTGTGCAGGGAGGGAGCATCTGAAATCTTTTTTTTTTTTAAAGATTTTATTTATTTATTTGACAAGTAGGCAGAGAGGCAGGCAGAGAGAGAGGAAGGGAAGCAGGCTCCCTGCTGAGCAGAGAGCCCGATGCGGGACTCGATCCCAGGACCCTGAGATCATGACCTGAGCCGAAGGCAGCGGCTTAACCCACTGAGCCACCCAGGCGCCCCATCTGAACTCTTCATCTGCTGTTCAGTGTCAGGCATCTGCGAGAGGCCAAAATGGGGAGTTCAGCCTAGTGTTCATGTTCAGATTTTTTTGTGAATAATTATGAATTTAAAAACTTTTTTTTTTTTAAAGATTTTATTTATTTATTTGTCAGAGAGACAGTGAGCGAGAGTGAGCACAGGCAGACAGAAAGGCAGGCAGAGAGGCAGAGTCAGAGGGAGAAGCAGGCTCCCCGCTGAGCAAGGAGCCCGATGTGGGACTCGATTCCAGGACGCTGGGATCATGACCTGAGCCGAAGGCAGCTGCTTAACCAACTGAGCCACCCAGGCGTCCCCGAATTTAAAAACTTTATAAAATTTAGCAAGTATGAGTAAAGTTTGGAGAATGGTATATCATATATCCTTGTGTCTGCTACTCAGGGTTATCAAATCTTAAAATCTTGTTATATGTATTTCAGATCTATCTATACATTCTATATATCATAATATCTATTGTAAATATCTGTTATTTTATTTTTTTTTAAGATTTTTTTTTCTCTTTTTAAAGATCCCATCCATTTTACTTGATAGAGAGATCACAAGTAGGCAAAGAGGCAGGCAGAGATAGAGGGGGGAAGCTGGCTTCCCGCCGAGCAGAGGGCCCGATGTGGGGCTCGACCCTAGGACCTTGAGATCACGACTGGAGCCTAAGGCAGAGGCCCTAACCCACTGAGCCACCCATGTGTCCCATTTTTTTTTTTAAGATTTTTATTTAGTTATTTGACAGAGATCACAAGTGGCAGAAAGGCAGGCAGAGAGAGAGGAGGAAGCAGGCTCCCCACTGAGCAGGGAGCCTGATGTGGGGCTCAATTCCAGGACCCCAGGATCACAACCCGAGCTGAAGGAAGAGGCTTTAACACACTGAGCCACCCAGGCACCCCGATATCTGTTATTTTAATAATAGATATATATGTATATAAAATCTATCTATAATAGATATCCATGTATCCAGCAGATATCATATCTAAAATAAATATAATAGATAATAGATTACTTATATGTAATTGTCTATACACGCATACACTAGATCAAACTGGTTGGTTATATTTGTAGTTTTCAGATCTTTTTCTTTATTTTTTTCCCACTTGTTAATTACTGAGGTAATTTTTTTGAAATCTCCCTTTGACAGTGTACTTAAATTTTTTCCTTGTAATTTTACCTATTTTCATTTTGTATTCTGAGACTATTATTATGTGTGTACAAGTTTAGAATTTTTATATGTTCTTAGTTGTATACATTTTGTCCTCATGATGTGATCCACTTTTCCCCCAATAAATCCTTTTAGACTTACATGTTTTTACATCTTCAGTTTTAACATTTTTGTCTCTTAAGCAGCTTATACCTGCATTTTAACAAACCTGATACTCTATCAATGAATTTCTTCCATTTATATTTATTGTGATTACTAACATATTTGGATATTTTCCTATTATCCTCTTTCGTGCTTTATATTTGCCATGCTTTTCCTTGCTATTTCTGTTCTTTGTCACGCTTTTTCCCCCACTGTGGTTTAAAAATTTTTTTCTTTGGCATTGCATTAGTGTTAGGTGTACAACATAATGACTTGATATAAGTGTGTGTTGTGAAATGATCGCCACAGTAAGTTTAGTTAACACACATCACCACATAATTACAAATATTTTTTCTTGTGATGAAAAGTTTTATGATCTACTCTCTTAGCATCTTTCAAATATACAATGAAGTATTATTAACTATAGTCACTATGATGTACCTTACCTCCCCAGGACTTGTTTATCTTATAACTGGAAATTTGTACCTCTTGACCACTTTCTTCCACTTTGCACAATGTCCCTCCTATCTTGACTCTTGTAACTCCCAATCTGGCTTCTGTGTTTATGAGCTTGTTTTTGTTGTTTTTTTTTTTTTTTTCTTAAGATTGAACATAGCCATTCTAAGAAGCACCAGGTGACATATCATTGTGAGTTTTTTAAAGATTTTTTTCCACTTTTTAAAAAATTTTTATAAACATACAATATATTTTTATCCCCAGGGGTACAGGTCTGTGAATCGCCAGGTTTACACACTTCACAGCACTCACCATAGCACATACCTTCCCCAATGTCCATAACCTCACCCCCCTCTCCCAACCCCCCTCTCCCCAGCAACCCTCAGTTTGTTTTGTGAGATTAAGAGTCACTTATGGTTTGTCTCCCTCCCATAAAGATTTTTTTTTAAAGTAATCTCTACACCCAGCATGGGCCTTGAAACTACAACCCAGAGATCAAGAGTTGCACACTCTACCAACTGATAGACTGCCAGGCACCCCAAAGATTTTATTTTTAAGTAAGCTCTATACCCAATGTGGGACTCAAACTTACAACCCTGAGATGGGAGTTGTATGCTCCACTGACTGAACCAGCCAGGCGCCCCTATCACTGTGGTTCTGATTTGCATTTTCCTAATGATTAGTAACATTGAGCACCTTTTCACATTCCTATTGGCCATTTGTATGTCTTCTTTGGAAATATATCTGTTCAGGGCCTTTGCCTGTTTTTAGTTGGATTTTTTGTGTTTTTTTGTGTGTGCTATTGAGTTATATGAGTTCTTTATATATTTTGGGTATTAACCCCTTATCAGATATATGATTTACAAATTTTTTTTTCCCATACCATAGGTTGTCTTTTTATTTTTCTGATTGGGGGTTGGGGGTTGGTTTTTTTGTTTTTGTTTTTGTTTTTTGCTGTGCAGAAGCTTTTTAGTTTGATGTAGTCCCACTTGTTTATTTATTCTTGTTGTTGACTGTCTTTTATGTGTCATATTAAAAAAAAATCATTGCCAATAACCATGCAAAGGAGATTTTCCCCTATGTTTTCTTCTAGGAGTTTCATGGTTTCAGGTCTGACATTAGTGTCAGACATGGTTAGGGGTCCTCCAATTAGAGGCGCACCTGTGTGGCTCAGTCGGTTAAACATCCCACTCATAGTTTTGGCTCAGGTTGTGATGCCAGGGTCATGGAATTGAGTCCCATGTTGGGCTCCTTGTGCAGCACGGAGTCTGCTGGAGATTTTCTTTCTCTCTCTTCCTCTACCCCTCCCCCTGCTTGCATGCACACTCTCTCTCACTCTCTCATATAAATAAATCGTGTTTTTTTTTTTAAAGATTTTATTTATTTGTTAGAGAAAGGGAGAGAGAGAGAGAGAGCACAAGAACAGGCAGGCAGACTGGTAGGCAGAGGCAGAGGGAGAAGCAGGCTCCCTGCCGAGCAGAGAGCCCGATGTGAGACTCGATCCCAGGCCGCTGGGATCATGACCTGAGCCGAAGGCAGCCGCTTAACCAACTGAGCCACCCAGGCGTCCCTCTCATATAAATAAATCTTAAAAAAAAAAAAAAATAGAAAAGAGGGATACCTGGGTGGCTCAGTCCGTTAAGCATCTGCCTTTGGCTCAGGTCATGATACCAGGGTTCTGGAATCGAGTCCCACATCAGGCTCCCTGCTCAGTGGGGAGCCTGCTTCTCCTTCTGCCTGCCGCTCGCCCTACTTGTGCTTTCTCTCTCATTCTGACAAATAAATAAATAAAATCTTAAAAAAATAAAACAGACAGAAAACTAAAAAAAAAAAAAAAATCCAATTTGAGTTAATTTTTGTGAGTGGTATAAAATAGGGATTTAGTTTTGTTTTTTTTTTTCTTTTACATGTGAATATCCAGTTTTCCCAGAACTGTTTATTGAAGACACTGTCTTTTAAAAAATTTGTTATTTTATTACTTTTTAAAGATTTTATTTATTTATTTGACAGAGAGAGAGACGGTGAGAGAGGGAACACAAGCAAGGGGAGTGGGAGAGGGAGAAGCAGGCTTCCCGCAGAGCAGGGATCCTAATGCAGGGTTGGATCCCAGGACCCTGGGACTGTGACCTGAGCCGAAGGCAGACACTTAATGACCCAGCCACTCAGGCACCCCTCAAAATTTTTTGAATTGAATTATAGTTGACCCACACTGTTACATTAGTGTCAGGCATACCACATAGTGATTGGATGAGTCTAGATGTATGTTCGGAAGTGTAGCCTCCCTCTGTCACCACACAGCGCTGTTACAGTACCATTGACTGTACTCCCTATGCTCTTCCTTTCATCCCCATGACTTCCTCCATAACTAGAAGACTGTATCTCCCACTCCCCTTCACCCATTTTGTCCACCCTCCTACCACTTCCTCCTACCTCCTCTCAGCAGCCATGTTTACTATCTTATTTAGGAGTCTGTTTCTCTTTTATTGTGGGTTTTTTTTTTTGTATTTGTTTGTTTTAGATTTCACATATAAATGAAATCATACAGTATATGTGTTTCTCTGTCTGACTTATTCTACTTAGCATAATGCCCTCTAGCTCCATCCATGTGGTCACGAGTGGCAAGATCTCATTCTTTTTTGTGGCTGAGTAAGAGCCCACTGTCTCTATACACCACATCTTCTTTATCCATTCTTGTATCCATGGACACTTGGGTTGCTTCCATATCTTGGCTATTGTGAATAAAGCTGCAGTGAACTACAGGGGTGCTTCTGTCTTTCTAAATTAGTGTTTTCATTTTCTTCAGGTAAATACCCAGAAATGGAATTACTGGATCATATGATACCTCTATTTTTAGGGTTTGTGGTTTTTTAAGATTTTATTTATTTATTTGAGAGAAAGTGGAGGAGTGCACAAGCAGAGGGAGGAGCAGAGGAGACGGAGATGGGAAGGAGAAAGAATCCCAAGCAGACTCTGAGCTTAGCTTGGAGCCAGATGAGGGGCTCAATTTCATGACCCAGAGATCATGACCTGAGCTGAAACCATGAGTGAGACACACAAGTGGCTGAGCCACCCAGGCGCCCCTGACTGACTTATTTCTCTTAGCATAATACTCTCTAGCTCCTTCCACATTGTTGCAAATGGCAAGATTTCATTCTTTTTAAACATTTGATTTTTAAGTAATCTCTACACCCAGCGTGGGGCTTGAACTTATAACCCCCAGATCAAGAGTCTGTATGCTCTAGTGACTGAACTAGCCAGGTGCCCCTATTTTTAGTTTTCTTTTTTTTTTTTTTTAAAGGAGCCTCCACACTGTTTTCCACAGTGTTTGCACCAATTTACATTCCCACCAACAGTGTGAGAAGGTTCTCTTTTCTCCACATCCTTGCCAAGACTTGCTATTTTTTGTCTTTTTGAGACTAGCCATTCTGATAGGTATGGGGTGATATCTCATTGTGGTTTTGATTTGTATTTCCCTGATGATTAGTGATGTTAAGTATCTTTTCATGTATCCATCAGTCATCTTTATGGAAGAAATTGTCTTTTCTTCACTGAATATCCTTGGCTCCCTTGTCAAATATTAGTAGGACTTATATGCATGGGTTTTTGTGCTCTTGGTTCTGTTTCACTGGTTATATGTCTGTTTTTATGCTGGTACCATACTGTTTTGATACTCTAGCTTTATAACATAGCTTGAAATCAGAAGGTGTGATGCTTCCCACTTTATTCTTCCTTCTCAGAATTGCTTTAGTTATTCAGGGTCTTTGTGGTTCTATTATAAATTTTAGGGTTTTTTTTTCTACTTCTGTAAAAAATGTCCTTGGAATCTTGATAAGGATTTCATTGAGTCTATAGATGGCTTCGGGTACTATGTATGGTACAGTTTCTTGTACCTATTGGCTATTTGTATGTCTTTTTTGGAAAAATGTCTATTTAGATTTTCTGCCCATTTTTATTTATTTATTTATTTTTTAAAGAATTTATTTATTTATTTGACAGAGAGATCACAAGTAGGCAGAGAGGCAGGCAGAGAGAGAGGAGGAAGTAGGCTCCCTGCTGAGCAGAGAGCCTGATGCGGCACTCGATCCCAGGACCCTGGGATCATGACCTGAGCCGAAGGCAGTGGCTTAACCCACTGAGCTACCCAGGTGCCCCCTTCTTCCCATTTTTAAAGTGGACTGTACTCCCCCCCCCCGCATTGAATTGTATGAGTCCTTTATGTATTTCAGATATTAACCCTTTAACAGATTTATGACTTGCAAGCATTTTTCTCCCATTCCATAACTTGCCTTCTCATTTTACTGGTTTCCTTTGTTGTTGAGCCTCACCTGTTTAACAAGCAGAAACCTGGGCAGGAAATATGAAACAATGATGTTTGAACATTGGCCATCAGGCAGTGTAGGACAGCGATCCCCCCACCCCCCAGACTAAAAACAGCCAGGTGAGCTTTTGTTTACCGCGCCCACATATTACCTGCAGGTTTTCTGGGTTTCCAGGTTGAGCCCATCTGTCTCCTGGAGCTGAGGAGGCAGACTGGGGAGTCCACGGAGGCCAGGGTAGCTGGTGTGTGGAACAGAGCACAGGACAGAAGAGAGAGAGCTTTGGAATCTTCAGAGTGATCTCTGTGAGGGTCGGCTGCGGACTGATCAGCACAGGTGTGTGAGGAAACTTGCTGTAGCAGGAAAAGAGCTACCTGAAAGCAGCAAAGTGAACAATTTCCATAGCTCACACAGCAATGCAAAAAGTGCATGTTCCCTCCAGTCAATGTAGGAAAACCTCATAATTCATGGGGCATGAGGTAAAATATGCTGAAGTCTTTTGCCTCAGGGGTGGGGAAAATTATCCCTAGACTAGAAGCTATTAGGTTCCACCTAATAAAGCTTAACGAGTAAGCCTTAATGGATCAAACTGTTTCTGAGTAAATTAGTTGCATTCTAGAACAAAGCTTAAGAATATTTGCTTAAATACAAAAATATTGTATACAAACAAAAACACAAACCCAACAAAGTAAAATTCACACTATTTGGCATCCAGTAAAAAAAAAAATATATGGTATGGAAAGAAGCAAAAAAATATGACCCAGAGTGAGAAGAAAGATCAATTGAAAGTGGTCTAGAAAGTATTCAGATAATAAAGTTTGTAGGCAGGTACATTAACATGGTTATTATAAGTATTCCGTATGCTTAAGAAGTTAGAAGAAAAATTGAACATGAAAGATTTTTGAAAGACCCAGATTATGGGGCGCCTGGGTGGTGTAGTCAGTTAAGCATCTGACTCTTGGTTTTGGCTCAGGTCATGATCTCAGGGCTGTGAGATCGAGCCCTATATTGGGCTCCACACCCAGTGTGGGGTCTGCCTGTGACTCTCCCTTTCTTCCACTGCCCCTCCCCTGGATCATACACACACACTCTCTCTCTCAAAAATAAATCAATCTTAAAAAAAAAAAAAAGAAAGACACAGATTAAATTTCTAGAGATGTAAACTAGAATGAAAAATACATCAGATGGGATTAATACCAGCTCAGTTGCTCTAAAAGATAAAATTAATGAACTTGAATTCTTATCAGTAGACACTATGTAAAACAAAGCACAGTAAGAAAAAAAGACTGGGGAGAAAAGGAACAAAGCATCGGTGAGCTGTGGAAAACTTCAAGTGGGTAATTGGAGTCCTGAAGGAAAGGGAAGGCAGAAAAAATATTTGAGAAAATAATGCCTGAGATTTTTCCAAACTTGATGACATATAATTCCACAGCTACAAGAGCTACAAACCCTAAGCACAAGAAACATGGAAAACAACAACAACAGCAACACTACATTCAGGAGCCTGAGTGTCTCAGTGGGTTAAGCCTCTGCCTTTAGCTTAGGTCATGATCTCAGGATCCTGGGATCAAGCCCCACTTGCTCGCTCGCTCAGGCTCTCTGCTCAGCAGGGAGCCTGCTTCTCCCTCTCTCTCTGCCTGCTGCTCTGCCTACTTGTGATCTCTCTGTGTCAGATAAATAAATAAAATCTTAAAAAAAACAACAACCTAACAACCAACCAAACAAACAAAAACTATGTCAACTCACATCATACCCAAATAGCTTTAAAACTGGGATAGAGAGAAAATCTTTAAAGTAGCCATAGGAGCAATGGATATTACATACAGAGAAACAAAGGTAAGGATAATTGCTGATTTCTTTCTTTCTTTTTTTTTTAGATTTATTTATTTATTTATTTATTTGTTTATTTATTTATTTGACACAGAGAGATCACAAGTAGGCAGAGAGGCAGGCAGAGAGAGGAAGGGAAGCAGGCTCCCTGCTGAGCAGAGAGCCCGATGCGGGACTCGATCCCAGGACCCTGAGATCATGACCTGAGCCGAAGGCAGCGGCTTAACCCACTGAGCCACCCAGGTGCCCCTAATTGCTGATTTCTCATCAGAAACAATACAAGCTAGAGTGACAATCTTATAGTTCTGGGGACAAAATTGTCAACCTAGTATCCCAACTCAGTACTCAGATTAGACTGTGTTCTTCAGTGATTTCCTGTCTGAAGGTCTAGTTCCCCTGACATTGACTCTGACATGGAGAGGATCATACAAGAAATTGACCGGGAAGTATTCTGAAGATCAACATCAGTAGAGGAGTGAAGAAAGCAGGACAATAGAAGTCCTGGCTGACCATAACAGGAGTTTTGAAAATGGATGTCCCTTCAGAAGTATCCCGAGATGGGGTGAGGGGGCCAGACCTTTGTCCTCACAGGCTGATGATCATCGGTTGGATATGGATTGTGCCAGAAAGGGCTCATGATGTTGAGGGGCAGCATTCTTGGCCAGGGGCAATTTCCAGAGAGGGAGTCAGCTCAGAGCACTCAGACTTTAGCACCCAAGGCAGCTAAAGGAATGAGTATCTCAATTCTGGAGGGGGATCTGGATGGCTCGTGACATTTTCCATTACACTTCCAAAAACCAAGTGTAGAAAATCCAGTCTTCTTAGCATGGCTCACAGGGCCCTATGTAATCTTGAGTATGTCTACCCCCAGCTTACTTCATGCCCTCTTCTCAGCTTGGAAGTCTCTCCCACCCTCTGGCCTGGCCCCTCTTGTCTGTTGCAAAACTTCTAATCCTTCAACTTACGGTGGAATTCACCTCCTCTGAGTGGTCTTGCTGACTCAGTGGTCCTTCCTCCCAGCATGGTGGTTAGGAGCGTGGACTGTGAAGCCAGAGTTCGAACCCCAGTTCTGCCACTTGCTAGCTGTGTAACCCAAGGCAAATTACTCAACCTTTCTGTACCTCAGTTTCCTCCTCTATAAAATGGGTGTAATATTAGTACTGCTGCTCCCTAAGGTTGTTATGAGGATTAAATGAGTTAATAGGTGCAAAGTTAGAACAGCGTCTGGCAAGAATAAATGGTTGCCATTTGTCATTGCTAATGGAGGCCTCTATGCATTTGTGGAAGGCACAAAGGATGAGAGAGACAAAGTGTAAAGTGCGTTCAGAGAATGTTGAGTAATTAAACTGGTCAAAAGGGTGGTAATAGTCTTTATATAATATTATTACCATGTTGAGAAGAATTTTTAATGTTACAGTAAACTGTGCATTTTGGGCGCCTGGGTAGTTCAGTTGGTTAAGCATCTGCCTTCGGTTCAGGTCATGATCCCAGGGTCCTGGTATGGAGTCCTGCATCAGGCTCCCTGCTCAGTGGGCAGTCTGCATCCCCCTCTTCCTCTGCCCCTCCTCCCCACCCACCCCTACTTGTACTCTCTGCTTTCTCTCATGTTCTCTCAAATACATAAATAAAATCTTTTTTAAAAAAGAGTGCATCTTGGGACGCCTGGGTGGCTCACTTGGTTAGGCATCTGCCTTTGGATCAGGTCATGATCTCCAGATTCTGGGATCAAGCCCCATGTCTCCCTCCCTGCTCAGTGGGCAATCAACCTGTCCCTCTGCCCCTCCCTCTGCTGCCCCTCCCCCATGCTCCTGAGCATATGCTCTCTCTTTCTCTCTCTCTCTCTCTCGCTCTAAAATAAATAAATAAAATCTTGTAAAAAATAAAAATAAAAAGAGTAAGTACATCTTACTTGTAATCAGTAAGAAACAATGACAAAATTTGCCAATAAATGGAAAGAAGGGTCAAAGACAGGAACAGGTTGAACCAGGAGGTAAGGCCTATGTGTGGGGAGGTGAGTTCTAGGCAAGGGATGTGTGAGAAGAAATAGGGGACGGAGAGACACCTGGGTGGCCCAGTCGTTAAGCATCAGTCTCAGCTCAGGACATAAACCCCAGGGTCTTGGGATGGAGCCCCACATTGGGCTCCCTGTACCGTGAGAAGCCTGCTTCTTCCTCTCCCACTCCCCCTGCTTGTGTTCCTTCTCTCGCTGTGTCTCTGTCAACTAAATAAACGAAATCTTCAAAAAGACAAAAACAAACAAACAAACAACAACAACAACAACAAAACCCTCCTTTCCCCAGGTGAGGGGAAAGGAGTTTACAGGAAAGTAGTATGAGCACATGGAAGGTGCAGTGGGGCAACCATTTCAGGCTGACAGAGACAGGTAAGGAGTGACAGGGACATGTTGGGAGGGAAGAAGATAAGGGATGATCAAGACAGATGAGGTTTGTGGGGACAGATAAGGAGGGATGGGGTCCTGCCGGAGTGAGAGGTGGCGGTCAAGTGAATGGCGAAACCAGCGAGGAGACCCGAAGAGCTGGAGTGGGACCATCTGAAGGAGAACCCTAAGGCTGCAGGAGTGGAGAGAGGAGCGGAGTGAAATGTGATGTCAGAGAAAGGGCGGTGATGTAAGAGCCAGGCGGTGGGGCGGTGATGTCAGGGTTGGTGCTGATGCTGGCGGCGCAGTGCATTGTGGGCAGCTCCCCGCTCCGCCGCTGCCTCCGCCGTCGCCCGAGGAGAATCGGGGCCGGGCCGGGCCGGGCGGGGATGATCCCGGGCGGGAGGCCGCCGCCGCCGCCGCCACCGCCGCCGGAGGGAGCGGGCAGCCCCGCGCCGCACTGAGCCGCCCCCGCCCCCGCCCCGCCCCGGCCCCGGGGGATGCGCCGCCCCGAGCCGCTGCCTCCGCCGCCGCAGCCGCAGCCGCAGCGGGCACAGAGCAGGTGAGGCGGGGCGGGGCCGGCGGCGGGCCGGCGGGGTCGGGGCGGGGGCTTCCCTGCGGGCTCCGCGGGCCTCGGGCCCGGCTCGCCTCCCAGCGCAGCCTTCCCCAGCTCCCCCTCCCTGGGCCGTGTCCGCCGGAGCCGGGACGCCCGCCGCTGGCCTACACAGCCTGGGCCGCATCCCGAGGCCTGGAACGGCTCCCTGCCCCCCGCCCCCCCAGCCCCAGCACACACACTCGCCCTCGCCAGCCAGCCCCCCACGGCCTCTGCCCCTCGCTTCTCACCGCTGCCCCTGTCCCCACGGCTTCACCCTGCTGTCACCCTGACAAGCCTTCCCAGCTGCCTCCATAACCTCTCTCCCTCGTCCTCACTCCCTCCGTCCCTGAGGCCAGTTGCCTTACCTACTTCCTCACCCCTTGAGCAGTGCCCAGCCTCCCGTGGACCTGCCACTCCCTCACCTGTCATCAGGATCGCTGCTCATCGCCTGCTTCCCCCTTACCCAACCCCCTCCACGGATCCTGTCACCACCTCCCCCCCCCCCAATCCCTTCCCTTCGCCTCTGCCTTCTTCCTCGGCTCTTTTCACCTGTTCCCACTACCCCTCACTGGGTTCCTTCACCTCTCCTTACCTGCGCTCCCAGACACCTGGCTCACACCTTGCATAGTTACACATCAACACCTCTACTCACACACCATGATGAGCTCCCTCCCTTGCTGTGTCTCCCTGTCTCCCCATCCCCCCTCCAAAATTGGCCCCACACTGTTTGACAGACACTTATAAAAACCTCTTCCACAAACCCCCACCCATGGCACACCCATACCTCCACATACCCAAAGGGTCCTGAGGAGGCAGTAATGGGACAGCTAAGTTCCTTGTGATCTGTCGTCCAGCCTAGTCTAAGCTGAGGGCAGTCCTCTGAGGCAGAGAGTGAGGATGGTGGACAGGAAGAGGCTGGGAACCCAGATTTAGCCTTTGGCCACCACTCTCTTTTCCCACCCCACCTGTTCCTTCTAGGCTTGTCCATCTTGAAACTGGTTGCTACATCCCAAATTTCTACACTAACCTATAGAATCTACTATCACAGGACTGGAAGGCCCACCAGGGGTCACCAGCTGCTCCAGGCTCTCTCCCAACTGGTTCAATGTCTTCTTCGGTCTCGTCCTCAACCTGTTTCCACCTTTAGTCCAGAACCCTGCACCCCCTGCCTCTCCCTTTACCCTGCCATTGCCCTCACTGCCCTCTGGATACCTCATGCCCCACATGCCACTTTGGCAGAAGGTGGGCAGCAGCCCATTTGATTGACATCCCCATGGTTCTTAATCTCTGAAGTTGGGTGGCTTGGAGAAAGAGTCAGCTGAGTCACTTGAAGAAAGATAGGACAAGAGCGACAGTGTCCCTCTGTATGAAGACCTCTTCTCCACATGTCCCTCATGGCCCTCTATGACCTGTTGAAGGTGGTTTTTATGCCTTTACTACCCCATACTGCTCCCTGTATGAGGATGACTAGACACAGGAGCCTGGGGGAGCTATCCCCACCCCAAGGAAAGACAGGTTTATGGAGTTTTTGCTCCATCCATGCATACCTTGGTCACTATCTTCCTCCCCATCTCCATTCCACCCTACTTCGTCCCCAGCTAGAGCAACTGCTTTCCCACTGTGACTCTCCAGGGTCACTATGAGGGCAGAGTAGTGTGCTTATCCAAAGTGTAGGGGGAAGGGGGAAGAAAGAGAGGAAATGGCCTTAGTTCAAATCCTGCACGGGGTTGACAGAAATCTCAAAAAGCGGCCTGCTGTCTGTACACATGCACATCACAGACAGACGCAACAACATGCAAAAGCACCCATGGACAGATGGACAGGAGCAGACTCAAAGATACACGGACACACAAAGACATACACATACTCATGGAAGGACACATGTGCAGATACACACACAGACACATACATGTGCACACACATTTGTTTCCCTGGATAATGCTGGTGGGCTTTCCCAAGCCTCTCACTCAGGACACTCTCTTTGACATCCAACTTCTACCTCTGTGGCCTTCCTGTTCCAGAGCAGACAGAAAGGTGTGGTCAGAGCTCTCAGTGCACGCCCACTGCGACTTGCTGCTCCTCGGCATTCCTCTGGCCTCTCACACCTATCCCATACCCTGTTGTCCCCAAACCCCCCCCCCCCAGGTCTGTGGTCCCTCTGAAATCCATGTGCTGTTCATCCCACCTCTGTTCATCCCATCTTTGCTTCTGAACCCCATCCCATCTTTGCTTCTGGATCGCATCTTTGCTTCTGAACCCCATGGCTGTCAGTGAGTTGGACTCACCCCTGAGAATGGTGTGTGCCTCACACAACAGCAGCATCCTCACTTGGCACCATCCCCAAGGGGCTGCTGTGCAACTCCTCTCCTTGCTTATCCCACCCCCTGTGGTGGAGGAGCAGGTCTGCATCACTCGGTGGCTCTGCCACGGGTCACCCCTCGGTCAGCAGGACTCCCTATTTTAGTAAGCTTCAGATGCTCAGCTCCATGGACATTTGGTGTCACCTCTGCATAGGAATGTGTGGGTGCGGGGGGGCGGGGCTCCCATCAAGTCACTCAGATGGATCCTTCTCAGCCCAAGTGTCCCCTACATAAGCATGGGGGGGGGGGGTAGCAAGTGTCCTCTACGTTAGCATCTCTCTCTTTGGGAAATGCTGTCCCCCCCCACCCCCAGCCTGCTCACACAGCATTTTCCTCTCCTTTTTTCAACATGTGTGTCCTGTTGCTGCGTTTCCCATCCCCAGTTCCTAGTTTGTGTCTCCCTTCCCGTGGATAGTATTTCTGTCTTCTCTTGTGACCTCCACCGGGGCGTTTACACAGTGCTTCCCCCAGTAACCCCTGGAGCATCTGCCCAGCGGGCCCCGGGGAGGATGCCTGCCAGGAGAATGGCGCTCCCCTCCTCCGTATTTGCAGGAGGGTCCCGAGTCCTTTGCCTGCCCCACTCACGGCCCCTCCCCACCCACCCCCCCAGGTAGATGGCCCCCCCAGGGCAGGCCCTGCGGACACCCCTCCCTCCGGCTGGCGGATGCAGTGCCTAGCGGCTGCTCTTAAGGACGAAACCAACATGAGTGGGGGAGGGGAGCAGGCCGACATACTGCCGGCCAACTACGTGGTCAAGGATCGCTGGAAGGTGGTGAGTGACCCGGCGGGGCCAAGGGAGGGGTGGGGAGAGGAGGGGAGGAGAAGAGCAGAGAGGACCAGAGACCTGTTAAAACAGTTGCCCCCAACTCCTCTCCCCTAAGAGGGAGGTGCCCCCAAGTTCATCTGCATACTGCTTGAGGTCACTATTTTGGCGTACACTTGTGGACAATCGCTTTCTCCCAGCGCCCTCTCTCACCCCTTTCCCTGCTGGGTCACGTTGCTCGGGCCCAGCCTGGAACAACTCCTGGTTGGACGTCGGAGCGGGAGCTGCAGAGCTCTGTGGGGGAGGCGGGCGGGGTGGGGGAGGGGGCTCTTTCGTTGCCGGACCTTGGAGAAGGGCAGTGAGTGAGCATGTGTCCCTCCGCTTCCGCAGAGGACGGAAAGGCCTGGCTTCGGGGAAAGAGGCCCTGCGGGCTGCTCCCACCGCAGCCGCACTCCATCTTCTCCTTCCACCCTCCTCCCTTCACTGGTTCCTGCGGCAGGTGCAAGACGCCGAGACTCCATGTCCCAGCGTGCCTTGCTCGTCCAGCCCAGGACTTCGGGCTATTCGGCCTGCTGGGAGTTGTAGTCCGAGC
Source organism: Mustela erminea (assembly GCF_009829155.1). Lineage (NCBI taxonomy): Eukaryota > Metazoa > Chordata > Mammalia > Carnivora > Mustelidae > Mustela > Mustela erminea. Next base: position 89,746,386 of record NC_045617.1, read on the forward strand.
CTCCTCGGGGTTCAGGCCTGGACGGGAGGGGGACCTGTGAGGGGTTGGGGGAAAAGCAGTGTCTGGGGAGTGGGACCTATCGTAAATCAATCCCTGTCCACCCCCTTTTCCTCTCGTCGCTTAAGAGCTCTCTGTTGTCCTCTTATTATTGTGGGGGCAGGATGGTGTAGGGCGGATTGCAGGGTGATGTTGTGTGAGCTTGTGGGGAGCCTGGAGGAGCGGAGGGAGAAGAGAGCAGGCCTACACTGAGGCTCTGTGTGGGGGTGTGTGGGAGTTGAGGGGAGAGGCTCAGCTCACCTGGGCTGCAAGGTTGAAGAGAGAGTGGGACCTGGGTGCTAGCTGGTATCCATGGCAACAACCACTCCTCCAGCAGGTTCCCTAAAGGCCCAGGGATAGGGGCAAAGGTGGCAGTGTTGTCTGAGATGTCTCAGGGACTGGGAGAGGTGGTGGCACTTGGAGGGCCAGAGAGCTGAGGGAAGGGAGGGAAGGAGCCATTTAAGTCCCAGAGAGGACTTCCTGAGAGGGAGAGTGACAGGACAGAAATTGGGGAGGAAGAGCCAGGGCAGTGATCAAGGGAATGAGAGCCTGGCAAAATGAGGAGTGTTCCTTCAAAAACACTCTGGGTCCCCTGATGCGAGAGCTTAGTTTCTGACAGATTGGAGGCAGAAGGACATTTGCCCTGAAGAGGTGAGAAAGAGATGGTGTTCACAGCATACTGAGTTTGGATTAGAACTTTTCACTGCTTTTTGAGGGAGGGGGTGGAAGATGAGTAGAGAGAGAAATGGCGGTGGGGGAGGGGTTGTTGGGGGAAGGGGAAAGTGTTTAATCTCTGCCAGGCTGACATCTCTTAACCATCACTCCCTCCCTGGCCCCTGGAGAAATAGAGAGGGTGGGGTACCAGATGCCTCCCCTCAGCCATCTCCCTGTGAGGGGTGGGGGACAGAGACGAGGCAGAGCTCAGGAATGGAAGAGAAAATGAGCTGATCAGGGTGAAGGGAGGGGTGGTGGCACTAGGTGGAGTATTTATAAATAAGCCCATTTGACCCTTCTTGAGGGGTGCTTCTCAGAATCAGAATAGCAAACACCACCACCACTAATAAAAACAGCATTCGTTTTGAGCACTTATTGTTTCTAGACACTATGCAAAATGCCTTACCTGCATTATTTCACAAAACAATGGGATAGATATTATTACCCCCTTTTCACAGGTGTGGAAACAGGTACAGAGACTGACTCACCTCCCACGTTCTCAGGACGCCTGGGTGGAACCAGGTCTATCTGACGGCCGGGTCACCGGCCATTAAGCAGTACTGCTTCCCAAGCATTAGCCCACCCAAGAATCAAGAGCACAGAGATGAAGGAGTCTTTGTGACCAGTTCTAGAACAACTTTTTCGTTTTACAGAGGAGGAAACGTGGAGGAAAAAACTTAAGAAACTCACTCCAGGTGACCCAGAGCTGAGCCAAGAAACCGGTTTTCCCTTTTCCTAAGTGAATGATGGTCTTATTGTATCATATTTGCCCTTCAGTAGCCCTCCTTTGACAGGGGAGGGGATCCCAAAAAAAATTAGGAGGGAAGGAATAGGGTCTGACAAAAAGAGGTTGAGAGAACATTCTGGTTACCTGGCTTGGACAGGGCTGCATTATGACTTTCATGGGCCCTGGGCGCTTTTGCCTTCATGGAACTCTTTCTCTCTAATAAAGTACTAAAAGCTATATTTTATGACTGCATTGGTATAAAGAGGAATGAATTAACATTACATATTAAAATGTTTTAACCCAAGAGGTCATTTGTTTTCCTTGTGATTTAAAAATATTGAAACATTTTTATGGCCCCCTAAAAGTATTATGGGCCACTGTGTCTGCTATCCCCGATGGGTGAGTGGTGTCTGTAGGACCTGGGGAGGAGGGGTGTTAGGTGAGTGGGTGCATGCAGACCCCCAGCTTGCTGCCTCAGGGAGGTTCGGTAGTGGGTGTGGCAGGGTATGGAGGGGGTTAGGGAAGGAGAAACAGCTTCTGTTTGGAAGTGAAGATGGCAGAGAAATATCATTGGCCACCCTCGGAAATTGGGGAGTGGGTATTGGAAATATCTTGGTGCCCTGAGCCCTCCTTACCACCTCTTCGGAGGGTTTCGGAGCTTGGCAGATTCGGACTTGAATCTCAGCACTCACACCGTTAAGCCCTGTGCTGTCACCAGTTGCTGTGAGATCATGGTTAAGAGTGTGGGCTCTGAATCAGAGTGCCTCGGTTTAAGGGAAACTTGGCATTGCTGCTTACTAGCAAGTGTGACCTGGGGCATAGTACTTAATTCCCTGCGCCTTAGTTTTCCTTCTGTGCAAAATGGTGACTCTTACGACCTTCTGCACCTGTGTTGTCAGGAACCTTAGGGGAAGAGCTGAGATGATGTCTGTGTGTCTGGAGCACAGAGCCTGAGATGGGGCTTTTGTTCTCGCCCTCGCCCCCTTTCTTTTTTGCTGGCACACAACAAACCATAAAGGATTCTAGAAGATACTAGACTCTCCCCTGAGTTTAAACTTCCCCAGAGGGGGACATGCTGCTTCTTCCCTTGAGTCTGCGTCTATCCCCTCCGGATTCTGAAGTTCTTCTAGGAGGGGCATCTGGGTGGTTCTGTTTGTTAAGTGTCTGCCTTTGGCTTAGGTCATGATCCCAGGGCCCTGGCCTCATGCCCACCCCCCAAATCAGGCTCCTTGCTCAGCGGGGGGCCTGCTTCTATCTCTCCAGCTCCCCCAGCTTGTGCTCTCTCCTTTCTCTGTCAAATAAATAAGTCTTTAAAAAGTTTTTTTTTAACGAAATTCTTCTAGGAGTCTGACTTAACTTTTGTCTGAAGTACAGAGAGACTCTGGTTTCACACTGTTTTTCCTCCTTTCTCTTTCCCTGTCTCCTTCCTGGGCACAAGAGCCTTCAGGACGCAGCCAGAGGTGCTCTTCTGTCTAAATCTTCCTTTCATCCTGTCTCTTCCTGGAGTGGTGTCAGCTGTCACCCGCTGGGAGCTCCCAGCCCTGGGCTCTGGCCTGCCCCTTCCCCCGTCCATCCCCATGCTTCAGCCACCATTAAACATTTAATGGGACCTGAGTGCTGAAGAAGTGCTAAGGGGCGGGCTTAGAGATGCATGGGGCTCAGAGTCCCTTTACAGGCTGGCTGATCAGAGCAGCCTCCACCCAATCGCCAGCATGCCCAGCTGTGCTGGTGAGTTAACAAGCCAACGGGAGGCCAGTGAGCCTTCTGGAAGCTGTTCAGCGAGGGCAGGCCACCTGTGAGGTGAGCCGTACATCTTTTTTAACCAGCTGAGTCCCGGCTTAGAACTCAGCATCTTTTCCTTGTCCCTCATCATTGCCAGCAGCACACTCACTCTCCAGGAACCCCAACGCCTCTGACTTGAAATGATTTTAATCCCTCCCCATCACTCAGCTTTGCTCATCTCCCCTGGCTGGCTCTTTCTCCAACTCAGTTCTCCCCTCTGCCTTTTCTCACTGCCTGCCCTGGGACGCTGGAGGAGGAGGGCCTAGAGGGTCAGGTCTGTACTGCCTCGCCCCCTGGGGGGGGAATAGATGGACTCTCTAAACCTGCATTCCCACCAGGGTCCCCGCACGCGCCCCTGGCCCCCAGAGGAGGCTCACCCTGGTTTGGGGCATCTGACTAGGGGTCTAGGAAGTGCCATGAGCTTCAGCAGCAGGCATGGGCAGTGAATACCCTTTGGTGAGAGTCCTCCCCAAATACCCCCTCCCCCCATCACTCTCTCCCTTTAATAACACCTGTCAGGAGACTGCCCACCTGAGGAAGGGCCTGCTTCTCTGGAAGATCCACTTTGAAGCTGGGAGGTTCTGGAAATTCGTTTTCCTTCTGGATGGTGGTGGTTTAATCTAGTCGAGGAGTAGGGGAACGGTGATATTTCTTGTCCTTCCAGAGAAGAAAAGTTTCACGATGGCCCATGATCTCTTTAGAACCCTACAAGGCTCGTCTCCATGTCTGTATGGAGTCAGAGGTCTCATACCCTTTCCTACTTCCCACTCTGATATCTAGCGCTCTGTGTGTGTGTGTGTGTGTGTGTGTGTGCGCGCGTGTCCGTGTGTGTGTGTTTGTGCGTGCGCACACGTGCACGCACGCCCATGGGCTGAGCTGTCTCTGGCACTAGGAAAGGAGGAAGGGGCCCTGGCGGGTGGGGCAAGGGAGACAGACACAGGATCCTCCTCTTCAAGGGTAGCCATACCCCCACCAAGGAAGGGCTAGGAATGGATGGGACACAGAGCCGCTGAGCCTGATCCCTGTGTTTCCTATCCTCTTCTTCCATCTATGTAGCTGAAAAAGATCGGAGGCGGGGGCTTTGGTGAGATCTACGAGGCCATGGACCTACTGACCAGGGAGAATGTGGCCCTCAAGGTGGAGTCAGCCCAGCAGCCCAAGCAGGTTCTCAAGATGGAGGTGGCTGTGCTCAAAAAGCTCCAAGGTGTGGGTCAAGGGCAGGAGGATGGGCAGAGAGGTGAAGGTTGGGATCTGGGGTCTGGGGCTAAGGGAGAGCTGATGGGGGATGCTGAGACAGGGCGGAGTCTAAGGGCAGTGGTGGGGAGAGGGGCAGGCGGAGGGAGTGGGAGAAGTCATGGGTCCAGGAATCAAGAACTCACTGGAGACCCCTGAGGATTGGAAGGGAGGAAGAAGGGGTGGGAGTTGGGAGACCCCTGTCTGTGCCCCCCCAGGGAAAAGCCACGTGTGCAGGTTCATTGGCTGTGGCCGGAATGAGAAGTTTAATTACGTAGTGATGCAGCTCCAGGTGAGTCAGTCCCCTTGGGGTCCTCCCTCTTCTCCCACAAAAGCTTGGGATGTGACCATGGGCGTGGGGAGTGGGCACAAACCTTTGGGGATGAGGCTGGGTGGAATGTCAAGTGGTGCCACGGGGAAGGGGGCAGGGCAGCCGAGCCTAGCCAGCCCCTGCCGCCACCCCCAGGGCCGGAACCTGGCCGACCTGCGCCGAAGCCAGCCTCGAGGCACCTTCACGCTGAGCACCACGCTGCGGCTGGGCAAGCAGATCTTGGAGTCCATCGAGGCCATCCACTCCGTGGGCTTCCTGCATCGGGACATCAAGCCGGTGAGGGTTGCCCTCCCTGACCCCTCCTCCAAAGTGCACCCCCACCACTTCTCCTTCTCCAGGTCCCATGGTTTCTCCTCCAGAGCTGTGGTTGGGGCAGGAATAGTTTCTTGTACCTGTCCCTTCCTCCTGCTCTCTGCCCCAAGCCCTCCTCCTCCTCTCCCCTGCCTGCCAAGAGCACACACCCCTGCCTTCCCCTGGCCCACTTCTCTCTATTCTTCCCTTCTCCCTTACTCCTGCCCTGAGTAGTCCTTGAACTTTGAAAGGTGTTGGGGCTGGGGAAGCACAGAGGAATCTAGGACGAAAGGGACCAAGGGGCTGGGCTTGGTAAGGAATTCCCAGAAGCTGATTGTGTCCTGGATCCCGGTGTTGGAAGAATCTCCAATTCAAATAAGGACTGACAACTGAGGTCCAGAAAGATTGGCTGAATGGCCCAAGGTCACACAGTAAGAACAATGCAGGTCTGCTGCTGCCTCAGAGCAGGACAGGGTCATTAAGCCACTCAGCCCTGCTGGGGCTTCCCAAGGATTGGGGACTGGATGCATACCTCAGTTCAACCCCCAGCTGGGTCATCACGGCTGTGTGATCCTGGAGAAGCCCCATAATCTCTTTGACCTTGGGAATGCTCAGGTCTCAGATAAGGGGGATCCCACCTGTCTCTCAGATGGGATGTGATGACCTGCGGTCCAAGGTGGTGTTTATACTTAACCCTGGTTCTTGGCGCCCCTTGAGGTGAGCCGGGTGGGGTTGGAGCCCTGCGGTCACAGCTACTGTCTTCCCCAGTCAAACTTTGCCATGGGCAGGCTGCCCTCCACCTACAGAAAGTGCTACATGTTGGACTTCGGGCTGGCGCGGCAGTACACCAACACCACGGGGGACGTCCGGCCCGTGAGTACAGCCGCTTGCGGGGACCCCCGGCCGCCCCGCCTGGCTCCCTGACCTGGGCACCCTTCGCCAATTCTTTCTGCAGCTGCCTAAGCCGACCCGGCCTGGGATTCAGTAGGAGCGGCACCTAGCTCGGTCTACACTCGGCCCATCCCCCCCACCGCTCCTGGAGCTCTTGTAGTTGCATTAGCCTCACCCTGTGATCTGGCTGCCCACCTTGGTCGGGGACGGACACAGGGGCAGTGAGCAGGGTCAGGAGGTGGGGGTAGCACTGGGGTTGGTGTGTCAGTCTTGGGGGTGGAGGGAGGCAGTCCCGGTTAAAGTAGGCAGAGTTAGGCTCGGTAAGCAGGATGGAGATGCCGCCAAAGTCAGGGGCGGCGGGTGAAGGCCCTGCTGTGTGTTCTCCCTTTTGCAGCCCCGGAATGTGGCCGGGTTTCGAGGGACTGTTCGTTATGCCTCAGTCAATGCCCACAAGAACCGGGTGAGTGGCAGAGCCGGGCCTGAGGAGGTGGGGGCAGTGCGGCCCAGGTCAAGGGCAGAGTGTGCAGCTCAGGAAGAGGGACGGACGGGCAGCCATCGCGGTGGGGACAGCAGTATGGGGCAGGGGCTGGGAGCTGCCACACCAGAGACCACGGCTGGAAGAAGACTCCGCTGCCATTTCCCCGTGACTTCTCCTTCATCCTTGTTTTTGGAGATTCCTTCCTCTCTGCTCACACCATCCGCGTGGGGGAAGAAGCATGGATGGAAGTTTTGATGTTAGGATTCTGTGTGTCTTGGAAGGTCAGGGAGAAAGCCATGGTTTCAGGGAGACCTCAGCTCTGCTCACGGGAATTTGGGTGTCCGACCTCCCTGAGGCCAGACCCCCTCAGGAAGGGTCAGTCCCAGGGAAAGACCCGAGAGCTGTGGGTGACTCCCCTCACCGCCCCCCCACCCCCCCAGGAGATGGGCCGCCATGATGACCTGTGGTCCCTTTTCTACATGCTGGTGGAGTTTGCAGTGGGCCAGTTGCCCTGGAGGAAGATCAAGGACAAGGTAAGCCCTGTGGGGCTGGGTCTGAGGAGGTGGAGGGGGCGTGGGGGCACAGGGGCTCCGTCACCCTGTGCCCTCTTGCCTCCAGGAGCAGGTAGGGATGATCAAGGAGAAGTATGAGCACCGAATGCTGCTGAAGCACATGCCCTCCGAGTTCCACCTCTTCCTGGACCACATCGCCAGCCTCGACTACTTCACCAAGCCTGATTACCAGGTGGGAGCCTGCCACCTGGCCCCCGCATCCCTGGACGTCTCCATGGGGACGACCATCCCCGGCGGCACCCACACTGCCGGGACCCCACTCCCCTGCTGGCTGAGCCCTGGGCATCTTCCCCGGTCTTCCAACTGCATGACACTGTACTGTGCTCTTGTAAACGGTATTCATAGCTATGAGTTATCAACAGCGGACCCTCTTCTTGGTACTTTTTATGCATTAACTCATTTAAACTTCAAAACAAGCCTTTGGTGATAATGTGTGTTCCTTATGTGGTTATTCTAACACTCAACAATTAATGAAGCCAAATGCTTTCAAATATTTCACACCAGAATTCTGTGTTGCCCCCATTTCACAGATGAGGAAACTAAGACTGGATAGCATGGCAGGGTGCAGGGCTGGGCCCAGGCACATCTCCTGACTCCCAAATCAGCTTTTTCCAAGGTGCCACCATCACACCCCTAGGGGACTCACTTAAATCCTGACAGGAGAGGGGGGATGCATTAGCAGTGTGCTGCTCAGGACCCACAATGTGCCAGGCACAAGTCTCCACACCCCAGAGCACAGCGACAGGCACACAGGGGGCCCTCAGTGAAGTGGGTCCTGCCAGCAGAGAGACCCTGCCCTGCATTCTGAAGAGAGCTAAGTCAGAGCTGGAATGGTCTGCGGGCCTCTGATGGGCTACGGGTGTCCACCACATCCTGAGCCTGGAGCCCTGTGGTTGCCACAGATGCCTCACTTGAGTGATAGAAGGCTCTGCCCCCCAGTTCTCCTCCTGGGGTTCCCCAGACCAGAGAGCTGCAAGCAAGTGAGCATACAGTGTGCTATGCTAGGAACAGAGAGCGGTGGATCAGGGAGTATGTGGGCGGGGGAATCAGGGAAGGCTTCGCAGAGGAGAGGACTGGTGGGTTAGGCAGCGCCGCTAGAGGCAGCAGTCTGTGCAGAGCGTGACCCCAGGTGGTGGCTTTGGGAAACTACCGGAGCTCCGGGGCTGCTGAGATGGTGGGAATGGCAGAGCAGGCTGGGTGGGGATGGTAAGCAGGGGACGGATCCCAGAGGGTTTGGTGTCCAGCCAGTGGGGCTCAAACCAAGATGGTGATTTGCATGCTTATTTGCATATTATGTGCATGTTTTCATTTAAAATCAATGTGCCCTTCTCCTTCCAGTGCCCCGTCTCAGCCCATTCCTGTCCTGGAAGGTCCCTCTCTTCCCCCTGCAATCCCAGCAACTGCCCCATTCTCCTGGCTAGCCCCAGGGTCACCTCTCTGTCCTCCCACCACCCCCACCCCTGCAGTTGATCATGTCGGTGTTTGAGAATAGCATGAAGGAACGGGGCATCGCTGAGAATGAGGCCTTTGACTGGGAGAAGGCGGGCACCGATGCCCTCCTGTCCACGAGCACCTCCACTCCACCCCAGCAGAACACCCGGCAGACGGCAGCCATGTTTGGGTGAGTCTCGGGAGGGATGATGGGCCAGTGGGGGGCCAGGACTGTCACCCAGAAAGTCAGCCCTCTCCTCCTCTTCCTACGTGGACACACCTGTCTTTCCTATTCTTGGTGCTCAACCGTGGGGTCCTTCAGCTCCAGGCAGTTCTGCCACCTCTCTGCCTTCAATGGGGGGACACAGCGGGTGTTCTCCTTTGGAGTTTTTGACCTAACTGGGGAGTGGAAAGCCCTGAGGGAAATTACCTGAGCCCCACACTTTGTTTCTGTTGTTTCACACACATTCCTTTAGGCAGCATGTCCTGAGCCTGTGTCCAGGGCTGGTGGGGCTCAGAGAAAAGACCTGAAGCCCCTGCCCTCAGGGTGCTCTTGGGTCTGGGGTATTTGTCATGGACCAGTCCGTGATATCTGCGCCGGGTGACCAGCACAAAGACAGAGGCACCTGGGGAAGGGTCAGTGTGAGGCAGGGACCCTCACCCTACCCCGGGGAGGACCCAGGGAAACAGGGCAGGGGCTCCGGGAAAGAGACTCCGAAGGGCCTGATGGCACATCAGGCCTCGTTCTGCAAAGGTGCCTCGTTCTGCAAAGATACTGCTCGAGGAGTTCCCAAGTGATTCTTCTCTTTAGACCCCTTCTTGTTCTAAACGAGGCCAGCCAGCGAATTGCACTGGAAATCTGGTGGGGCCGGGAAAGTAACAGTCTCCTAAAGTGATAGGGTGACATGGCGGCCATGTTGGGCGGCCACATCTCCCTGCGGCCCTGTGCCAGCTTAAAAATGGCCCCAGGGCAGGCTTGGTGAACCGGGGATGGTGAGGGGCCCACGGACGCCCCCACTCCTGCCAAGGCCTTTCCTGTGCCTGCTCCCTGGGGTGGCAGTGAGTTGCGGGGCCTGTGCTGGGAGGAGAGAGCACCCCTGACAGCCCCGGCCCCTCCCGGCCTCTCCAGGGTGGTCAACGTGACGCCAGTGCCTGGGGACCTGCTCCGGGAGAACACTGAGGACGTGCTGCAGGGCGAGCACCTGAGCGACCAGGAGAACGCACCTCCAATCTTGCCTGGCCGGCCCTCTGAGGGGCTAGGTCCCAGCCCCCACCTGGTCCCCCACCCTGGGGGTCCTGAGGCTGAAGTCTGGGAGGAGACGGATGTCAACCGGAACAAACTCCGGATCAACATCGGCAAAGTAACTGCAGCCAGAGAGAAGGACGTGGGTGGCCTTCCCCCGCTCCCACCCTGGTTCCCAGCCCACGGCCCCCTTCCCCTTCCTCCTGTGTGCCCTCTCCCCAGTCATCCGCCCTCGGGCCCTGCTTCCGTGGCCTCGCCCCATGTCAGGATCACCAGCGTCGACCTCCCTCTGTCTCCTTCACCCTGGGAAAAGCACTTGGCCCACAGCCACCCTGTCGGCCCCCGTTCATGGGACTCCCCTCTCCTGCAGACCCCTTGTGTGGTGGAAGAGGAGCAGAGCCGAGGTGTGGGGGTCCCTAGCTCCCCGGTGCGTGCCCCTCCAGACTCACCGACAACCCCAGTCCGTTCTCTTCGCTACCGGAGGGTCAACAGCCCTGAGTCTGAGAGGCTTTCCACAGCCGACGGGCGGGTGGAACTGCATGAGAGAAGGTAGGTCTGGGGCTGGGCGCATGGCCAGGGGTCCCCTGGTCACTTCAGCCTTCACATGGCTGCTCTGAAGGAAAGAGCAGATGCAGCGTGGAGGTGGGCAGGGACCCTGGGAGTGTTGAGGGGGTTGTCCTTGGGCCTGGGGTTGACCTTGGTTAGTCAGTGACAAGGCCTGGAGAGGGGGTAGGGGGTTCTGAGGTTCCAGCTCATGTTACGAAGGGATGAAGGGGGGGAGGCGGGTTGTTGGAGAGGGAGACTGAGTCCCCGAGCCCAGGAGGAGGCAAGGGGTGAGCTGGTAGGTGGGTGTTCTTCTAGAACCTCTCCTTAGAGACTAATTACAGATGCCTTGGAGCAGCTGACTGGGCTCTCTTCAGCTTTGGGGGAGGGGCCTGGGAGGAGAGACCAGGAAATGCTCCGCTCCAAGAGGGGGTGGATCAAGTTTTGGGGGTCGGGGTGCAGGGATCTGAATGTCACAGGGTTATCTGGTTGGTGGGACAGAGAATTTAGAGCCAAAATGTGATCAACATTTTGGCTCATTGGCCATCAGAGACCAGAGTCAGAACCTCCCTGAGGCCTCTGAGAGATGCCCCCACCCTCGTGTGGCTCTGAGTGGGCCTTCACCGCACAGCAGGGCTGCAGTCTTCTCTGCACCAGAAAAGGAGCCTTTTTCCCAAGGCCAGGCTCAGGAGGCTGGGTTGCTTCTTCCCATCCATGCCACGTGCCTCCTCTTCCCCACCCACGGCCCCTCCTCTGGATTCTGCTCCAAACTGCACCCTGACTCTGGGGTGGGACACAGTGCCCTTTGCAGTGTGGCAGTGCTCAAGACAGAAGAGGCCTGTGCCAGTCCCTGCGGCAACCCCAGGACAGGGGGACACGGGCCCAGTGCCCAGGGTGCCACCAGCCCTCACACTCACAGTCACACTCACACGGGTTGGCCTCCCTGGGACTGAAGACCACGTCTGCATTCACGGTAGCCCAGCCCAGAGGGTCGAGGAAACAAGGAGAGCCAAGGAACAGCAGTGTGGAGGGGGTGTCAGTGGAGAAGAGAGGTGGGAAGGCCCCAAACAGACAGCCCTGAAGAGCAGACTGGCTTGACCCAGTGTGAACTCTTGTTTCAGGGCTAATGGGAAGAGGAGACGGCTGAAGAGAGACTTTCTGGAAGGGAAGGTTCAGGATCTTGTAGGGCAGGGCCGAGGTTTTGGGTGGGTTCTGGGGCTCTTGGGAGCAGGAAAAAGTATGAAGCCGCTGGGATTGGATGCCCACCTTCCCCCTTTCCTTCACCTCCCTTTCCCCCACCTTCAGCCCCTCTCTTCCTTGGGCGCCCTCTCTCCTTTATGTCCCTCAAAACAAACCATGCGCTCAGGAAAGGAAGCCACATCAGCCATTTTCATGGCAGGCCCTGAATCTCCTCTCTCAGGGATGTGTGTATTTTAAGCCTTATTAAATCAGTAACAATCTCCTGGAGAGGAAGGAGGTAAGTCCCACAGACCAGGGCGGAAGGACGTTGAGAAAGCCCCACAGTGGCTCCGAGCTGCACCCGTTTCTGTCACAGGCTCGAGGCTGGGGGAGAATGAAAGTTAGCCCCCTGCCCACAGCCCGAGTGGGAGGATGTGCACAACCCGAGGCAGCTAAGCCTCCCTGGTTCTCAGTGAGGGGGCGCCCTTCCTACAACCAGCAACACCTTCACCTCAGGGCTGGTACCCAGCCCCCTCCCAGGCTGGGAGCCTCTGGAGGTAATGTGAGGTTCCCCGCACAATGGAAGAGATGTCCTTCAGCAGGGTCACTGGCCCAGCATGAAAAGTCAGGTGGGGCCCAGGCCCTGCCAGGGGAGCTCACAGCCTCTGGGGAAGACCTATATGTAAACACACGTGCTCCATTCTGTGGTGAGAGGGGAACACAGCGCTGGAAGGCAAACTTGCCCGCCCCCAGCAGAGCAGGATGGAAAGGCTCCCCAAGGAGGTGACATCCGTGCGGGTGGGACAGCAAAGGGCGTGCAGAGAGTGACAGGCGCAATGGCACCGAAGTAAGAGCACGTGGGCAGTTCGGGGAAAAGCCAGTGACAGAGATGAGTCTGCCTCAGAGAACGGTGAACCTGGGCCTTGGCCTGGCCACCTGAGTGCCCAACTAAGTAATATGGACTTTGTTCTCCAGGCTGGGAGCCACTGGAGTTTGTTGGGGGTGGTGACACCAGCCAGGCAGGCCTGGAGGGTGGTGGTAGAAGAAGCTAGAAAAATCATCTGCCCCCTCGAGGGCCAGGTGGGTGCGTTTGCCTTGACGGCAGTGGGAGGGAACCTCCAACAGGGTATGAGCACCAGACGGGGAACATAGGGTTGGCTTTCGGGAGGTTAGGTTTCCTGGGTGGTCCAGAAGACAGCGTTCCTTGGGCACGGGAGCGAGGTTTCATTTTCTGCTTGTTTGTATTCCTGGAAGGCAGTAAGCATCCAAATCCGTGTGTTGAGTGAATGAATGAATGAATGAATGGGATCTCTATGGGGAGTGAGGTGGGAGGGGGTTGGTAAGCCAGGTGGTGACCAGGCCTGGCCCCGGGTGACAGAGCTGCTCTGGCCAGTGGGTTCCAGGAGGCACGGTCCACCAGGCCACCTTCTCGAGTCCCTTGAAGAGATGGAGAGGCTGGGCACTGAGCCTCACTCGGGGTGGCTTTGCAGGTCACGGATGGATCTGCCTGGCTCCCCCTCGCGCCAGGCCTGCTCCTCGCAGCCGGCCCAGATGCTATCAGTGGACACGGGCCACCCCGACCGGCAGGCCAGCGGCCGCATGGACGTGTCGGCCTCTGTGGAACAGGAGGCCCTCAGCAACGCCTTCCGCTCTGTGCCACTGGCCGAGGAGGAGGACTTTGACAGCAAGGAGTGGGTCATCATTGACAAGGAGACGGAGCTCAAGGACTTCCCCCCGGGGGCCGAGCCCAGCACGTCGGGTACCACGGACGAGGAACCTGAGGAACTGCGGCCACTGCCTGAGGAGGGCGAGGAGCGGCGGCGGCCAGGGACAGAGCCAACTGTCAGGCCCCGGGGCCGAGGTGTGCACACCCTGGCTGAGGAGGACCCTCGGCAGACTCCATTCCAGCCCCCACCACCCCAGCTGAGCCAGGCGGAAGGCCGGTCAGAGACGTCGCAGCCTCCCACGCCCGGCAGCCCTTCCCACTCGCCACTGCACTCGGGACCCCGCCCTCGACGGAGAGAGTCGGATCCCACGGGCCCACAGAGACAGGTAAGGTTGGGCTTGCACCCCACTCCCCGCCCCTGGATGCCCACGGTTTTTGCCTGGAGTGTTCCCTGTGGGTTCCCCATGGGCTCCTTGGGGACTGCTGACTAGCATCCACCAGTTGCAGGCTGTGATGAAGGTAGATAGGTTTAAGGGTCCAAAACCATGCTTGGGGGACGGTCAGAGCTTCCCAGAGGAAGTGCCCTCCATGTTCTGAGTTGAGTCTTGCGTGATGAGCAGCCTCAGCCAGGTGACAAAGCAGGAGAAAGGCCTCTGAGGCCAAGGGGACCGTGTGTGCAAAGGCACGGGGGCGGCAGTCAGAAAGCACTGCCCTGATGGCATGTTGCAGAACAGGTGAGGCTGCGAGGTAGGTCCCCCAGTCCTGGCCCCGAGGGCCTCAGGGTGAAGCTAAAGGGTTAGGGTTTGATTCTGAAGGCTCGGTGAGCCACCCAAGGCTTTTAAACAGAGGTGTACCATGATCCCCTTAGTGCTCTTGAATGAGCCTTCTGGTTGCTGGGTGAAAACGGATGAAAGGGCCCAGAACTACAAGCAGGAAGGCCCCATGGCAGGTGCCAGCAGGAGAGCAGCCTGGTGGCTTGGACCAGGACCAGGGCTCTGGATGTGGGGCAGGGTGGATGGAACCAAGAGGTGTTGCGGAAAGAACTGAGGGGCTGTGAACTGGTGGAGGGGGGAGGTTCTCGGCTGGTGCCCAGAGTTCTGTGTGGACAGCAGTGCCATCACTGAGTGGTTTTGAAGGGAGCATGACTCCTCAGAGGGTCTAGGGAGAGCAGGAGGTGATGCTGGAGGGCTCCAGGGCTGTGCTGTGTTCCAGTCAATCACCCCATGTCAGGGCCCTGTGCCAGGTGGCTCTGGAAAGTGCCAGGGTTCAGGGCCAAGGTCAGATCAATCCACTGCATGCGCTGATTGGGAGGCCTGGCCTGGGAACACGTGGGAGCCTGGGAGAAGGGCAGCCCCAGGCAGGACTGCGTTCAGGGCCCACCCCCTTGTCTAGAAAAGAGGGCCTCTGAGCTGAGATCTTCGGGGCTGTGCATCCTCACTGTGCCTTGGACCCTGGGAATCTGGGGCTCAGAAAGTGGAAACTCTGGGCCCCTACCCATGGTGCTCCTAGCCAACCTGAGTTGGAGGCCCAGGCAGGGCAGGGTGTGGGCCAGCATGATTGGGTTGGGGATCTTGTTCCCACCAGGGCCAGCACTGGAGAGAGAGCAAGATCTGTCTGGCTCCCCTCTCATTTTCTCCTGCGTTCATTCATCCATTCAGCAGCTATAGTCTTCCTGAGCACCTCGCCTATGCTGGGCACCAGAGGCATCAGAGGTCAAACGCATGCACAGGAAGTTCAGAGTCAAGGAGAGGAGACTGACAGGGGTGGTGTAGGGTAGAGAGTCCAGAATCAAAGTCAGGACGCCGAGGCTCTGGACCCGGGCCCTCTGTTTGTCCCCTCCTGGTGATTGCAGGCCAGGTGGATCTCAGAGAGGGACGTAAGCTATCTGGGAGGTTTTCTTCACCTTCTAATTCCTCCTGGGTGTGGGGAACAATCCTTGCAGGGGGGAGCCGCAGCCAAGCAGGTAAGGGGAGAGAGTTGGGGACGTGGGCACGGGCCTCTTGTACAGTCTCAGTGTTGGGTTCAGGTCCTGCTGGTGCTGTGGGCCCGCCATGAGCTGTATGTGTCTGGAGGGCGTGTTCGGTGTTTGTGGGCCTCGGTTTCCCCGCAGCGCACTGCAGCGAAGTTGGTTAGCCTTCTGCTGCTGTGATCGCATGCGCTTCCGTGTTCGTGTAGCTCAGGAGGGCACGTGGCTGTGGGTCTGCGCACACAGCGGCGTGTCTATGCAGCATGCCCCGGGTCTGCAGGAGTGCAGAGAACCCCGGAGGCCAGGCTGGGGATGGCAAAGCTTGAAGGGCTGGGAACCATCAGAGCAGTAATTCCACTGACGGTAACCAGAGCTGCACTCTTTCAGTGCCTCCCTAGGGCACTTGTGTCTTCCTTCCAATAGTGATGTGATAAGGCAAACCCGCCCTTTAAAAGATAAGGAAACCGAGGTTGGCAGGATGCTGGGTCACCGGGTGGTGGGTGTGGGGGTTGCTGTGGGCAGAGGTAGAGCTGCGTGAGTGCTGTCTGAGGCTTGTGTGTTTAGGAGAGGAGCAAACAGGCCAGAGAGAGCCCGAGTGTGGGGTGGGGGTGGGGGGCCCTTGTCAGCAGGTGTGCCTTAGGCACAGCAGTGTGCATGGCAGCCTGTGTGTGTGTGTGTGTGTGTGTGTGTGAGCACATGGCGGGGCGGGTGACATGGTTTACTGAGCATTTCGGTACAGCCCAGTACTGGTGAAGCAGAGACCTTCCTTGTCAAGGGCAGAGGAGGATGGGGGGTGGGGGTGGGGCGGGGACTGGCTCATTTGTTCTTTCTTTCTTTGGTCTGGAGGGAGTCCTGATCTCAGATCTCAGGCTACATAGGGGCTCCCAAGCTTGGCCGGCCTTAGAATCACCCTTTGCGGACTCCCCACCCTGCTACTTTTCTGTAGGGACCCCCTCCTAGATCTTGCTCTCTCTGCCCAGTGTCTGATGTGTGAACTTCCTCATAACAGTGATCCTTAAAGATAAGAGCCCTTGCACTGCTTTTGTCCCCACCCCACCCCCTCCACCCCGCGCCCCCGACCAAGATAATGTGGAGCCAGGCATCTGTTGGTCTTTGGTGTGAATGCCATGATACCTTCAACTTTTTCTTTACATGCGCCTCACCTTCTCCCCCAGGAAACTGAAGGTGCAGATCAGAAGGGGCTAGAGAGCTAGGCAGAGGGGAAGGCAGCGGACAGAGGGTGTGATTTGGGGGAGGGATGTTTGCCATCCTTTGCCGGCTGTCTCTGGCTGATAACACTGCAGGTCAGCGTTCTCTGAGCAGGTGGACTTCCGCTTGGCAGCCACGAGAGCATTTCTCTGCCACGTGCCAGGCGGTGTGCTGGGGGCAGGGGGACACAGATGAACAAGGCTCCACAGTCCTGCCCTTTTGGAGTTCATGGTCTAGAGAGGTGGGGTGAGGATGCCAAGGTGTGGACGTGAAGGTTTATCGGCAAGGGCCATAAGGTAGATAACAGAGAATGCTTCTTTTCTAGAATGGGGAGCCTGCCTAGGAAGCAGGGTGGTCTCTTGAAGGCGGTACTTCAGCTGGGCGTGGGGGGTGAGTGAAAGGGCAGGAGCATGCTAGGATTGAGTCCCACCCCCCAAGCTGACCAAACTCTGGCTGGGGTGTTATGCTCAAGCCACGCACATGTGCTGTGGGAGGAGCTGTGGGAGGACACTCGTAACCAGCCTTTCTTTTGGACAGAGGGCCTTGGGCCCCTAATCCTCAGCTCGGCTGGGACCAGGATCCTATGCTTGGCTAAAAAGAAGGCGAAGGGAAAGCAGGGTGAGGGTGGTGATAGTCCTATCACAATCTTCTCTCTCCTCCTCTCCATTTGGAGGTCTCACATTGGGTCCCTCTGCCCCCATTTGACATCCACAAGGGAACACTGAGTGTCCTGGGCCCCCTCCTCTTCAGCTCTTTGGCAGCTGGCCCAAGCCATCCTCAGCCCCCCCTCCCCAAAGCTATTTATACTGGCTTCAGTCACAGGAAGAGCTAGGGGTCAGGGTGGGACAGTTCTGGCGACACCCAAGCCACCATTTCCATCTCCACAGGCCTGGAACACACAGGTCCGCTTTCCCTTTTCCCTCTGAGGGTACGAGGGCAGGAGGACACAGACAGGATTCTTCCTGATGTCTGTGTTGTGGCCAAGGCCCTCCCAGCAGCTGCCTTGTGGCTGGGCTGGGAGAGGACAAGGAAAAGCCACTTTGGAGAAATGGTTTCAGTCTGCTCCTCCCTCTCACCCTCTCTATTCCTCTCCTCATTCTTAAGAGTGACGTAAAGGATAATCGGACAAACTCACACGACACAGCATTTACGCCAGGGCAATCCTAAGCCTGTGGGCTGGGAAACATGGTCAGCCCCATTTTACAGATGAGGAAGCTGAGGCACGAGAAGTGACTTGCTTGTGTTCATGAGATAGTAAGCAGTGGAGCTGGCGTGCAAACATGAGGAGCTGGACTCTAGAGTCCTACCGGTCTGCTACATTTTCCTGTGGAGTCCTTGCCATCCCCCCACCCCCACCCCGTGATAGGGGCAGAGGGCGTGCAAGGAATGTTCTTCCGGCCTCCTAAGGAGTCAGGAAAACAGCTGAGGAGAGAGATGGCAGGTAGCAGTTGCAGAAGGGTCTTCCTGTGGGGGAGGATTCCTCAGCCCAGAGGGAACTCTGAACTAGGAAGGTCTAAAGCAGGAAGGCTGCCCGGGGGAGGCACGTGACCAAGGTCTCTGCAAGGAGACCACGGTGTGAGGAGTGGCAAAGAGGAGGAAGACTGGGAAGGGATTTGGCGGCCAGAGTTTAGGTGCTCGGGCAGAATGGGGCGGCCTGCACGCCCTCCGCCTGCCCAACCCTCCCCCTGCCCGGGACGCCAGCGCCGCAGGGGCTGTGAGCGGTGGGCGGCCCCGAGACGGAGCTGTCGAGTCTGTGCCTGACACCTCTTTTCCCTCCACTCTCTTGGTCTCTTTCAGTTGGAGGAGGACAGACTCTCGGGGCACTCCCTCCCGCGGTACAGCCCTCTGCGACGACTGGCGTCCTCCGTGTTCTCCTCCTCCACGCTGGAGACCGAGCATTACCCTCACCCTGGCGGCGGCGGCTCCTCCGGTTCCCTCATTCAGCGCAGCCGCTCGGCGGAGAGCAGCCCCGTGCGGGCGCCCCACCGGCGCCACGCTCCCCTCGCCGCCGGCAACCACAGACTCGTGCCCTCGGTGCTCCGCATCTCGCGGTCCCAGCTGCAGCAGGTGTGGGCCCGCTTCACCCACAAGACCTAGGCTGGGCTCCCCCCCCTCCTGGAGGGGGCAGGTGGGGGGGGTGGGGAGCAGGCAGAGACCATGGTTCCTTCCCAGGACGCAATAATCACACACTCACACACCCCATCCCACCCCATCATGCAATACAGCCCCCTGTAATGTTGGCCCAAGGTACTGTAGTGACCAACCCCCCCTCCCCCACGTCTCCCTTTGCTTGGTGCCAGCCAAATGGTGCAGGGGGAGGTGGGGCTGTCGGTGCAGCTTCAGGAACAGGACAGAGACACTGGGCTGGAGCCACCAGTGGGGTCCAGAGTCCGGTGGAAAGCAAGGTATCAGGGAGACAAGGCATGCTGGGTCAGAGTCAGTCTGGCATGGAGGTGATTCTGTTTAATCTGTGATTTCCTGGCATTAGGGTCTGGTTTGCCCCCAAGGGGGATGGTAGAAGAGGACACCCTCCTGGGGTGTGTCTGTCTGTCTGCATGGGGCAAGGCATGTGCCCTGCGTATGAGACGCGGGCCTAGTCAGCCAGGTTTGGGGTTTGGTAGGAAGGGCCTCCACAGTCAGGATGTGGGGGGCAGCCCTGTGGCCCAACGGGCCTACCACAGGCCATTGTCACAGAGGACAGAGCTCCTGCCTCCCTCATCTGACCCAGGAGGCCTGGAGCTCAGTCCACTCTAGGCTGCCCTTTACCCAAGGGATATATGCCATCAGCCCCTGATGGATTTGGTGGTTTAGCCCAGCCCCTTAGGATCTGAGGATGGATGACTGGGGGCTTGGCATCTGCCTTTCAGAGGAAGCTGGCGCCTTGGGGTGAGGACACCCATCCTAGAAGCACTGGCAGAGAAGCTAGGTTATTAAGGGTGAGGTAGCCCCTGTGAGTTCAGGACAAATCCCAGGCAGCAGCAGCCCCACCAGTGTCCCTCTCAATGAGTGACTCCTTCCTGTAGGTGCTCAGCCGAGCCAGTCCCCAGGGGCCTTGGTGAAGACAGAGAACAGGGTAGGCAGATCTGCTGGGATATGCAGATGCAGGGGGTGGGGTGGGTCAGGATGCCAGATCACTATGTCCTTTCTGATCATTTCTCAGCCCCCAACCTGTCACTGCAGGGACCTCTAAGGTTCCTTTTCCTCATTCCTGCCCCTGTCAGCCAGCACCTCTGTTTCCCTAGGCAATGGAGTAGTGGTGAAGAGGGGTGCCAGGAAGGGTAGTGCCTATACAGAAAGGGAAGGAAAGGTTGAGACCTGAAGGTTTGCAAATATTTATTGCAGTGAGACCGTATCTGTGTATATGCTTGTGTGCATGCATGAATACTTGTGAGTATGAGTGTTCTTATACATGAGCATATGTGCATGAGGCAGGCCTGCCATGGATAGATGCTCAGGCTGTGCACTGCACAATTCCAGGGAGTACCGTTTACATTTGACTACAGTGTGAATGACACCACTGAATTTGCAGTGCCGCAGTCCTATGTATATGGGTGTGTGTGAAGGTGTACTTGGGTGTGTCAGGGAGTCAGAAAAATATTTGTGCAGTCCTTGGTAGTTTCCTATGTACCTACTCTCATCTTGGCTCCTCTCTCTCCTACCTTTTCCCTTTGACTCTTCCTTCCCAACTCAACTCCCTTCAACTCCCCAGCTATCTCTGGTTGGAGTAGAGGCCTCAGGATCCTTGCCCCAGCTTGGGGATGTCAGAGGAAGGTGGGCAGTGCTGTTTGGCTAAAATGTCCTCATGGCTGGTTGGCACTGTGTATAGCTCACTCACATGAGCTATGCCCACACTCACTACATTCTTTTCTTCAAAATCTGTTCTTTTTAGAGGATGTCTAGGCCAAGAGCACCGTCCTCATCTAGGAATGAAAGCCAGATTCGAGCCCTAGTACTGGTGCCCCACCCCCACCTTATCCTAGCTGCTTACTTCTGAATGTCCCCAAGGTCAAGCCTCTGTTGCTCTCCAGTCTGTCTTGGGTGGTGCTGTATCCGGCTCTGGCAGAGGGTAGAGGAGAGGTCAGGGTAGACCCTTTAAAAAGAAAGGACAGAAAACACAAAGCACAAAGGTTAGGGGGTGGGATGAACAGTAACCCACTCCCGCCTTCCACATTCCGCCACTGCCCCCTTGGCTACTCCCTTCCTCTTTGGCCCTCTTTCCATCCACCCCAGCGAGTGGCAGGGGGTGAAGTGAAGGGGAGTCTGTCCACCAGCAGCTCCAAAAGTCAGCAGCCATGGGGTGGGGGGCAGGGCCCATGCTATCTGGGGTTAGATGAGACCAAGCACTCAGTTATCCGGCATTCCGTTCCAGAGGGTTCCACTACCTGAGCACGGCTCCCACTCAGTGACCAGAACCCTGAGGTACTC
This sequence comes from Mustela erminea, assembly GCF_009829155.1. Classification (NCBI taxonomy): domain Eukaryota; kingdom Metazoa; phylum Chordata; class Mammalia; order Carnivora; family Mustelidae; genus Mustela; species Mustela erminea. The sequence goes on from NC_045617.1 coordinate 89,767,103, forward strand.
TAAGATCCCAAAGTGCCTTGTGACTTATCAAAGATGATGGCACTAGCTTCAGCCTCATTTTAGCATTTAGTACATATTTCTGTTTCCAAAGCCATTGGAGGTGGGGAATCCTGTTAAGAATTCCAAAGGCGGCTGAATTTTCACACAGACACAGACATAGACACAGGCACACACACATCCCAAAACTGGTACCTGTGGGAGAGGGTGTGTCCTTTAAAGTAAGATCATGATTCAAATATTTTGTCCTTTGAGGGACATCCTTTTGCATACCTTCGTTGGTAGTGGGAGAGCATCTTGTTGGCCATAAAGCTCTAAGCCAACAAGAGAGCATCTTGATAACATGATTATCCTTTGAGGGTGGCTCGGATTTCTGGAATTAGCGCAGTGAATTGGGTCAAGTTCACGTGCAGCTCGGCAGAGCCATGCATGGTTTGGACTTGAGTTCCTTGTTTCTAGGGCCCAGGCTGGGTAGGGAAGTTGTGAGTCTGCAGTGTTGTCAGGCTCTTTTTCTCCAGAAGGGTTTCCCAAGGAGGAGGTCAGAATGTTTCAAGAAATGATTTCCTGCTGGGGAAAAATACACGACCTTCTCAGAGTCAGCTGTGAAAAGAGGTAGCACTCTTTGCTGTTCTTGGAAATGGTGTTTTTGTACTTTATAGTCACACTCTGCGTATAGTGGTGGCTTCCAATTATTAATTTTTTATTTTATTAAACAGTCACTGGCAGCAGTGCTTATTACGTGCCAGGCAGTGATCTAAGCACTTTACAAAATTAACTCATTTAATCCTCATAATACTTTATGAGGTTGATCCCAGTATTATTTGCATTTAATGGATTAATCAGATTATTTAACTTACAAAAACATAAAAACACCCGCCAATGCCGGATAATTGAGGTCTTGTTGGATAAAAGTTTTAGAGTGTTTTTCTGTGTAGCGATCTATTTACTGTCCTTCCTGCTTGGCCCCTCCTCACTCTATATAAAAGGAAGGGGTTGTCTCCAAGCCAGACTCTCCTTCCTTCTCCATTTCCACCTGATGGTGTCCCCGGGGGTGTGGGGGGTGTGGGATGGCGTAGGGCAGAGGGGGTCACTCCAGAGTACGAGGGTGGGTTGAAAAGAGCCACCCTATCTCTCCAGAGACCCGCCCTCTCCATCCCACACCCCAAGCAGCTCTGGAGATTCAGTGGGTAGGGTAAGAGCTACAGTGAGAAGGCAGTGCTCAGAACCATTACCTTGAGGTACTGGGGTGGGGGGTCCTGGGCTTCAGGCTCACAGATAGGGCAGGTACTGGCATTGGTGAGCCAAGGGTCACCAACTCACACCTCAACAGGGGATAAGCCGTGTCAAACAGTGGCAGGTTTGGGGACTGTGGTAAGTGGGAGATGCACACCCCCTGGTGTGAGCTCAGCCAACTGTTACCACTATCTTCCAATTTTTATGTGAAATCTCCCGATTTTTAATTATTGGCATCAAATTTTTAAAAAACACAACTTTTTAAAGAAAAATCACTGTGAGCCAAACAAAACTGGTTTAAGGGCAGAGACTCTGAACTCAGTTTGCAATCTCTGTGAGCCTGAGGACTCCCCACTCCCTTCTGTCCAAGGCTGCGGCACTTCAAGGAGGATGGTGTTCTTCCTGGGACCTCAAGTCAGGTGGGCTTCTTCGAGGAGGCAGCTCACAGCCAGTGGAGATGTGTGGTGTTGGTGTATGCTGTGTGTTTATGTCGGTGACCTCGTGGTTTGTGCGCCTGAATGCGTGTGGGCCAGTGGACTTGTTTGTGGTAAATGGGATCCTCATGGTAGGACCAGTATTTTCTCTGACGGCACAGGACCCTGGGTCAGTGAAAAATGCTCTAGTGAATTCTCAGTAATGAATAGACATCCCTACGCAACAAGGCAGCTTGGGTCACAGCAATAACCACTCAACACTCATCCCAACGACTAGCATCCTGAACCCATCAATCTCCCTCTGCATTTCCAGTTTTAGGGAAAATGGGCACAGCCTTGCCCAGCACATGGGGGAATGATGGCACCTTTGAGCCATGCTGGCATATTCATCCTTGCTTCCCCAGCCAAGAGGGGTGGGCAGACCCCTTCAATCCCAGGAAAGTAGGGGTCCTCTCTGAAGAGGGTCCCAGGACCCTCCTTTTCTCTCCTCTGCCCTGCCTAAGTTCCTTTTTCTGGGGAGGGGTGGTGCTGTCTGCCCAGGCAGTGGTGGGGGGAGCTTGGGCCACTGGATGCCCTGGGAGCTATGGCAAATGCATCTGTACTGAGTGGCTGGGGAGACCATGCTTAGGAGTGTGTGGGGACCTCTGGCTGTGGGAGGATGGAATATTCTCTGCTGTCTTTGGGTTGCTTTGGTACCTGAGGAAGGAAGCATGATCCCTAATGAAGGTCTGAATGTCACCCCACCCTACCCCAAACCCCACTGAGATTCCAACCCAAAGGGCAGGAATCAGCCCACCCCAGAGGCAGTCCTTGATAACAAGGAGTGTGGCAAATCACTCTCCTTAAGTTGGGGGGCATGTCCCCAAAGCTTGCATTATTCCCATTAGGGCCAGAGGTGCCCCCTAGGACTAGTGGGTCAGTCTCTGAAAATTTTAAAGCATCCTTCTCCCTAAGGGAGAGGCTCCCAGCCTGAGGACCACATCCCTCAAATATCCCCAATGGTTCCCCCATAGCACCCAGTGGGCTCCCCAGCTCAGGGCGCCCCGGAGCCTGAGTGGGCCCCTTCCCCCAAGTAAAGAGTTGAGAAGCAGTGGGGGAGGAGGAGCAATGAAGCCCAAAGGCCTGTGGGAACTTTTCTGGACCCTCCTTCCATTTGGCTCCGCCGTCAGTCCCACCACTTTATCCTCCCTTCTACCTGCACAGTCTTTGCGGGTGCAGGGGGGTGGGGTTCACCTTGCCACGACTAACTGGCCCTCACACATACACACGCACACGCACACGCACACGCACACTCCATAGCTGCGCGCACATTTCATCCACTCTCCGGACAGCAAATTAGCAGCCCCCGGCTGGGAGAGCACAAAGGCCGCGTTTCCGGGCACCTCTCGCAGGTTTCTAACTCTACTGTAACAGGACCCCAACCACCACTTTCCGCCTCCGGGACCCGCCCCCACACTCCTGCCCCCGCGGCCCGCGCGCCACGAATGTACGGTCGGTCGTCTTAACTAGCTGCTACGCGCGCGACCAGGGTACCGGCCGGCCTCCGAGCCCCGCCCCCGCCCCGCCCCGCCCCTGCGCGCGCCCCAGCCGAGCTGCCTGCTGCTAAAGTCCCCGGTTCCCGGGTGAGCCCCCTTGCCACCCCGCCCTCGCGCCAACTTTGTGTTTGCTTTCCCCCTCCCCGGGTTCGCGGCCGCTGGGCTCCCCGACCCCGGGGCGCGGGCTCGCCCCTCAGTGCTTTCAGGGCCGGGGTGCAGACGAGGGGCTGGGCGGGGGAGCTGGCCAGTTCTCCGGGCTCGAAGGGCCCCCGTCACCCCACCCTTATCCCTGTTACCTCGCCGCCCACAGCCTCCCCCTGCTCCCATAATTGGCCTTGCAATTGGATGCCAAAGAGCCCAGAGTTGAGGGGGAGCCAAGCTTTGAGCCTAGGTCTCTCAGAGCCACCCAACACTCCCTTTTTGCCCACGCCTCTTCGTCTGTCTCTCCTGCCCGACCCCACTCCACGACTGAGGGCCCTGGGGGTCCCCAAACACGCCCCCACTTCCAGCTCTTCTCCCTCCCCACCCCCGAAAATAAAACTCAGGGACCAACATCTGCTTCCTTTGCACTTGCTCCGTCGACCCCCTCCCCCCACTGGAGGGGCTTCCGTGGGGGAGCAGGCGGGGTTGGGGGCCCTAATGTCTGACAGTATTTCGCAAGGAGAGGGCTGGCCCCTGCCCCCTGAGAGGTAGGACTGGTGAGAAGGAGGGAAGCTCAGCCCCGGGCTCAGCTGAGCCTCTTCTAGGGACCCCAGGATCCCCTCCCAGCATGGGGAGACGCTTCCTAATCGTGGTGGGGAGGGGAGCGAGGGATGGGAAGGGGTTGGGGAGAGGACCCTTCCGGAAGTCCCGAATTCCAGCCAGTTTATTCCTAAGTCTCCCCCTCCCATCATACTCCCCCCTTTTTGTACTGCAATAATACTGTATTATAAGCTTGCACTATTCCCCAACCCGGCCAGCGTAAGCATGCACGAAAAACTCAAACACACACACACACACACACACACACACACACACACACACACACACGGGACGCTTTTTTTTTTTTTTTTTTCTTCTTCCTCTCCGGGGTGCGTCCTCAGTGTACATAGCGGCGTCGGGGGTGGGGGAGCCTGGGCCCGGGTGGAAAAGCATGCACTGAGCCCCCACCCCTAGACTGCGAGTACTGTACAAATCCAACACTTGAAACCGACACGCACACGCGCGGCGCCGCCACGGGGGGTGGGACACGGACACGCACCCATGCGCACACGGCCGCGCACGGGCGGGGGTGGGGGTCGCCCCGCCGTCTCGCGTCGTTGTGCGAGGGATCTTGTGCCTTTTTTAGTCCCTGTATGTTAATGCAGACAATCCGGAGAGCTTGTGTACTACCAAATCCTGATTAAAGACGCCTTCCAGGAACCTGCGACTCGCCTTCTTTCTTTTCATCCTTCTCCTTCCTAACCCACCACCCAACGGGCAGAGGCCAGGGGCTAGTCTTGCTGATTCTGGGATCCGGTTGGGGGGAGGGGGGCAAATTCCAGATAAATGGATCCAGCCCAACAGCCCCTAAGACAAGGATGGGGAGGGGAAGGGGGAATCCTGAGAGGTCTCCCGGGAGGTGGACTCCAGGAGCCCTTGCCCTGCTGGCAGTCTCCTTTCATCCGCAGGAAGGTGATAGGGATGGACCCTGGTCTCTGGGGTTGGACTCCTAATTGCCAACTTGTTGGAGAATGGATGGGAAGTAGAGGGGTGGGTACCTAGATCTGTTCTCTGTGGATCAATCTACTGATGTGGCCGTGCAAGCGCGCGCGCGTGTGTGTGTGTGTGTGTGTGTGTGTGTGTAAGGAGGAAACCAGAGAGCCCTGTGAAGGGACCCTGGGAGTCTTTCCCTGCCCCTCTGCTCTGATGGGGGAACTGAGACAGCTCTGGCGTGGGGGAGAATGATCTGTCCAGGGGAGTCAGTGAGAGAGTGGATTGTGCAGAGCCTGAGGGTGGGGTGCTCTCACCGGGCCACACTTTACTCCTTGGGGCCTAAAGCAAGTATGGGGGCAGAAGAAGGGCAAGCTACGGCTGCATTTCTTGAGCTAGAATGTTCCCACGCTGTCAGTTCGGGTCATCTTAGCCCTTCCACCCAGATGACTGTCAATGGCCAGTGTGCCAATGTGGGTGGCACCCCTGGGTGTGGGTGGAAGAGCAGAGGGAGGGCTGGAGGGCTCCTGGCTTGGCAGATGTGGTTTGAGTCGGCAGACCCAGACAGACAGGTGAGAAATCTGGGGAAGCTGGTGGTGGGCAAAGGGAACCACACTGCCAATGTCTCTGTTTTTCAGGTGGGGAAATTATGGCAATTGGGGGCTCCTTTGGGGAGGAGAGATGGGAAGGGTGCCGGGGGTGGCTGCTGAGGGAGAAGGAAGGGGAGCACTGCCGTGAGAGGCTTGCTGGGGAGGGGGAAAGAGTCATGGTCCATCCTCTGGCTTTGGTCACTCAACAGTCCCCCTTCTTTGACCTTGGGACTGTGGGCTGAAGTGCAGTGTGCTGTGTCTGGGCTTGGCCAGGGTCCAAACAGGAGAGCTGCTCTCTGTACTCTGTCTGGGGAATAGGGGTATATGGACAAACCCACCCCTGGCGGTGTCGCTAGTGTCAGGCAATTCAAGGCTGAGGAGAGACCAGTTTTGGTGGCAGGAAAATATCGAGGCGGGTCCATCCACCTCCCTCCACTTTTCCTGCTGACTGGAGTTAAACATGGACTTGGCTGGGCTCTGAAGTTGGTGAAGCCGAAGTCTTTGGGTCTGGACTCCCTGGAGGCAAGGGGAGGGCTAGGGCTTTCATTCTTTCTGAGGGTCTCAGCTCCAGCAGCCTGCCTCCCCTCCTCCATGACTCACCCTTACCGCATCCGCCATTCCCTCAGAACCACCAGGGAGCTTTAAAAGATTTCTGGGCCTCATCTTGGACCTGAATCTGGGGGCAAGAGGAGTGGGACTCAGGGCTCTGTAGGTTTAAAAAGCTCCCCTAGATAGTGCTGTACCAAGCCAAGCTGGAGAACCACAAATATAATTGGAATCATAAAGGGTCGTTGCTCTGGAGAGGGAGTAGGAAGACAGGAGTTCCCCTAGGCCCTGATTTTCCCTTGCTGAAGTGCAGTAGGCTTGTTGTCCCCTGAACTGGAATGGGGGAGTGTCACAGGTATCCGCCTCCCATGGTATCTGCCAGACTTCTGGACCAAGCACACAGAGGCTGGCTAAGGATCGAGGCTGAATGAATGAGCACAGGATAGCATGGGCAAATGCATGAATAGTCACTGGGCATGGGCATTCAGGAGAGGCTGGGGAGGGGTGAAGGAGGACTTCCCCCTCTCTGAGGAGGGCGGAATTGAGCCCAGGTCTGCCCTCCCCAACAAGGAGCCACATGGGGAGGTGTGGAGGGGCCTGAATTGGGAAACAGCAGGTCCAGATGCCAGCTGGCCGGTGGGCTTGTCAGTGATCCTTAGGGCAAAGCTGTCCCCACTCTGAGATTCATGGCTCTTCCTGATAAAGGGCACAGGATACCAGGTTTCCCTGCATAGGAGGGTGGGAGGCCAGTGAGGCAATGGAAAGAGTTTGGGGTTCTGAGCCACCTCGGTTGATGTGCTTTGTGAAGTGGGTGTGCCAGTGGCTCTCTCTAGGCCTGTGTCCTATTCTGACCTTGTCACTGAAGCCTGATTTCAGTTCTTATTGCCCCTCCTTCCCGTGAAGTGGAAGGGGAGGGCTTTGAGATGGAAAGGAGAAGGTTCGAGCTATGATGATCTAACACAGACACTGTGAGTGGAGGGTCTGTCCTACAGATGGGATTTTCTAAAGAGATCCAGGGCCTGGCCAGAAGGTTGCTCAAAGTGTCAGAGACGGGACAGAGAAAACAGGCAGAGACGTTGGGTGGGACGCATCTGGTGTTGGGTGGGTGAGTTCTGAGCTGGACAGGAGGGAGACATGATCAGAGCTGCGTCTCTCTATAGGTCCTTGGCACCTACACCACAGCCACGACACACCCAGGATCTCACAGCACCCCTCCACCTCTGCCCAGTCATCTTTAGCCTTACGTTGGTAACTGAGCATGGCAGAGGGCCGCAGCACATGGCCTACCACAGAAACAGGGCTTAATGTTTGTTGAATAAATGAATGAATGAATGAATGAATGAATAATGGGAATGGTGTAGAAAAAGAAAACAATTGCCAGGGACTTTCAGCCTGGATGTGAAGAAGACTAAGCTCTAAGGAAGTCCCCTGCCTGGCTCAGACAGGGTGGGCAAGTGTCCTGCCTGGGGTCTGATGCTACCCCATCTTGCACCCCCCTCCCCACCATTATCAGTCCTCATAGATGGTCTGACCATGAGAAAGATTATGGCAGCTGAGGAAGGGAGAAGTCACAGCCTTGGGCAGAACCTCAGCTTGGGGGATTCTCACCTTCCCCTCCACCTGCCTTCTGGCTGCCTGCTAGTTGGCCTCAGCTGGGAGAGCCCCTCCTTTTCTCACCACTCTCTCTCCCATGGGTGTGGCATCGGGGCACTGCTGGGGTTGGAGAGGGAGACAGTGATCTCCAGACCAGGGAGCAGGGCAGAGGGCAGGAGGCAGGCTGGGAGGGAGCTGACATTTATTGAGTATCTGAGTATTGAGCTATATGCCAGACCCATTGCTTATCTCACCTCATTTATGATCACAATCTCTGTGGAGTGTGCATAATCCCAATTTCATCCCCCCCCCTTTTTTGTCAAATGTAGTTTTTAAAAAAAAATTAAATTAAATTAACTAACATACAGTTTATTTTTAGTTTCAGAGGTAGAGGTTAGTGATTCATCAGTCTTACGGAACACCCAGTGCTCATTGCATCCCGTGCCCTCCTTAACGCCCATCGCCCAGTTACCCCATCCTCCACCCCCCTTCCTTCCAGCAACCCTCAGTTTGTTTCCCATGATTGAGTCTCTTATGGTTGGTTTGTCTCCCTCTCTGATTTCGTCTTATTTTATCTTTCTCTCCCTTCTCCTATGATCCTCTTTTTGTTTCTTAAATTCCGCATAGCAGTGAGATCATGTGATAGTTGTCTTTCTCTAATTGACTAATTTCACTTTGCCTATCACCCTCAAGTTCCATCCACCTCATTGCAAACCCATATTATTTCCTAATAGAAAGACGGTGCACTCTGTGAAAACAAGGGCCACATCTGTCTCGTTCAGTATGTGATCCACGGATTCACGGCCTCTACCATCTTGGCCAGGACAATAGACATTCCAGGACTTTTTCTAGAAAGAAAGGCCAGGTCAGGCCCTCAAGGGGCGCAGTGAAGTGTCTCTATCTGGGTGTGAGAAAACAAGTAGAAAGGGGGGTGATGATGCCTGCTTGGTGGGTGGACAGGTTTTCTTAAAGATTTGTTGAGCTCAGTCCTGGAGGAAGGACAGGGATTTGTCACGTGAGTAGAGGGAATGACAGGATCCCCAGGCAGCGGGACCACCAGAGGGGAAGACGGCGGTGTGAGAAGCGACTAGCACTTAGGGAACTGCTGGCTGCATCAGCAGGCAAGCGCACAGGGCAAGGATCCCAGGGCGCAGCGCCAGGTGAGCTCAGAGCAGAAGGGGAGGAGCCAGGTCATGGGGGCGGGGCAGCGTTGCCAAGTGCCCAACCTAGAATTGGAACTGTCCCCTGAGGACTGTGGGGGCTATTGTAGGTTTCTGTAAGTTGGACGCAGAGAGATAGGGTCAGATTTCAGTTTCAGGAAGATCCCTCTAGCAGCTGTAGGGAGAATGGTTAGGTGGGTGGGAGAGAACAAGCCAGTGGTTGGGGACACCACCCCCCGCCCCCGGCCCCCTGGCCGGATAGGGCTGTGCCCTTACAGCTGAGGCAGCAGGTGCAGAGGTTGAAGAATATTTAGCAGGACTCCCTGCAAGTCTGGATGGCACCTGGAGGTGTTGGAGGTGTCCGATCTCTGGAGCTTCTGATCTGGAGGGGCTGTGTTTAGGAAGACAGGGCACAGCATGTTCAAAAAGGCTGACAAAGCACTGGACGCTGTCAGCCCCATCCCCACCTGAAACGAAGCTATGTCAGCCCCTGGTGGGGCCTGGTGCACTAGGGGTGCTGGAAATGCGTGCTTGAGTGTGCGTGTGCGTGTGTTGACTTGGTCAGAGCTGGAGAAGATGTAAGGGCTGAGGTCCTTGACAGGGTGATCAGGCCTTTCTAGTCTGAAAGGATCCTTAGTCTGGAAGACTAAGGGGAGATGTGGCAGAAGTCCAGAAAACCAAGAACATAGGCCATCACATTGCCAAGGGCTCTGCCCAAAGCTTCAAAAGGGAAAACTAAATCAAGTGGAAAGAAACTGCCTTTTGTAAGCTAGCTGCAAATTCCCGGAGGAACTGTGGACTCAACACACAGCTGGGGAGGGCTGGAGAATTCCTGAGCAACAGGCCAGGAAAGGGCAGGAGGAAAGAGGGCACTGGAGCTCCAAGGGCACCCAACCTGCATTTTGGGGTGTGGAGGACAGCTGAACTTTGCCCTGCTCCTGCACAGGCTCTGATGGCCCTGGTCGCCAACTCCTTGGCTGCAGAGAAACCCTGTCCTGTGAGGAGGCAGCAAGGGCTGACCCAGACGCTTGCCACTCCTCTCCGGACCTGGTTTCGTCCTCTGTCAAAGGGAGATCCACACCATGCCTCTGATGCCTTGCCGCTGTCATTGTCTTCTATTGATTGAACTAAAGCTGGCTCTGGGTTTCAGAGGCAGGGAGGAGAGTGAAGGAGGTGGGAGACGGGAGACAGAGGAACTGCCAGCTTCGGGGTCAGGCGCCTCAGGAGGAGCTGGAGCGTGCACACAATCCTTCCTCAGAGACTTTCTGAGCACTCACTAGGTGCCAGGGACCCTTCTAGGCCTTGGGGGACAGAGCAATGAACAAGACAGGCCCAGTGCTCAGCCTCAGGGAGCACACTTTCTGGCGCATGCACCTGGGCATGTGGGCCTCCCAGCTTGTGGGTGCAGTGCTGGTGTCATCGGGCCCTTCAGGGCAGGTGACATCAGCGAATCCGTGTGTGTGCCCCTTGCAGGTGTTCTCCGTGGCGCCCCCGTTTGAGGTCAATGGTCTCCCTCGAGCTGTGCCTCTGAGCCTGCCCTACCAGGACTTCAAGAAAGATCTCTCTGATTACCGAGAACGGGCTCGGTTGCTCAACAGGGTCCGGAGGGTGGGCTTCTCCCACATGCTGCTCACCACCCCCCAGGTACCACTGGCTTCTGTTCAGCCTCAAGCTAATGGGAAGGACGAAGAGGAAGAGGAGGAGGAAGAAGAGGAGGAAGAGGAAGAAGAGGAGGAGGAAGATGAAGAGGAGGAGGAGGAAGACGAGGAGGAGGAGGAGGAAGACGAGGAGGAGGAGGAAGACGAGGAGGAGGAGGAAGCAGTGGCTCTAGGGGAGGTGCTGGGGCCTCGAAGTGGCTCTAGCAGTGAGGGGAGTGAAAGGAGCACGGACCGGAGTCAGGAGGGTGCCCCATCCACGCTGCTGGCTGACGACCAGAAGGAGTCCAGGGGCCGGGCCTCCATGGCTGACGGGGACCTGGAGCCCGAGGAGGGCTCCAAAACGCTGGTGCTCGTCTCCCCTGGTGACATGAAGAAGTCTCCTGTCACTGCCGACCTGGCCCCTGACCCTGACCTGGGCACTCTGGCTGCCCTCACTCCTCAGCAAGAGCGGCCCCAGCCCACGGGCAGCCAGCTGGACGTGTCTGAGCCGGGCACCCTGTCCTCTGTGCTCAAGTCTGAGCCCAAGCCCCCTGGACCTGGGACGGGGCCGGGGGCCGGGGCAGTGACCACAGGGGCGGGAGGGGTGGCCGTCACCTCCTCACCCTTCACCAAAGTTGAGAGGACCTTTGTGCACATTGCGGAGAAAACCCACCTCAACGTCATGTCTTCCGGCGGACAAGTGTCCCGGTCTGAGGAGCTGGGCGCTGGGGGTGAACTGGGCCTGGAGGCGCCCTCTGATGGGAGGGCTGTGGAGGAGGGGGCCTCCCTGCCCCTAGAGAATGGCATTGCCCAGTCAGGGCTGGAGAGCGGTGCTCTGGCTGGCCCTCCCGGGGACACCCCCCCGGAGGTGGCCACAGACTCACTGCCCAATGGCCCAGCCCTTGCCAACGGGCCGACTCCAGTGTCCCCGCTGGAGCCAGGCCCCGAGAAACTGGCCACCATCTCCCCCAGCCGCCATGCCATGGCAGGCGCTCGCCCCAGGAGCCGGATCCCCGTCCTGCTGTCTGAGGAGGACACAGGCTCGGAGCCCTCAGGCTCCCTGTCGGCCAAAGAGCGGTGGGGCAAGAGGGTCCGGCCACAGCAGGACCTGGCGCGGCTGGTGATGGAAAAGAGGCAGGGCCGCCTGCTCTTGCGGCTGGCCTCCGGGGCCTCGTCCTCCTCCAGTGAGGAGCAGCGCCGGGCTTCAGAGACGCTCTCCGGCACTGGCTCGGAGGAGGACACACCTGCCTCGGAGCCTGCTGCCCCCAGGAAGGCTGGGCGGGTAGCCACCACCCGGAGCCGGATTCCCCGCCCCATCAGCATCCGCATGCCCACGCCTGCTGCAGCCCAGCAGCCTTCTGCTGCCAGCAGACCCCATGGCGCTGGCCCCGCCTCCGACACAGCCATCACCAGCAGGTGAGAAATCACAGCTGGCCCTACGGTGGCCAGACGGTGACCGCAGAAGGCCTCCAACCTCAGGAGCTTCCCCAGAGGCAAGGTCAGGGCCTAGCAAGGATGCGGAGAAGGACGCTTCCTGTTCTCCACCTCCACAACTAAGTGTCTCCTCCCTCTCAGGTTCCAGCCCTGTCACTGGGCTCAAGGGAGTGGCTACAGTGAACATGTCTAGAGGGGTGTCAGGGACGCCAAGCTTGAGGAAGGTGAATGGGGGCCAGTGGGGCTCACACACATCCTCTGGTGTGCCATGAGGCATTTGAAGCCAAAGGTTAAAGACCAGAAGTAGTTGGGAGAAAACATTATTCATACCGATGTAAACACGGGTAGGTGGTAGAGTAGAATGTAAAATCCATGAGAATTTTAAAGATGAAACAGAGGCCAGGTAGCAGTCCCAGGAGCCTGTGGCCCCTAGAGGTCCTGCCCAGGAGGACGGAGCACCAGCCCTAGTTTATCTACCTGTGCCTGGTCTCCACAGCCTCACCCAGGTCTGAAGCCGCAGGGCTCCAAGGCTCAGTGCTCAGCGACTTAAAAAAAAAACCAAAAAGATTTTATTTCTTTATTTTGACAGAGACAGAGCACAAGTAGGCAGAGCAGCAAGCAGAGGGAGAGGGAGAAGCAGGCTCCCCGCTGAGTGTTCAGCGATTCTGAAAATGTCTCTCCCTTTTTGTTTCTTTGCCCTTCTCTTTTCTCTTGCCTTCTGCCCCCTCCCCTCGTCCCGCAGGCTCCAGTTGCAGAAGCCTCCAGGGTCGGCCGTCGCTGCTGATCTCCGCCCCAAACAGTCCCCCGGTCGGGGCCCGGGGCCAGGGAGAACCCCAGCCGGCACCAGGCCCCCTGTCCCGCGCAGTCCAGGCCCCTCCGCCTCTGCCGTGCCGCGCCACCCCAGCGCGTCCCCCCGGAGCCAGTCCCTGTCCCGCAAGGAGAGCTCCTCCCCCTCGCACCAGGCCCGGCCCACTGGGCCCCCGCCTCGGGGCGCCCCGCAGGCCCGGGCCCAGCCTGATGGCACCCCCTCCCCGGGGGGGCCCAAGAAAGGACCCAGAGGGAAACTCCAGACTCAGCGCGCAGCAACCAAAGGCCGGGCGGGGGTCGCGGAGGGCCGGGCCGGGGCCAGATAATGACGCGCGCGGCTCTCCGCGGCCCCCCACCCTCACCCCGGCCCCCCACCCGCAGCCGGCCACACTGAAACAGCTCCCAGCACAGCCTTACGCGCCTGACGCGCGCCACCCGCGGCCCCAGCTTCCCGCCTGCACCCGCGAGGACGCGCGCCAGCACTCGCCGCGCCCGCCCCCCGGCCGGGCCGGAGGGGGGCGCCGCGCCGCGGGGGGAGGGCCCGCTCCCCCGTCCTCTGCCCCACCTCCGTGACCCCTGCCCTCCCCCTGCCGCCCTTCGGGTGGGGCAGGCTCACCCTTGGCCCCGGGGAAGGCTCAGCCACTTTTTCACCGAGGACTCCAGTAATGGGGACGCCCTCCCCCACCCCTTCGCCCACCCGCCAGGCCTCTGCTGCTCTCCGTGCACCTCCAGGGACCTCTGCTTACACCTCCTGCGGCGCCTTCCCCTCTTCCCGGCCTTCTTCCAGCCCAAGCCAACCTGCACGGAAAGGCAGCCTCAAATTCCGGAAGTGGAAGTTCCAGCCAACCCCACAATCTCCTGGGAGCTGTGATGGTCCCCTTAGCTACCAGCCTGGGGTTGGGGAGCTGGGACCTAGGGACCACTGGTCTACTCAGGTGTGAGAGGGCAGGTCTAACCAGCCCAAATTCAGCTCCATCCTGGACATCCCTGGGGGAGGTAGTGGGCAGGTGATTGGGGGGCTGCTCTCCTGCACCCCCAGGGTGCAAAGTTCTCCTCCCCATAAATTTGGGTGGGTCCTCAGTGGGAACCGTAGAGTGTGTGTGGGGGCTGCCTTCCTGGTCACATGTTTCCCAATGGGAAGTTGGGGGGGGCTTTAAAAAAGGTTTCACCCTCTCCCTTGGCCTCCTGATCTAGTGCTCAGGACCCCTCACCATCAGGAATTCCTTCTTGCCATCTAACCTCAACCCTGCCTGCTGCAGTTTCAGCCAACCTCCCTCTCTCTTGAGTTCAGTGGAGGTGGAGGCTGGTTTTCATCTTCTCTGCACTGGCTATTTAGAGATTCAGGGACTCAGTTCTGGCCGGGTCACACTTTCTGTCCTCCTGGGGATGGGGAGGGGGCTGGATCAGACCATCATCTTCCCCAGTGGGCAGAGAAAGCAGAAACAGGCAGGTAGACAGCTGGCCCCTGGACTCAAGGTGGAAAGGCCTTTCTAACTTCCAGATTGTGTGCTTGTGTGATGGGTCCGGCCCAAGTCCCGTTCTCCCCCAGCTAACCCTTCAGACTGTCCCTTCTTGTACTAACCCCAGCCCATGCATCTGAGTTGTCCCTGCAGAGGGTAAGGGCTGTGGTGCTCCATGAATGGATATGGGGCTTCCTTCTGGGTCTGGCTCCTGCATAGCTCATCCCACCTCATCACGAGCCTCAACTGCCTCCGTCGGGCCAAGCAGCACCCTGGCTATAGAAGGGACAGCCAAACTGTCTATCTGGGATAGGTCCCCTGCAGGCCTCCTCAGTCCTCAACACCCTCAGCCTCTATCCCCTGGCCTGGCCCCTCTGTTCTTCTCTGGGTCCCAGAAGCAAGGCAAGGCAACCAGGGGAAGAGGAAGAAAGACCCTGACATGCCCCAGCTGTCTGGCAGCATCCAGCCACCATCACTTAGAAGGACGCCCTTGAGGAAGTTGGCTCTGGAAGCAGTGTGGTGGTTGCCGAAGCCTCTCTTGGAGAGTCAGCAGGCTTGGGCAGCTCTTCCCAGACCAAGGTGGTGGCTTCTCTGCAAACGAGGCCAGGGGAGGACTCCAGGTTGGACAAGGTCCATCTCATGCTGACGCAGAAGCTCCCAGAACACTCAGGAAACCTCTCCGGACAGAGCCCTCTTTGTCAACCCGAGACCCTCCCAAGGCCTCTACTGCCCTCTGGGTCCAGCAAAGGGGGTGGAAGAGGGGCCACTCCCTCCCACCTAGAGCTTCTCTGAATGACAATCAGCTCGTGCCAGGTGGGGACCAGGGCATGACCCCCAGTGCCCAGGTCCTGGGCCTGCTCCTTGCCACCAACCGAACCGTGAATGTAGGGCCCCCAGCTTCAACCCTGCCCCAGGACCCACAACACCCTGGTTTGGTGTTGGGAGGAAAAGGGGGCGGTCTGAGAGAGCCCCAGACCCATCCCACCCCCAGCTTCACCCAGCACTGGAGCTGGGCAGAGACGCAAAACCCTGTCTGCTCTTGGGATTCCAGACCTCCCTAGGGCTCCCATCCATCCTCGGGCGTCTGCGTCATTGAATGTCACCGAGGGAAGGAGGGGAAGGGGCGACTGTGGAGGGGACCAGGGGACTGTCTCTGCTCCTCTCCCCAGGAAGGATCCAGGGCAGAGGAAACCACACCTCCCCGTGTCCCCACCCCCAGCAGCAGCCTCTTTCCCCTCGAGCACCCATCCCCTCCACTGAGCACCCATCCTCTCCACCGAGCACCCATCCCCTCCACCAAGCTGTCCTGGTCCTGAACCCCTTCCCTGTAAAAGAGTGTCACACCCCACCCCCACCATCACCTCACCCCTCTAGCACTTCCCCATTGCCACAACCTGTGTCATTGGCTCAGATGCAGGTCTGCTCACCCCAGAACATGCCTCCCCTCCCAAGCCACACTGTGTACGAAGCAGGTGCAGGAGAAGGGCCGTGCCCCAGGCACATGGGCTCCCCCTTTCCCAGCCCCTTACTGGGGCCTGGCTCAGTCTTCTCAGCTCTGGGGATCAGCCCTGGTGGGCATGGAGTTGAGGGGGCAGGGAGATGCCCTCCCCCTCCCCCAGGGAAGCCACTGAAGAATGTTTACACGCCAAACAGAATGTAACACCCTTCCCCACCTCTTCCCAGTCACTGCATGGCCTCTGCCCGCCCTGCACCAGCCCACCCCCACCCCGACACCCTGGAAGCCGCTGTCATGATTAGATCGGGTCTTGGAAGGGAAGTAGCCATCACACCATTAAAAAGCCTGTGGACCTTTCGTTTTGTTGGCCTGGACTCTTCTTTCTTTGGGGAGGAGGGCAAAGCCCAGGACCTGGGGCTAGGGGTGGGCAGTGGTGAAGAGTGCAGGTTGGTGGACAAGTAGGGAGGAACCATCGTGGGAAGCAGATTGTCTCTACAGAGCTGGAAACAGAAGCTGAGGACAGGACAGATACAGGGTCACACTGGGCCACCCTCTGTCTCTGACTGCAGAGCCTGCCATGCTCAGCTCCCCTGGCTCTCTCTCCAAGGGCGTGAGACTGAGTCCCGCTTTGTGCCAGCCAGCTGAGAGGGAGGGAGGAGGAATTTTCATTGCCCCGAAGTTAACAGACACAAGGGAGTGTTTGGAAAACCACAAAGCTAAGCAGCTCCCAGGCAAAGAGAAACCATGGCCATTATTCTAGCGACATCCGTAGAAATTATAAATGAATGTAGCCTGTGAACTAGCATCTCCATTTCTAGACACGCATCCTGTAAAGGGTGGGTAGACTTGCCAAATTCCATGTGTGCAAAGTTACTCACCGCAGTATACTGCACGGAAGGAACTCCACAAAGCCTCAGCCGCGATCTCATACTCAAAATGTCTGGAAATGGGAGCTTTCTCGTTAAAATGGCACAGACTCATCTGCTATCTTGGTCTTGGTGTCGTGGGATCAGGCCCTATGTTGGGCGTGAAGCCTTCTTTTAAAAACGTTCAGAAGCAGTCTAAACGTCCCCTGATTGGGGCTGATCCGTACAGTGTGGCCTCCGGTACGGTGGTACTGTGAGGCTCCACGGTGAAGGGGATGTATGTGTTTTGTACACACCTAAGGACTGGCCTCCGAGAATGAGAGTACATGGGAGAGCGGAGTGTATGCTGTGCACTATTTTCACGAGTGAGAGGAGTCTGGTTCGCTTCAGGGAGAGGGGCTGGGGCGGGGGATGGGAGGCTTTACTGCAGGGTACTTGCTGTACCTTTTGCCTTTTGGACCCTATTTCAGTGGGTGTGAAATTTTCACCAAGGCCATACACAGATAGTTTCCATCCCAGGACACACTCCTGGCTGTGCCTGGGGTCCGAGGGAGAGGGGCTTAGCTCAGAAGTTCTGCTTTCCCTCCAAGAAAACCACGCACATGTAGCTCTAGCTCTGACATTCCAGAACATGTGTAACTGTCTCCTGTTCTTGCCCTTGCCCCCTGGGGTTCCATTGCTTCTGACACACGTGCCGGGGGCTCTAGGTCCTAATTTGCTGGACTTCAGAGGGATTGCCACATGCTTTCAGCTTCCTTCTTGCTTAAAAATGTCAAAAGCAGAGGCCCCTGGGTGGCTCAGTCAATTAAGTGGTTGACTCTTGGTTTCCATGCAGCAGATGAGCTCAGGGCCTTGATCTCAGGGTTTTGGGATCAAGCTCCAAGTCAGACTCTGTGCTCATGGGGGGGGTCTGCTTAAGACTCTCTCTCCCTCTACCCCTCTTACCCACCCCCCCACCACATGTGCATGGGCTTTCTCTCTCTCTCAAGCAAATAAATAAATCTTTAAAAAATATAGTCAAGGGGCGCCTGGGTGGCTCAGTCATTGTTAAACGTCTGCCTTCAGCTCAGGTTTTGATCCCAGGGTCCTCCCTGCTTGGTGGGAGCCTGCTTCTCCCTCTCCATCTGCCTGCTGCTCCCCTTGCCTGTGCTCTCTGTCAAGTGAATGAATAAAATCTTAAAAAAAAAAAGAAAGTAAAAAACATCATATTTAGAGTATAAAGGCAAATGTAAACAGCATGTAAAATAAAATAGTAAAGTCCCCCCATCCATGAATCTGATCATCTAGAGGTAACTCCTATGAATGGCTTCTTCTTCTTTCTCTTTTTTTAAGATTTTATTTTGCTTTATTTTGAGAATTTTTTATTTATTTGAGAGAGAGACAGAGAGTGCTCTCGAGCGTGTGTGCAAGTGGAAGGAGGGACAGAGGGAGAGAATCCTCAAGTGGGTGCCCTGCTGATTATGGAACTGGGGTGGGGAATAGGGAACTCAACATGGGGCTCAGTTGATCCCAGCAACACAGAGATCATGACTGGGATGGAAACCGAGCGTCGGATGTCCAAGTGACTGAGTCACCCACACGCCCCTGAAAGATTTTATTTTTTAAGTAATCTCTATACCCAACGTGGGGCTCCAACTCAAAATCCCAAGATGGAGTCACATGCTCTTCCAACTGAGCCAGCCAGACGCCTCAGTGACTTCTTTCTTATGTTTATAATACCTCTCTCCCAGGGCGCCTGGGTGGCTCAGTCAGTTAAGCGTCTGCCTTCAGCTCTGGTCATGATCTCGGGGTCCTGGAATTGAGCTCCACATTGGACTTCCTGCTCAGCAGGTAACCTGCTTTTCCCTTTCCCTCTGCCTGCCACTGCCCCTGCTTGTGCGTGCTCTCTCTCTCTGTCAAATAAATAATACAATCTTGAAAAAATAATCATAGCTCTCTCCCTCCCTCCTGCCCTGTCCTCCCCATAAATAGAAGAGCATGTTACACTTGCTATTCCGAAACATAATTTTGATGCCCAACAATATGTCCTAAAATACAGTTTGTGGTATATTCATAGAGTTGTGCAACCGTCACTGCAATTAATTTTAGAACCCCCCAAAGAAACTCCTTATCCATTAGCAGTCAACCCTAATCCTAGGCAGCCACTAATCTACTTTCTGTTTCTGTACAGATTTGCCTTTTTGGATATTTCATATACTATGTGAAATGGATTTCATAAAATATATGAGCCTGCCTGATGCTCCATGGGTGAGGACCTGCCCAGGTCCTGGCCAACCTTCTCTCTACTTCCCGAGAAAGAGAGTTCTCTTTTCTGTCCTATGGCCCAGAGAGCTCTAAGGACAGGGACCCAGAGAAATAAGTGACTTCATCAAGGTTTCTGAGTCAGGGGCCAGAGAGGAGCCACAAGATCAAGGACATTGGAGGGGGCTTTGTTAGTAGAGAGAGACCCTTGGGGATTACCCTGGAGAAGAGAGACAGGGTGGGAGTGTGGAGACTGTGCCTCTAATCTTCAGACACGGGGGCCTGCTGAGATTTTCCCACTGGCTAATCAGGAGTCGAGGCCAGAATAAGAGCTGAGACTAACCCAAGATAGAAGAATGGTCAGGATGATCTTCTAAGTCCCTAGCAGATCATTGTGATGAGGTGATGGGGGAGGGGAGGCCGCATGGTCATGGGAAAGCGGCCATAGGTCAGAGGGACACATGATACAAGCCCATTTTCACCAACTCCAGGTGGCAACTTCTGCATTTCTTCTCACCCATGTACCCTTAAACCCAAAGTGGCATGATATACCGCCACCATCAACATTCGCTACCTGTATGTCCATTACCCAACTCTAACTCTATTACTGGCACCATCATTACTCAAATCACAGATCCTCTTCTCCCAAACTAGGCTCCATTACCACCACCACCACCACCATCAACACTACTAGCCTCTGATAACATAATGTTTAACAAGAGAGAGAAGATTCTTGCTCTCAAGAAACTTACACATCTTCGTCCACTGGTAAAACATGGTGGTCCACCACCACTACCACCGTCATTATCATCTACCACATGATCCTTGTCACCACCACTGCTTTATAACCAGATCACTATTACCACTATCCTAGACCCATACCCCTTATCCCTACTCCAATCACTCCCATTACCATCCGTTTATCATCAGTATTCTCATTTGATCACAATTACATCATCCCATCACCATACTTTTCACTACAACCAATATCATCAGTTGGAATTAATTCCACCATCATTGCCACCATCATCATTGCAGGAAATAAGTACATGGGTTGTAGCAATAGTTAATGGTCAGTGAAGTCCCAGCTAAGATGGGGAGGTCATTTGAGGTCACTCAATGTAGAGAGGGACAAAAGGGTAAGAAGTCCTGAAGTGTAAGTGATTCCTTCCATATTGGAAGCAATCCCATATAGGGAAATGTTTATCCTAAGAACTCATTCTTCCCCAAACCCTTCAACAGTTTTAGCAATAATTTCAACTAAGGAGTTGCTATTTTTTTCCAGTGCACAAGTCTCTCCTTCTCCTGTAGTCGGGTATAAATGAATGCTTCCCCCAGCTTGGCCTCTGAGCTCAGGTTTGGATGCTCAGGTTTGGATTCCCAGGTTGGAGAGGAATGAGGATGGTTAAATATTTAATCAAAATCAGCTCTTAACTAGTGATTTAGAGCTGATCTTCCCTCTGGTTAGACCCTAGGTTTCAAACCTTGTCTGCCTAGTTCTATCATCTGTCTCCAGATATCACGGCCACTGTCATCCCTACTCCTTGATGACATGAGAGAAGAGAGAGGCCATATAGGCTGGGGACCTATACCTATAGCCAGGAGTACAGTTAATACCAAATCATTCTCTGCAGAAAGGGGCTAAGATTCAGATCTGAGTTTCTTAGGAGTCAATGCATAAGGGGAGAGGTAACCACCATCTGACTATCAGCTCTTTCTTTCTTTTTTTTTTTTAATTAAAGATTTTATTTATTTATTTGACAGACAGAGATCACAAGCAGGCAGAGCAACAGGCAGAGAGAGAGAGAGAGGAGGAAGTGGGCTCCCTGCTGAGCAGAGAGCCCGATGCAGGGCTCGATCCCAGGGCCCTGAGATCATGACCTGAGCTGAAGGCAGAGGCTTTATGTTAAGGTGGGAGAGACATGTGGTGGTGGCAGGAGGAAGGTACCACAGCCAATGCCCAGACTTGGCCTCATTGGCGGTTTCCCCTGGCTGTGAAAACTTCAGAGTGAGCTACTGGATGGACCACAGAGGTAAGATGTCAGCAAAAGTTAGTTCTCCAAGATGTGAAGGGTTGTGGTATTTTATTTGTTTGCTTGTTCATATTTATTTATTAGTTTTTTAAGTGGGCTCCATGCCTAGCATGGGGCCTGAACTCCAGACCCTAAGATCAAGAGTTGCATGTTCTACCAAAAGAGCCAACCAGGTGCCCTGGTATTTTATATTCCTACATAAATAATATGATTGTATAGTATTAAATGAGGGAGGAACACTGTGGGAGGAGTCGGCAGGGCTGGTGTGTTTGGGGACATGGAGGGACAGGGGATGTCAGGGAAGGGCCAGGAGGAAATAGAGAGAGGCGCCGAGCTTGGGGGGAATCGTGTGGGCTGAGGGAAGGAGCTGGACTTTCACCCTCCAGCAGTGGGAGGGCTTTGCCCTGAGCCACTGCCATGTCAGCTTTGTGTTTTAAAAATGTCCTCTGTGGACACCTGGGTGGCTCAGTGGGTTAAGCCTCTGCTTTGGGCTCAAGTCATGATCTCAGGGTCCTGGGATGGAGCCCCACATTGGGCTCTCTGCTCAGCAGGGAGCCTGCTTCCCCCGCCCCTGCCTGCCTCTCTGCCTACTTGTGATCCCTCTCGCTCTTGTCAAATAAATAATTAATCTTAAAAAAAAAAAAAAAGTCCTCTGTGGCAGGTGTGTGGCGAATGGGCTGACAGGAGTGAGACCGGAGGCTAGGAGGTGTGTTCGCCTGGTTCTGATCCTCCTGCTAGACGGCGTGCTCACCGAGGGCAGGAGCTGTGTCTGGGCCATCTGGACACTCTGCAGAATGCTTGTGTCATCTTTCTATTATCACTTGTCACTGCCCTTGCCCCCAAGTTATTAACACCACCCTTACCACACACCATGTCACTGACTAAGTTCCCTTCCAGAGCCATCTCAGGGAACCCAGCAGCTTAGGTCAAAGGCCTGGGCCAGAGGCAGGGGTCCTGGTCCTCTCTCCAGTTATGCTGCTGAGTCCCAGAGTGGCCCTAGCCAGCACACCCACTCCGCCCCATTTCCTTAGCTATTCAAAGTGAGGGTTAGATTAGACTAGTGGTTTTTAAACTGTTTTTAGGTTTACAAGTCAATTTGCTTAGAAATCTGGAGTCCTTGGGACCTGTGGGTGGCCTGGTCGATTGGGCGTCTGCTTTTGATTCAGGTCATGATCCCAGGGTCCTGGGATCAATTCCCTGCAGCAGGCTCCTTGCTCAGTGGGGAGTCTGCTTCTTCCTCTGCCTCTGCCCCTCCCCCTGCTTGTGCTCTCTCTCTCTCTCTCTCTCTCTGACAAATAAATAAATACAAATCTTAAAAAAGAAAAAGAAATCTGGAGCTTTTGGAAAAAATCTGATGACCTCCCACCTCTGCCAACCCAGAGTTTGGAGAAGCAGATCAGAATGAAGCCGGTAGTGCTGGCCTGTGCTGTGCTTTTGTTGCAGAGGTCGTGAATGAGAACTGAATGTGGGAGGCTAGACAGATCCTGAGTCTTAGGCATTGCTGATGGGCATGGCAGGACCTTGGCAAGCCCTCTCTTTCCCTACCTAGCCAATCCCCCAAGGGGAAGCTCTGAAAATAGGGGTAGGGGGCAGGCAGGAGGCACTGCGTGTATGGCAAGTGGGAGAGTGATGGGTCTGGGGTCCCCAGAGTGGCCAGGCTGCCCAGTCAGTTCCAGGTGGGGGTCTAAGGGTTTACAGAGGGTTTGTGGTTCAGCAAAAAGAACTCTTCACCTGGTTACAGCCTGGCCCTCAGTCTTTTTTTTTTTTCTTTCTTTCTTTTCTCCTTCCTTTTTAAAATTTATTTGAGAGAGAGCATAAGCAGGGGGGCAGCAGGCAGAGGGAGAGGAAGAAGCAAGCAGGCTCCCCACTGAGCTGGGAGTCCAAGTCAGAGCCCAATCCCAGGGTCCTGGATCATGACCCAAGCTGAAGGCAGCCTCCCTCCCTCCTTTTAAAAAAGATTTATTTATTTATTTGAGATACAGAGAGAGAGGGAGTGAGCAAGGGGAGTGGCAGAGGGAGAGAAGCAGACTCCCCGCGGAACAACTGATGAAATCATGACCTGAGCCGAAATCACCTGTTGGATGCTTTACCAGCTGAACCACACAGGTAGCCCCTGGCCCTCAGTCTTGAATCTTGGGGGCCCAGCAGAGCTGTGGCTTCATTAGGTAAGGCTGACCTAAATCTCCCATGGAACAAAGGGCATCCCAGGAGAGTTGTCACCATGCCCTGGAGGACTCCTCCTCTTAGGGACTCTTGGAGCTCTGTCGAACAAGGGGCAGGGGCTCACTTCCTACACATCCCAGCTACCCCATCATGGCAACCCGAGGCTAGCCCACTTGGTCCCTGAGCACCGATCTGTAAGTCCCAGAGCCACAGAGTCAATGACCTCCCAGTGGATGGCAGCCCCTCCCCCAGGCTCTGGGCCGAACCGGCCAGGATCCCTGAAGACCTGGTGACCAGGGAGGGCCCAGTGCTGGCCCAGCCCCTGGGCTGGATTCCAACTGTAGGCTCTCTGCTCTTCAGACGAACTGGTCCCGCCTCTAGAGTCCAAGGGTCCAAGTGGTGGGTGGGCCAGGCTGTCCTGAGCACTACAGAGGAAGGTGGCACTGATAACCACTGGTGGGTGGGCGCCATGAGATTCGAGGAGCTGCTAGAGCAGGTGGGCGGCTTTGGGCCCTTCCAGCTGTGCAATGTGGCCCTGCTGGCCCTTCCCCGAGTGCTGCTGCCCATGCACTTCCTCCTGCCTGTCTTCCTGGCGGCCGTACCTGCCCACCGCTGTGCGCTGCCTGGTTCCCCCGCCAACTTCAGCCACCAGGACGCGTGGCTGGAGGCCCACCTGCCCCGGGAGCCTGACGGCACCCTCAGCTCCTGCCTCTACTTCACCCACTCCCAGGCCCTCCCCAACACCACGTTTTGGGGAGAGGATCAGAGCCCTGGGCAGCTGGAGGGTGAGCCCTCCACAGCACCCTGCCCTCAGGGCTGGGACTACGATCGCTCCGAGTTCTCCTCCACCATTGCAACCGAGGTACCCGTGTGTGAGACTGGGGGACACGAGAGTGGGATGGGCCTGCCACTGCCTTGGGTGATTACTGTGTGGGCAGGAGACGCATTACCTTACTTTTTAGAGTCTCAGTTTACCTATCTGTAGATGGGATCTATGAATTTAAAGCAGTGAGCTTCGTTCCTGGCCTGTAGTAAGTAGCCCTTATGGGGAGCTGCTAGTGTCAGCTGGGAGGTGATTAAGGCAGGGAAGGGCTAAGACGGCTCCAGGGAGCTGGGAGAGAGAGTTGGGAAAGGCGTTTCTACAGTAGGAGGTGAAGAAACAATACAGGCCTCCTTCTTTCTCTTCTACTTTTTGGTCCCAGGTCTGGGATTTATATAATCCATCTAGAGGTGAACGCAGACGGGGGCATTCTGTCTGGAGAGGAGCAGACCTGTTGTCAAAGAGAAGGCCCTCCATGGGAAGAAACTGACGCTGCAGGATTGGGGGGTGCAAAGTCTCTTACCCCTCAAGTTGGGTGAATAGTTGAGGGTTTCTTATCTGACATGGAGGCGCCAGGATGGGACTGTTGACCTTGGAAGGCCCCAGAGTCTAGAGAGGAAGGGTCGGTGCTAGCTGGAGAGGGCCTGTACCCATGGGAGGCCCTTCCCTGTTTGTCCCTGCAGTGGGACCTCGTGTGCGAGCAGAAAGGCCTGAACAAAGCCACTTCCACTTTCTTTTTTGCTGGTGTGCTCGTGGGGGCTGTGGCCTTCGGATACCTGTCTGACAGGTGGGGTGGAGTGGGGGGTGGGCAGGGGAGCGGGTGGGGAACCCTCTCCCACTAGCTGGGGTTATGGGCCTGTTCTACCCTCTGTCGTGAGACCTCCCCTCTTCAGGGGGAGCTGACGCCGCGTGACCCCTGTGCAGGTTCGGGAGACGCCGTCTGCTGCTGGTGGCCTATGTGAGTTCCCTGGTGCTAGGCCTGGCGTCTGCAGCCTCGGTGAGCTACATCATGTTCGTCATCACCCGCACCCTCACTGGCACAGCTCTGGCTGGCTTCACCATCATTGTGATGCCACTGGGTAAGGCAGGCAAAGGAAGGGCAGGGCCTAGGAGATTGGAGGGAGGCAGTTGTCAAGGGTGAGACTAAACCCATTTGGTCCTTGCTAATTTTCTTCCTGTCTCTGGCCCCTGCCCTGGGCCCAGAAATGGAATGGCTGGACGTGGGACACCGCACCGTGGCAGGTGTCCTAAGCGGCACCTTCTGGACAGTGGGCGTGATGCTTTTGGCGCTGGTCGGGTACCTGATACGGGACTGGCGATGGCTTCTGCTGGCTGTCACTCTGCCTTGTGCCCCAGGCATCCTCAGCCTCTGGTGAGGACTGTGGGCAGCTTGGGAGTGGGAGATATAGAATCACTATTATTATTTTTTAAAGATTTTATTTATTTATTTGAGAGAGAGAGATACAGAGTGAGCGAGCATGAGAGGGGAGGTCAGGGGGAGAAGCAGAATCCCCATGGAGCTGGGAGCCTGATGCGGGACTCGATCCCAGGAGACTCTGGGATCATGACCTGAGCCTAAGGCAGTTGCTTAACCAACTGAGCCACCCAGGCGCCCCCCGAGATAGAACTAATCAGAGGCTGAGCTTCGAATACAGAATGACTGAGAGATGAAGAGAAAGTCAGTGACCGAGAAATGGAAAAAGAGAGAAAGAGAAACCGACCAGTACAAAGAAGATGGCACTGGACATGAGAAGCAGAGAAACACAGCGCAACATATAGAGAGATGGTGGAGAGACAGAAACAGAACCAGTGAGAGAAAGTGTCAGAGGCCAGACCTGAAAGGCAGATTCAGAGGGACAGATAGAGATGGTTGGAGGAGTGACAAGAGAGACAGGGCCAGAGAGATAGGGCCAGCACAGGGATAGGGAGTCCAAGTAGGAGGGTAGGAAGCCAGGCAGGGTGGCCATTTCATTGCCTCCCCAAAATGAACTGGCTTTTGATGCCCCTCGGGGATTTCTGTGTGTCTCTCTCTCCTTCACCCTATCACCTGTGGGAGAAGTGGGCGGCTGATGCTGGGGGTTGTGGTCTCAGGAATGAAACCAATCCAGCTGGAGAGAAGGGAATCCTAGGCTGTGGCGGATCCAGGCCTGGGCAAGGAAGTGTGGGAGAAGGTGGCTTTTAAGTTGGGCCTTAAAGGATGAATTAAAGTCCGTCAGGTGAGGAGGGTTTGGGCCATGTTGAGAGACTGCATGGGCAAGAGTCTGGAGGTTGACAGGCTGTGGTATGTGCAGGAGGGAGATGTGGCTGTGGGTGCTGACTTTGCCTGAAGGGCCTCCTGCTGTCTGTCCCCCAGGTGGGTGCCCGAGTCTGCACGCTGGCTTCTGACCCAGGGCCGTGTGGAGGAGGCCCACAGGTACTTGCTCCGCTGTGCCAGGCTCAATGGGCAGCTCGTGGGTGAAGACGGCCTGAGCCGGGAGGTGAGGGAGAATGTGTGTGTGTGAGTGCACGTGCGTGCATGAGAGGGACGTGCATGTGTGTGTGTGTGAGGCCTATGTCGAGCGCCCCCTTCCTGGGGCCCAGTGTGTGTGTGCAGGAAAAGTTTCTGGCCTCCAGTGAAGAGTTCCAAACTCTTCAAAATGTCCTGCCTGGCTCCGGTGGGCCACATCCTTGACTCAGGGCCCACCCTACTCAGCTTGCAAGTGCATCCCCACCCCCGCTGCTGAAGAAGGAAGAGTAGAGACCCAGGAAGATCAATGTGCCTAGCTAAGCCATGTGCCTAAGCCAACTCTGATGTCACAAACTCTCCTTCTCTCCCACCAGGCCCTGAACAAAGTGGCCACTCGGGAGCGAGTGGTTCAAAGACCCTCCTACTTAGACCTGTTCCGGACCCCACGGCTCCGATACATCTCACTGTGCTGCATGGTGATGTGGTAAGGAGGGAGCCTGGCCTGGGCCTGGCAGGGTGGGCATAGGTGGACAGAGGGGCAGCAGACTCCGGGATGGTGCTGAGTGTGAGAGGAAGATGGACAAGTGAACTGTGACTGTGCGGAGCAGGACCACCAGCCCCTGCGGGCATGGGGTTCTGGAAAGTCACAAGATGGAGCAGTCATCAGAAGCGGGGCTCAGATGCAGGCTCTGCCACTTCCTTGCTCTGAGACCTTGGACAGGTCACAACACCGGGCCTCAGAGCCCCTTCTGCAAAACAGGACACTGTTAGTTCCTACCTCAAGGCTTGCTGTGAAGATTAGGTAAAGACGCTTTGGCCATTGGCACATGTTGCACACTCCCAGGGGGTTATGGGGACAGGGAAGGTGGTGGGCAGTAGGCTCTGGAGGTGGGGGAGATGGTCCTTCTAAAAAGCCAAGGTTTCCTAAAAAGAGAAGACAAGGAGTCGGGCGTGAAAAGGAGGGTGGCACCCTGAGTGGCATCCTGACCCCTTTCAGGTTTGGAGTGAATTTCTCTTATTATGGCCTGAGCCTGGACCTGTCGGGGCTGGGGCTGAACGTGTACCAAACGCAGCTGCTGTTCGGGGCTGTTGAGGTGCCCTCCAAGCTGCTGGTCTACCTGTTGGTGCGCCACGTGGGACGCCGCCTCACGCAAGCAGGAATGCTCCTGGGCACGGCCCTTGCTTTGGGTATCAGTCTGCTGGTGCCCTCTGGTGAGCCCCACCCACTGCCCGGAGGCCCCGCCTCCTGCCCAAGAAGGCCCCCCCTTTCCCGGAAGCGTCTGCTCAAAGTCCAGCACTCGGGGAACCTCCCATCGCGGGAACTCTGGGTCTCCCGCAAGGCCCGCTCACTACCCGAACCCCTTTTCCTCCAGAGATGGGCGCATGGAGCATCGCCCTGGCTGTGATAGGGAAAGGTTTTTCTGAAGGTGCCTTCACCACTGCCTACCTGTTCACGTCGGAGTTGTACCCTACTGTGCTCAGGTGAGGGGAGCCTGGGTTCCAGGCAACCCACCTGGGGGAGGGCTTGTAGTCACATCTTTTTACCAGCGACCCCTCCCTCCCCAACACACACACTCACACTGACACCCAGAGGGCTTGTAGTCACATCTTTTTACCAACACCACACACACTGCAGCCCAGTTCCTCCTACCCCTTCCTTAAACCGAACGCAGAATACAAGAGCTAATCAGAGCTGTCTGTGCTTGCTTAAATCTGGTAGAAGGCAGAGCATTTTATTGTTACTAAGTGACCCTGAGCGAGGTCACACTTCTCTAGGCCTCTTTAAAAGAAAAGTCACAAAAAGCACTATCTGCCCTTCCCTTCCCATTCACTATAGCCCCAGGCAGTGCTGCCTAGGGGTTGTCTCCAGACTTAAGACCTGCCCACCCCCCCCTTTTTTTTTTTTTTACCTTTTTAAAGACTGTATTCATTTGAGAGAGAGAAGAGAGAGAGAGAACATGAAGTGGGGAGAGGGGCAAACAGGGAGAGGGAAAGGGAGAGAATCTCAAGCAGACTCCCACCGAGCTGAGGCGGGGCTTCATCCCTCGACCCCCAGATCATGACCTGAACCAAAATCCAGAGTGGCCATGCCCAACCAATTTAGCCATCCAGGCACTCCCTGGTATCCTTTCAACTAGCTATTGGCAGGTAGGGACTGGGTAAATTTAGAAAGCCTTGTTCCTCCTCTACCAACATGGCAGGGTCTCTGGGAGCTGGGACCTTCTTCCTTCCACACTACACTTTCCCTACCCCCTTTCTGATGACTTTTATTTTCCTTCAGCAGTACCTGATTGATTCTGTCAGAATGGGGGTCCCATCCTCTGGTGAATACTGGCTTGGGGTCCCTGGCCTGGGGACAGATGGGAAGACCACCTGGAAGAAGTCTCAGCCTTCTTAGCCATCTAGGGAGAAGGGGACTCAGGACATGCCAGCCCAGGATGGGAGCCCTCTGAGGCATGACCCTAAGTAGATGTGAACACCCACCCGTTCCCCCATCCTCTCTCCAAACAGACAGACAGGGATGGGGCTGACTTCACTGGTGGGCCGGCTGGGGGGCTCTCTGGCCCCACTGGCAGCTTTGCTGGATGGAGTATGGCTGCCACTGCCCAAGCTCGCTTATGGGGGGATCGCCCTGCTGGCTGCCTGCACTGCCCTCCTGCTACCAGAGACGAGGCAAGCACAGCTGCCAGAGACCATCCAGGACGTGGAGAGGAGGTGTGCACAGAATGACTGTGTGAGCACATGCATGTGGGAATGAGTGCTCAAGTACCTGACGCCTTAGGTAGGATGCAGAGAGGACGTGTCTGCATGTTGTGTATCTGGTGCTTCTATGCAAGTGTGCATGGGCATATGACTTGAGGTATGTAAAAGTACACGAGTCCATATGTGTGTGTACATGGATATCCAAGATTGTCCAGAAGAGGTGGATGTGTGCACACTCAGGTATGCCTGTCCATCAGGGATGTGTGCAAGCATGTGTGGGAGTCACCTGAGGGAGTACCCATGTTTTTATACTAGCAGATGGGGGGAGGTGGAGGCCAGCCCTGATGGGGCAGGCTCGGGTGGGAGGCCCAGGGCCTAAACCCCACCACTGCTCATGACTCCTTCCTCCACAGTGCCCCATCCAGCCTTCAGGAGGAAGAGATGCCCATGAAGCAGGTCCAGGACTGAGTGGTATCGGGGCAGGCTCTCCACAGAAGTTCTGCAGCAGGGGCTGGAAGACCAGAAGGGCAGGCCCTGTGGCTGGGGCTGGGGCCATCAAGCTCCATCCCCAGGGCTGGGGTGGCCAACAGGGCCCCCTCTCTGTGCTCACCCAGCCTCCAGCAGCTGGGTGACTTCCTAGAATGCAGTCGGTGGCTGAATAATTCTGGTACCCTTGTCATGGCTGGGGGGAGTTCTAGAAACGAAGGTGCCCCAAGGGTTTGGGGCAGCACGGACGAGCCCTGGATGGGAAGCCAGTCTGCCCCTGCGATCTGATCCCAACTTTGCCACTGATTTGCTGTGTGACCTTCGGCATGTGGCATTCCCTCTCAAGGCTTCAGTCTGTTCATCTCTTGAATGGATAATGAAGGCTTTTAGTAGACCTCACCACAGGATCTATCTTTTGTCAGGCTCAAATGAGATGCCGAATAACGTGCTTCCTCTAGAGATGGTGCTGAAGAAGGGACTGCCCTATGATGACTTCTGGCACCAATAGGCTTGTGGGCATGCTGTCCACTGTGTGGTACTGGGAGCTTCCCGGGTCGAGGGTAACCAAGAGAACAGAGCTCTTTGTTCCCATGATTGGCCCTATACCTCCCAGGCACTTTGCAGGGTGATGCATCCCCCACCCCACACCTCCCATCTTCCACCCCATTGTTTAGACCTCATGCCCAAAGAAGAGTTGAAGGCATGGGAGCCAACGTTTTATTGGAGAAGCCAGAATAAACACGTTTCTTAAGTACCTTGAAATTACAGAATTTGCTAGGGAAAGGGACTGGGAAGGCCGGGAGGACACCCTTTAAAATGTGGTGGTCTGTGTCCTCCTGGCCAGAAGGGAACAAGAAGTGAGGCATCAGCAAGGTCTAGGCTCCCTGGTCTACCATGGAGCCTAGGCCCAGGCCACTGGAAGACCATATTCCCCACCGTGGGACTGAAGAATTCTGTAGCTCCCACTCAACCATGGAGGGGATGGTATGTGGCCTGAGTTAGAGTGACCTCTCCTGTGAGCGTCTCATTTGGATTTTATCTCCACGGGGTCATAGATGTAGCAGCCCACATCACCAATGTTCACACCTGAGGGAGAGAGCCCTGTCACCAAGGGCCTTGGGGGTGGGGGTTGTTGGGCCGAGGGATGAAGAGGATTGGGAGGGGCCTGGGTGTGTTTGACTACAGGGGAAGTTGTCCACACATCCCCACATGCCATACTTTAGGCCCGCTGTCTGGGGTGGGGCTGCCCACCTTTGGGGCCAAACAGGTAGCCGTAGCAGGGGATGTGGCAGTAGGGGACGCCGTCATGCTGGGACATAGAGAGAAAAGAGAGCCATCTCAGCTTGGCTCTCTTCCCATCTCCAGCCTACCTCCTCCCGACATAAGTACCCATCCCTGCCCCGTTCACCTCAGCATGACTCCCAGCAGTCAGGGTCTTCCGGCAGCGCTGGCACCTCAGACAGGGTCGGTGCCAGTTTCTACCCAAAGACATCACCTTCTCAGCTGGTGGTGGAGAGAACTGGTAATTCTAGGGCAGGGCAATGAGACCTACCTGCTTTGCACCACCTCCCTACACTTTGATGCCCATCCTCTTCCCTCCTCCCCAAGCTTTCCATTGTTACTTACCAAAATAGACAGGTTCCTCGCAGCCAGGGCACAGTGAAGTCTCCCCAGTGAATGTCTTCATGTGGGGAGGGCCTTTAAGGGGAAGAGGCCCTGGCTAGGGCTGAGGTGGGGGCCAGGCCTAAGCAGGGCCCATCAGCACCGGCCTGCACATGGCTTCTTCCAAAAGCCATGCTCATCCCGGAGCACTCCACCCAGCTTGCCATGGATCTGCTTTCTTGGGCAGAGCTGAGTCTCCTATGACCCCCACCTTCTGTCCCCAACCTTTCTGCAGAAGGGACCCCCTGCTTCCTTCTCCTCCCAGGGGTTCAGGTGCCCACTAGCTCAACCCTGGTCAGCAACTCTATCCTCAGGAAACCTGAGCTGATACAGGAGAAGGCCAGGGCATGGGTGTCAGGTGTTGGGGAGCATGGCGTCATTGCCCACTCTAGGGGATGGGAGGAAGGTACAGGGAGAGGAGAAAAGTGGAAGAATAAGAGGGGCTGACCCTGTCTCAATGACCTCTCACTCCTAGGTCATTCTTTCCATGGCCTTGGCTTGGGAGAGGCCTGAATTCTAGGCCAGCTTTGCCTGACTCGCTGTGTGACTGCACAATGCCACTTGTTCTCTCCAAACCTTGGTTTCCTCACCTGTAAAATTCAGGTGATAATGCCATCTACTCAATTTACCTCTTAACTCAGCAGCTCACATCAGAGAACCCCCCAAAAAGAGCCACGAGTAAGAGAAGACTTTGCCACAAACGAAGTTATAGGAATGTGAAGCAGAGGACTAGGTGGGAGACCTGTTCCAGCCTGGGGATGAGGAGTAGCTGGGGCCCAACTTCACTTACTTTTCTTGCCCTGGGGGAGGCCAGTCCTGGGCCTGGGGGGGCTGAAACTGCTGGGGCTGAGGGGAGTGGTGCTGGCTGGGGTAGGAGTGGGAGGGTTGTAGAGGTAGGAGCCCACACCACCAATGTTCACCCCTGTAGAGAAAATAGTGGCTGTCAGGCTTGAACCTCCAGTTCCCGGCCACAAAGAGGGTCCTGCTGTCCCCTGGCCTCTTCTAGGCTGGTACTTACCCCTGGGTCCGAAGAGAGCCCCATAGCATGGCTTGTGGCAATATGGCCTCCCGTTGTGCTAGGCACAAGCAGAGGAAAGAGGGCTGCTCAGGACTAAAGGCCTGGGGTAGGGTGGGTGGGTGGGTCTCCTGTGTCCCACAGGCCTTCTCTAAGGACAGACTGCCAGGGGTGTCTGTCCATTAGCCTGGGCTTGTGGGGCCGGGAGAGGTGTAGGGTGAGCATGTCAGAATTGCCACCGTGGTCAGGAGAATGAGCAATAGCAGGTCAGAAAACCGTGGCTTCCTTCCCCTCCCCACCAAAAGGAATGGGGTCCACCAGCACAACTCAGGTATCCCAAATCCTGGCTGGTGTGGAGCCCTCCGAGTAGGTGGTCTTGGTATTTGCTGAGGTTGCCTTTAGTGAGCCTCCTGAGTCGAAACTGGGGGCTGGTGCTTAGGGGACAGTGACAGATACAGGGCTGTGCGCCCTGGCCAGGCCTCACCTCTGCATGCCCTCCTGGGGACAGGACGCTGTGGCAGCGCTCACATTTCAGGCAGAAGCGGTGCCAGTTCTTGCCCAGGGAGCTCACCTTCTCCGCTGTGGGGGACAAGGTGGAACCGGGATGTGGGGACATAGGCCACGCAGCTGGGGGCCCCCTTATCCCTCCTTAGCCCCGCCCGCCTGCTTCCTAGACACTGTGGGGAGTGTCTCGGGAAGTTCAGCTCGAACCCGCCCGAGTGCCCTGCGCCCCAGAGGTGGAAAGAGGGTCTGAGGCCCCACTGTCGTAAGCTCCTCCAACGCCCCGGCTCACACTCGCCCCATCTCCCCCTCCTCAGCCCGGGCCTCACCGAAGAAAACGGGTTGCTGGCAACGCGGGCAGGTCCAGCTCATGGCTCCGCTCAGCGCAGCCTGCGCCTCACACAGTAGGCACCACGGTGGGGGGCTTCGGTCCCGCCCCCTCCGCCGGCCCCGCCCCCTCCGCCGGCCCCGCCCATGGCTCCGCTGGGAGCCTCATTGGGCTGAAACGGTAGCTCCTCGCCGCCTATTGACTGTCAGAAATTTAGACCAATTCCACCTGGGAGACGCCGGCGATTTCGCAGTTAGGACTTCCAAAAGCTAAAGCCTCCGACCCGTGGTGGTGACAGTGGGACTTGTAGCCAGACGGGAAAGGAAGAGAGCAGTGAAGACGCCGGGGCGGCGGGGTGGGGGGCACTAGTTTCAGTCTTCGAACAAACGGGAAAACTGTCCAGAGGGCGGACTTCATGAAAACACTGTAATTTCCTCAAAGCTAAGGGTCAGCCTTCTTTGAAATGGTTTAACTCCGCCTTGACCGTCTCAGGAGGTTAAGAGCGTCGGAATCTGGAGCGCATCTCTGCCACTTACTCTCTGGCTTCAGGCAAATTTCCTCTGCATCCATTTTATTTGTACAATGAGTATGATGATTAATCTTTACCTCATAGGATTGTTGTGGGAATGAAGCTAGTACGTGTAAAGGGCCCAGTGCTTGGCACATAGCTGCTCTAAAAGCGATAGCTATCTTTAAGATGGATCCCATAATAAACTCAAAAGACTCTTCGGTAGCCTCAAAGTGTGGTCTGGATACAATGGTTTTCTTGTGAAATTACAAAGCGTATTAAATTTAAATATATAACTCAGACATAATTACATATTCCTAATTTAGTTTCAAGGTTTTAATATTTGTTACAAATAGCCCAAGAGTACTTCAATAGACACTTCAAGAAAACCCACAGAGAAAGGAAGAAAATATTTGCAAACATAGTATCTGATAAGGATCTAGTAATAAGAATAAAGGACTCTTACACGTCAACAAAGACAACCCAATTTAAAAACAGGCAAAGAATTTGAAGACATTTTTCTTTTTTCTTTTTTTAAAGATTTTATTTATTTGACAGACAAAGATCACAAGCACGGAGAGAGGCAGGCAGACAGAGAGGGAAGCAGGCTTCCTGCTGAGCAGAGAGCCCGATGCGGGGCTCGATTCCAGGACCCTGAGATCATGACCCAAGCCAAAGGCAGAGGCTTAACCCACTGAGCCACCCAGGCGCCCCTGAATAGACATTTTTCTAAAGAAGATATACACATGGCCAACAAGCACATGAAAAGGTGCTCAACATCATTAGTCATTTAGGGAAAAGGAAAATCAGGATCACAATGAGATACCATTTTAGAAGTATTAGAATGGCTATAATAAAAAAAGATGAGTAATAACAAGTATTAGGATGTGTCAAAATTGGATTCCTCATATGCTGTTGATGAGAATGTAAAATAGTGCAGCCCTTTGAAAAACATCCTGGTAATTCCTCAAAAGGTTAAAAAGAGTTATGGTATGATCCAGCAATTGCAATCCTGGGTATATACCCAAGAGAAATGAAAGCATATGTACACATGAAAACTTGCACATGAATGTTCAAAGTACTGCTATTCACAACAGCTGGAAGTCCATCAGCTAATAAACAGATGAGCAACGTGGCTTATCTGTGCTAGAACAGGACTCAGCCATAAAAAGGAATGGAGTACTGATGCACACTACAACCTGAATGAGCCATAAAAATATGCTAAATGAAAGAAGCCAGACATACAACACCATATACTGTAGGATTCCATTTATATGAAATGTCCAGAAAAGGGAAATCCATAAAGACAGAAAAGTGGATTAGTCATTCCTAGGGGTGTGGAGGAGGGGAAACTGGGCATATCTGCTGAGGGGGTATTAGATAGATCTCTTTGTGAGGAGATGAGAATGGTCTGGAATGAGTGATGATGGACAACCTCATGAATATACTAAAAATTAATGAATTGTGTATCTTAGAAGGGTGAATTTTATATGTGAATAATTCCTCAATAATAATAATAATAATAATGGCCAAAGATAATTTATTTTTTTAAAAAGGCAGCTCAGGAAATGAGGGGCAGGGAAGAGAGCTAATTACTGTGTGCCAGTGCCCCAGCAGAGAAAACAATCCCTTGATGAAGTATTAGGTGGTGAAATGAAGAATTTTCTGGGGTAAATTCCTTTGTTTTGTCATATCAGCCCAGAAACAGCTCAAGGGGGTGTGGGTGCTGAGCTTAGCCTTCAGCTGCAGTGCTGTGTCCTGCTGGGTGACAGGGGTCCTGCCTGTGTCTCAGGAGTTTGAGAGCCTCTCTGGACTTTGGTTCCCTCCCTGGGCAATGGGATAGGAATGGTGTCTATGAATTTCCACTCAACATTCCTGTTTCATCAGTTGTCTCCATCCATACTTCCTTCTTATAACACTTGTTTTATCCTCCTCGTTGACCTCTAAAGGTAGAAGCCTACATACTATGAAACGAACTTGTCTATATTTTCTCATTATCTGTTTCTCGTTTGGGGAACTATTTCAAGATCCTTAGTTTTATACCTGTTTCTTGATGGGCTTCTTTAACAAACTTGAAAAGCATCAGTCTCAGTCTCCACCAATATTTTACTTTTGTGTTTCTGCCTCTCTCGTTCATTTCTTCTTCCAGAAGGCAGCTTGAGGTTCACTGTTTTTTGCTCTCTACGGCTGTCACAGAGAAGCTCTTACTTCAGGAGGTTGGGAGAACTTCATTGTAGTCATTCATAGACACTGTATTTGTCCTTTAGAAAGGTTAGCTTCATTGGCCCACAGAACTATTCTTAGAATTTATGGGGCATATCAAATAATCTTTCGCTGAGGCTCTGCAGCTCTTTCTGTGTTGGGTCACCTTGGACACATACTCAGCCCCATAGAGAGGTCATCTTTACCAGAGCATCCAGCACGGGATCCCACATAAAGAAACAGGTGTCAGAGTGTGAGCACCATGTTGCCTTCACACAACTTGCCCTGAGTCAGTGGGGCAAGTGCTTTACTGCTCCTGTCTTCTGGGGCCTTCCTGCATTGCATGGCTGTGACAAACACAGTATGCCTTGTCGCTTCTCTTTCAGTGCTTAGGAAAGGCTAGTTGAGGCTCCTCCTTTCCAAATACTGGCCATCCAGGTGCAAGTACAGCAAATCACAGTATTCCACTCTTCCTTGACTGGCTTCTATTATTCTGTATCTAAAAGAGGCTTTGTAAAGATTGCTAACAGGGAAAATGAACACTTCTTGTAGGAATGCACTTGCAGTTACTGATGGTGGCTGTTCTGAACACTTTGTGTGAGTAAAGCCTCTAACATGATAGTTTAATGAATACCACAAATGGTTAAATTCAGTAGAGTGTATGTAGCACCCAATCAGCTGTCAGAGTGGAGTTTGTGTCCTCTGAGAGGCAGATCCCTCTTTCATAAAGGTGATTGATCCCTTGGTGCCCCTCAAATACCCCCTAATTTTTCCTGCACAGACCTGTCACAGTATCTGTATAGTTGTGTTACACTTATTTACTTGTCAGGCTTTCTTCAACCAACATGACTGATTCTTATCTGTGTACCTATAGCACCAAGTACAGTGGGGGTGCTCAGTATGATAGTTATTTTTTAAAGACTTTTATTTTTGGAGCACCTGGGTGTCTCAGTGGGTTAAAGCCTCTGCCTTCGGCTCAGGTTATGATCCTAGGGTCCTGGGATCGAGTCCCGCATTGGGCTTTCTGCTCAGCATGGAGCCTGCTTCCCCCTCTCTCTCTGCCTGCCTTTCTGCCTACTTATGATCTCTGTTAAATAAATAAAATCTTAAAAAAAAATAAAGACTTTTATTTTTAGGTTATTTGTATGCCCAACATGGGGCTCAAACTCACAACCCTGAGATCAAGAGTCACTTGCTCCATTGACTGAGCCAGCTGGGTGCCCCTATTTTTATTATTATTGAAATCCATCCCTAACACTTTTTACTTCATGTTTTTAGGCTCTATTGTTAGGTACATTTGTTTTCAGACTATTGGTAGTTTTCAATGGAGTGACCCTTTTATTGTTATGAAGCTGAAGAAACAAGCTTTCCAACAAGATGAGTGGTGGTGAAGATAATGGCCCCAAACACCTGAGAGCTGTCACATGGATGAGGCATTAGGGCACTACTGAGACCCCTGGAGAGAGGACACAAAGAAGCAGATTGGGATTCTGTCCAAGGAAAGAATAATAATAACACTGGAGAACAAACCAACCGATCACTAGTGTTGCCAAAGGGATGCAAGAATCATACACAGACAGATCTTTGAGTTTTCCTCACAGTTTGGCAGTATATGATTCTGTGATTCTATTACCAAAAAAGAGTTTCAAATTTATGTTAGCAAGAGAGCACTGTTAAAACAGTGACAGCTAGGGGCGCCTGGGTAGCTCAGTGGGTTGAGCCTCTGCCTTCTGCTCAGGTCATGGTCTCAGGGTCCTGGAATCGAGCCCCGCATCTGGCTCTCTGCTCAGCAGAGTTTCCTTTCCCCCTCTGCCTGCCTCTCTACCTACTTGTGATCTCTGTCAGATAATAAATAAAATCTTAAAAACAAAACGGTGACAGCTAACACCCATGGAGCACCAGTCACAGGCCCTGTACTTGTTATTTATGATCAACACCCAGGTAGGGGTTTAAATGCTACATTATTGGGGCGCCTGGGTAGCTCAGTTGGTTAAATGTCTGCTTTGGCTCAGGTCATGATCTCGGCTCAGCAGGGGAGTCTGCTTTTCCCTCTCTCTCTGCCCCTGCTTGTGTGCTCTCTCTCACTTGCTTGCTCTCTCTCAAATAATAAATAAATAAATGAAAAATGCTACATCATCAATTGTACATAAAAGCAAACTGGCTTGGAGAGGTTAAGAGATTTGTTCAAATCATACAGACTCAGGATTCTCAAGTTCATACTCTTTCCACTCCCTGTTCCTAAGCATGGTTTCTGCTAAGCTGCCCATGTGTTTGAATCTGAAAGGATACTATCCTTGTCTACACAGCACCTCTGTGCCCAAAGGTAAGAGGACCTCTCCAGGCAAATAATGAATGGGTTGCAAGAGATGGGAATGTCATTAAAGCTTTTCCATGGCTTCTCAGTGCCCCCAAGGTAAAGTTTTTAACTTGGCTCTAAGTACCTCACCTTTCCAGTTCTAGCCATTCCCCCTGTTTCTTCCCTCCAACCACTAAATGAGCTTCTTAAACCTGCCAAATCCTTTTCTGCCTCAGGACCTTTGCAAATGCTATCTGCCTTCTGGGAACTTGCTTCCTGAATATCTTCACCTCACTAATTCCTGCCTAACTTCAGGTCCCCGTCACCCACTCAATATCAGGCTATTGGGCCCAGACATTCTCTCCCATAGCATCCTGTGCTGGAGGGCCAAGGGGGTACAATCAATGACAACTGTTTTTTCCCTACTTGACAGCTCAACGGAACAAGGGAAAAAAGACAAATGGAAACTCATGATAAAGGCTACATTTGTAGCTTAGTGGGGGAATAAAAGAGGTCTGCCAACTTCCTGCCCTACCTGCTCCTACCCAGGAACCTGGGCTTTATCTACCCCATTAGTCTGTGAGCTCCATGAGGGCAGGGACCAGGAATGCTTTGCCAAACACTGTGTATGCTTCCAATGCCTTGCTTAATCTCTGATACATAGTGCTCAAGAAATACTTGGTGAAAGAATGTTAAATGTTATACACGTCTCCCTCAAATGTGAGTAGATGAGGGCTAGTGAGGAGATGTGGAGTTAGGAGGGGGCTGGTAGGAGTTGAGAGTATCATTACAACAAAAGCCCTGGAGTAAGGGAAACTTAGGTGCCTGGGAGTAAGAACACAGGAGTTCGTTTCTTCATACCCATGAGGATCAGCATGTATGAGGCATGACTTACTTACAGAATATGACTTAAAGTGATCCTGATTATAAATACTAGATAATAAAAAGAGTACTGAAAATCTGCTTTGGCAGCAAACCAGTTCCACTAATTGCAGTCATTCACAAGCACTTACTAATTAAACTTAATTAGCATGTGGCACAATTATGTCTATCATTAAATATATGGCAAGTGAGAGAATGTGGGAAGGTGTTATGTAAACTGTAAAGCACCTTACAAATATGACTGCTATAATATGTCAGGTTAGCACTGAGTTTTGATTACAACTATAAAGTCCACTTATTTTTAACTTTGTAGACTTGTTCAAGTATATGGGCATATGCTTAAACTTTTAAGGCATTATCAAAAACTTTGTTCCTTAATGGCTCTTGAAAGGTTTCACTAAGTTCTGGTATGTTAATGAAAAATTAGTCTTACCTCTTGATCACTGTGTCACTTAACCTTTACTACCCATAACCTGTGTGCTTTCTCATTCCATCTTCTGAGTATCTCCTCTAACTAGAAAGCTTTACTTTCTACCGCTTATGTTACTGAAAATAAAAATAGAAACATACACACAAGACAAAAACAGACTGAAATGTTTTCTTAAATCCACACTAGCAAGTCTGTTTGACTTTTCCCCCAGTTTTCCAGGATCTGCTTGCTGCCGTTACATGAACCTGCTGAGAGCATTCTGTGTATAGCTACTTGTGGTTAGTTAGCTGCTTGGGGTTATTGACTGGGCTATATTTTGTGACTGAGTGGCATCAGCTGGACTAATTCAGAATCAAGACTGCAGGAAATGACAGTCTGATCCCTCACCGTGGTTGCCGTCAACTCACACTCATGAAGAAATCAACAACAGCTTTAAATAGTGGTTTTCCATACAAAGATGGGCTTGGTTTCTCAAATATCACTTGGAAATGTGTATTTTATCTAAAAATATATGAAAATGACTATATCCAGATAATTTGCAGCATGAAAAATGTATCCATATGCTGCTGGAAACTGAGAAGAAAACAGGAGGAGTGAAACTTGGTGGTCAGCTTGCTTATAGATCTGACAAATGGTGACAATACTCCATGATGTGAACTGTCAGCAACTTCCTCATCCCATTTTTTATAATACAAAAGAATAGTCCTTCCAGGTCATGAGACTATGTTAAGGAAAACTAAAACAGTTTAATTTTATGAATTCAGAAAAATGCAAAAGCTTACCTTTTTTATAGAGGAGTTTCTGAAACTCAAAATCACAGAACCAGGAGTCAAGTTCCAGGCTTTTCCCAACTCCAAAATGACTGGGCTTTTTCTCTTCTCTGGAGCTTTTGGAAGAGGCAGAGCTATAATATCTTTACTCATAATCTCTTACTACCACCCCACCACGACCACCAAAAACAGTGTCAATTACCAGTATCTTGTGGAGACAAGAATTTATGCATCCATCTTGTGATAAAAAGCCATGAAGAGAAAGGCTATAAAAACGAAGGCGGCACTGAATCTTTGCAGCTCTATAGGGGACATTTTGTTTTTTACTTAGAAGCATTTCCTTTGAAGAACCTCATCTTCCCCCATTACAGATTGTTCAGTAGGGTCGATCTTGTTCTTCCCTGATGAGCTTCTGACCAGGGCCTGGTCTGAGTACTTTATCCACCTGGCCACAGGAATTGCTGAGGAATAGAAGTGTGGCTCAAGTCGCACTCATCCTTTTCCCTGAGACTTTTCCATAAGACTTTTTGGTGTTATCAGGAAAGATACTCTCTCATTTCCTAGACAGAAACCTTGTAAGGACCATAGCAGGTTCAAGACTTCAGGGGCTATTTTGCCCCTGAGTGAAGAGAAAATGAGGCCAAGCAAAGCTGAGAGAAATAGGAAGGGAGGGTCCTAATGACATCTCTGACCTCCAGGATCTAACTCTGCCCCAGTTTCCCGGTATCAAGCAATAAATTATCCCCTATCCATTTTTTCTTAAGCTTGTTTGAGTTGATTTCCATTATAACCAAGAGTCCTAATTAATACAGCGTGCATCTTTATACAGTTCTTGTGCTTCTTCTTGTATTTAAGAATTACATCATGGTGTATAAAGTTCTGACACTGTAAACTGCTTCAAATACATATTTTCTTAATGCATGATTTTTAGGATAACCATGTAAGAAAAAAGACTAGAAAATGATATGTAAAAAATTGGATAGACAAGTTATCCAATTAAACAACAGGCAAAGAATTTGGATAGTTTTCAAATGGCCAATAAGCACATGAAAAACATGCTTGACATCATTAGTAATTAAAGAAATATAAATCAAAACCAGAAGGACATACTATACTATTTTACATCCACTAGGATGGCTATAATCAAAAAAGAAAAAGAGAAAATAACAAGCGTTGCAAAAGATGTGGAACAAACGAAACCCTCATATTTCTGGTGGGAGGATAAAGTGATGCAACTTCTGTGGAAAACAGTTTGACAGTTCCTCAAAAAGTTAAATATATTGTGATTTCACAGAAATGGCAGACAGAGTTACAAGAATCAGTCCTCCACTAAAGCTATCATTAAGCTGGCAAAAACGGATAGAAGGAACTTTTTCAGAACTCTGGAATCTAATACAACTTAGAGTGGAGTCCAACCAGTGGTGTGCTTAATAAAAAAATTAGCTGTTAAATGTTATGGCATTTTTGTTTACCTGTCTACCATCCCCCATTCCCCAGTTTGGTGGTGCCTGTGGGACAGTAGTCCACATTCCTGGTGTGGCTTGCTAGTGCCAGGGGAGGAGAGATGCACCCTATTTGCAAAAGACTGTGGCTGTCAATTGTGCCCTGTCTGGTGCCCTGAGGGATGCATGCTGAGTCTGACTTTTTTTTTTGCCTCCCTAGCCTGGAGAGCTTTCCAAATAGCATCTGTTCAAAGTACTTAAAGACCTGTGCTACTGGTGACTGCTTAGAGCAAGAGACAGAGAACTGAAAAAGCAGCAGATGAATCTAAAAGCCTGGGAAGTAGAAGACTGAGGAGGAAGCTACATGGGGAAATAAGGACTCTGAAGGGCTACTGTGTGATTGGGGAACTCCATCAAACAAAGTGCATGCCCAGGGACAGATGCATGTTCAGAAAAGACCTGAGAATATCCTAGGCTTGCACCTTTAGCTGATCTTTGGGTTCCATGCAATCAGGAGGTGAAGGCTAAGGCAGAGTTTCAGGCAAATTGGCTTAGCATTGAAGAAGTGCCCCAGCTCAGAGCCAAGCTACAAAAGCCTGGAGAGGTACTTGAGGTGTTTTTAGTCCAGCCCCTTAAGGAAACCTCTGTCAGGTCACTGACTGACTGCTGAAATAATGGAACAGACTTTCAGTGATCACGCACAACAAGAAATGCAGTCTTAACAAAAATAGTTTAGGAAAATCAATGCACAAATGGATGACAATAGTCTTCAATAATCAGGGTATCTGATTCCCAGACTGACACAGTTTAATATTCAAAATGTTCATTTTTAAACAAAAAAAAATCACAAGATATATAAAGAATAAAGAAAGTATGGTTCATTCACAGAAAAAACAGAGAAGTTTACAGAAATCATCACCAAGGAAACCCAAGCACTGGACTTACCAGGCAAATATTTTATTTTTTTAAAAGATTTTTTATTTTAAGTAATCTCTACACCCAACATGGGGTTCAAACTCACAACCCCAAGATCAAGAATTGCATGTTCTAACCACTAAGCCAGCCAGGCACCCCATTTGGCAAATACTTTATTTTATTTTTATTATTTTAAGTATTTTATTTATTTATTTGACAGACAGAGATCACAAGTAGGCAGAGAGAGAGAGTGAGGAAGGGAAGCAGGCTCCCTGCTGAGCAGAAAGCCCCATGTGGGGCTTGATCCCAGGACCCTAGGATCATGATCCGAGCTGAAGGCAGAGGCTTTAACCCACTGAGTCACCCAGGCAACTCCTTGGCAAATATTTTAAATCAAATGTCTTAAATGTGCTCAAAGAGCTAAAGAAAATAATAGACAAAAAAACCTAAAGGAAATTAGGAGAATGAAGAAATGAACAAATAAAGAATATCCATAAAGATATATACATTATTTATTATTATATTTATATACATTTATTATTATAATATCACATAAGAACTAAATGAAAATTCTCCAGAATAGGTCATATGTTAGTCCACAAAACTCAATACATTTAAAAAGATTTAAATCATACAAAGTATCTTCTCCAACCACAGTAAAGTTAAAAATCAACAAGAGAAGGAAAACTTGAAAATTCACAAAATGTGGAAATTAAACAACACGCTCTTAAGTAACCAAAGGGTCAAAGAAGAACTCACAAGAAAATGATAAAATACTTCGAGATGGATGAAAATGAAAACACAACATATCAAAACACATTGGATGCAGTGAAAACAGTGCTAAGAGGGAAATTACAGCTAGGAACATTTTAAAAAAGAAGATTTCAAATCAATAACCTAACTTTATAGCTTGAGGAACTAGAAAAAAAAAGAGCTAACTAAACTAAAAAATAGTAGGAGGAAAGAAATCATAAAGATTACAGCAGGGATGAATGAAGCAGGGAAAAAGAACAACAGAATCAAAGCAACCAAGAGTTGATACTTTGAAGAGACAAAATTGGCAAAACTTTATCTGAATTAAAAAAAAAAAAAGCTTTAGCTAAATTTACTTAGAAAAAAAAAGAGAAGATGCAAGTAACTAAAATCAGAAATGAAAGTAGGGTATTACTACTGACCTTACGAAATAAAAAAGCATTATAAGATAATACTATGAACAGCTGTATGATTAAGTAGGAACCAGACAAGGATGTCACTTTTACTGCTGCTTTTAAACATTGTACTGGAAGTTCTAGCTAAAGTAATTAGGGAAGAAAAAGAAATAAAAGGTATCCAAATTGGGAAGGAGGAAGTAAAACTATCTCTATTCTCAAATGACATGATCTTATAATATACACTATACATACATTATATATTATATTACATTATATTAAAGAATCCACATACACACACAAAACTAGAAGAAATGAACAAGTTCAGCAAAGTTTCAGGGTATAAGATCAACACATTAAAGGACATTGTGTTTCTGTACACCTGCAATAAATAGTCCAAAAGGAAATTAAGAAACAACTCCATTTACAATAGTATACAAAAGAATAAATACGTAAGAATAAATTTAGCCAGGACATGAAAGACATACACAAAAACTATAGAATACTGCTGAAAGATATTAAAGAAGACCTAATAAACAAAAAGGTATCCCATCTATGTTCATGGATTGGAAGATCTAATATTGTCAAAATGGTAATGCTATCCAAAGTGATCTATAGATCTAAAACAATCCCTATCAAATTTCCAATGACCCTTTTTGCAGAAATGAAAAGCCAATCTTCAAATTCATATGAAATTGAAAGGTGGGCCAAGCAGCAAAATAATTTATTTTAAAGATTTTATTTATTTATTTGACAGACAGGGATCGCAAGTAGGCAGAGAGGCAGGCAGAGAGGGGTGGGGGGGGAAGCAGGCTCCCTGCTGAACAGAGAGGCCGATGTGGGGCTCTATCCCAGGACCCTGGGATCATGACCTGAGCTGAAGGCAGAGGCTTTAACGCACTGAGCCACCCAGGCGCCCCTGCGAACAGCAAAATAATCTTAAAGAAGAACAAAGTTGGAAGTCTTATACTTCTCAATTTCAAAACTTGCTACAGAACTACAGTGAACAAAAGAGAGTACTGGCATCAAGATGACATATAAACCAATGGAATAGAATTGAGACTCCAGAAATAAATCTATACATCTACAACCAATCAATTTC
This sequence comes from Mustela erminea, assembly GCF_009829155.1. Classification (NCBI taxonomy): domain Eukaryota; kingdom Metazoa; phylum Chordata; class Mammalia; order Carnivora; family Mustelidae; genus Mustela; species Mustela erminea. The sequence goes on from NC_045617.1 coordinate 89,811,615, forward strand.
CAACAAGAATGCCTAGACCAGGTGGTGGGTATTATAGAGGGCACAGATTGCATGGAGCACTGGGTGTGGTGAAAAAATAATGAATACTGTTTTTCTGAAAATAAATAAATTGATAGCTGTAAAAAAAAAAAAAAAGAATGCCTAGACCATTCAAAGTAGAAAAAATAATCTTTTTAACAATCTGCTGGAACAACAGTACTTCCACATACGAAAGAATGCAGTTGGACCCTACCTCACACTATATACAAAAATTAACTCAAAACAGATCAACAACCTAAACATAAGTGCTAAAACTAAAAAATTCTTAGAAGAAAACATAGGGGTAAATCTTTGTGGTCTTGGACTTGGCAATGAATTCTTAAATATTATGCTGGAACCACAAGTAATAAAAGAGAAAATGGATAAACTAGATTTGATCAAAATTAAAATCTTTTGTGCATTAACAGGTATTATGAAGAATGTGAAAAGACAACATATAGCATGGGAGAAAATATCTGCAAATCATATATCTGATAAAGGTCTAGTATCCAGAATATATACAGAATCCTTACAATTCTAGAACAAAGAGACAAACAACCCAATTTAAAAAATGGGCAAAGGACTTGAGTAGGCATTTCTCTAAGGAAGGTATATAAAAGGCCAAAAAACACATGAAAAGATGCTCAATATCATTAGTTATCAAGGAAAGGTAAATTAAACCACAATGAAACACTAGGATGACTATAATATATATAAAAAAGAAATTAACAAGTATTATTAATATGGAGAAATTAGAACCACTGTACATTCCTGAAAGGGATGTAAAATGATTCAGGTGCTGTGGTAAAGTTTGGCAGTTTCTCAAAAAGTTAAACAAAATAATCAAATGACTCAGCAATTCCACTTCTAGTTATATTCTGAAAAGAAGTGAAAACAGGTACTCAAACACGTACTTATCCATGGGAAAACAAGTACTCAAACATATATTTATTCAGGAATGTTCACAGCAGTATTACTCACAATAGCTAAAAGGTGGAAATAACCCAAATGTCCATCAGTGAATGAATGGATAAACAAATTATGGTATACACATACAAAGCAATATTATTCAGCCATAAAAGATAATGAACTACTGATACATGCTAACCTCAAAAACATTATGCTAAATGAAAGAAGCCAGACAGAGTAGGTCACATATCCTATGACTCCATTTTTGTGAAATAACCAGCATACATACATCACAGTGACAGAAAGCAGATTGGCAATTGCCAGGGGCTGCAGGGACGTAGGAATGAGAACTAACTGCTTAATAGACACAAGGTTTTATTTTGGGGTGATGAAACAGTTTTGGAACTAGACAGAGGTGATGGTTATACAACACTGTGAATGGACTAAATGCCACTTGTTTATTTTATTTTATTTTATTTTATTTTATTTTTTTTTAAGATTTTATTTATTTATTTGACAGAGAGAGATCACAAGTAGATGGAGAGAGAGGCAGGCAGAGAGAGAGAGAGAGAGAGAAGCAGGCTCCCCGCCGAGCAGAGAGCCCGATGCGGGACTCGATCCCAGGACCCTGAGATCATGACCTGAGCCGAAGGCAGCGGCTTAATCCACTGAGCCACCCAGGCGCCCCAACCACTTGTTTATTTTAAAGTGGTTATTTAGTTATGTGAATTTCACCTCCATGAAACAAATAAACAAACACAAGACCTGAGACATCAGTCAGAAAAGTGGTTACATTTCAGAAAAGTAGTGACTGGAAGAGGACATGAGAGGGCTTCTGGGATGTTGATCATATTTTATTTTTTGATTTGGGTGTTGGTTACCCAGTTGTGGTCATTATCTCAAAATTTTGGGGCTTAACAATTGTGATGTGTGTACTTTTTTTTATTTTAAGATTTTATTTATTTGACAGAGAGAGATCACAAGTAGGCAGAGAGGCAAACAGAGAGAGAGAGAGAGAGAGAGAGAGAGGAGGAAGCAGGCTCCCTGCCTAGCAGAGAGCCCGATGTGGGACTCGATCCCAGGACTCTGAGATCATGACCTGAGCCGAAGGCAGAGGGTTAACCCCCTGAGCCACCCAGGCAGCCCCATTTACTTTTGTTTTTTATGGGCATCTTGTACTTTAACATAAAACTTAAAAAAAAATTTAGAGTTACCATGACCCAGGATATACCCGAGAGAACTGAAAAACATGTCCACACAAACACTTGTATACAAATGTTCACTTTCATAGCAGCATTATTCATAATAGCCCCAAAGTGGAAATAACTCAAAATCCCATCAACTAGTAGAGACACAAAATGTGGTATATTCATGCAGAATATTATTCAACTATAAAATATAGTGAAGTACTGACACATGGTACAACATGATGAATGAACCTTGAAAACATGTTAAATGAAAGAAGCCAGACACAAAAGAGCACACACTGTATGACTCCCTTTACACGAATTGCCCAGAACAGGTAAATCCACGGAGATGGAAAGCAGAGGTGACTGCCAACAGCTTTGGGGCAGGGAAGAATGGGAGTGTCTGTTCATGGGTATGTTTCTTTAGGAGGGGTGGTAGATACGTTCTGGAATTGGATAGTGGTGATAGCTGCATGACTTTTTAAAAAAATTTTATTTGACAGAATGAGAGAGTGTGTGTGTGTGTGTGTGTGTGTTAGTGAATGTACAAGCAGGGGGAGTGGCAGGGAGATGGAGAAGCAGGCTCCCACAGAGTAGGAAGCCTGATGTAGGGCTCCATCCCAAGACCCTGGGATCATGACCCGAGCTGAAGGTGGATGCTTAACTGACTGAGCCACCCAGGCACCCCATAGTTGCATAATCTTGAAGATACTAAAAACCACTGGATTTTATACTTTTTTTTTAAAAAAGATTTTATTTATTTGAGAGAGTGAGTGAGAGAAAGAGAGCAGGAGCAGAGGAGGGGCAGAGGGAGGAGAAGCATGCTCCCCACTGAGCAGGAAGCCCCATGTGGGACTCTATCCCAGAAAGCTGGGATCATGACCTGAGCTGAAGGCAGATGCTTAATTGACTGAGCCACCCAGACACCCTGGATTTGACACTGTAAAATGGTGAATTTTATGTTACAAGAGATTTAATGTTATATGAAATACATTTCAATAAAAAAGATCTTAAATATTTTCACAATGTATGTGAACCCTAGCATATTAAAGAAAAGAAGTTCAAAGGGAAAATATTACTCTGGAAGTGTTCCCTTCCCCTGCCCATCCTTCAGATCAGCACCTCTTAGAGGTGGACCTCAGATACCATTGGAGAATGGAGGTAGATCAATTGCAGTTAGGAATAAAAACTGTGACCAAGAGCCCTGATTGTCCCTGAACAGAGGAATGTGGTAGCTGATGCGAAACAGATCTTGGGCTGGAGCAAGGGAAAGAAAGTTAAAAGTGGTGGTGACAAAGTGTTGGCAGCCCTGGCACCAGAGCGTTTCCATTGCTTCATCCACAGGGTGGATGCCTTAGGAATGAGTAGTCCTTAACTGATTTCAGCCTCAATAGCCAGAGACCCTGAGATATTTTGTACCCCTTACTCCTTACTTCTTACACTTTCGATGGCTCTGGTTGGACATTACACAGTTCTTTATACTTCTAGTGTTATGAGTATTCCCCAAACTATAGATTTTGGGGATTCCCCAAACTACACAAACTATAGATTTATTTGGGTAGTAAACTAGACCTCTAGGATTCTAAAAATGCCGGAACAAAAGTAGACTAACAGTTTTAAGGGTAAATCTGGATCAGAGGCAGCTCAGATTTAAATGAGTCTCAGAATTTAAAGGACTTTGAGGTTAGCTAAATTTTATTTGCTTTTGGTTCTCATCCTCCACAGACCCGAAGTGCAAAAAAGAGAAAATGAATTACCTACTGGCATTTTAGATGGAGAGGAAGGGGTTTCCTTGGTAGTCTGAAATGATGCTTGCCTGCTTCTGTGTGCCAGAATTTTCAGTGTGTATAGGAGAGATAGTGAGACTGAATGGAAACTAGTTGACAGCTGTCCTGAAGTCTAAAATCCCAGGATTTTTCAAATACCACCTTTGTGATTTTCTCCCCATCCTCCCACCTCTTTTGTCTATACATACCCCACTCCTCTAAGGATATACCCAATTTCTACCTTGATTCTTAAATGGACCAGTAATAAAGCTGAAATAGTAGATGTTCTACTTGCTAGGCACCCTGGGACCCAGGCTCCAGGAGGGATGAGAAGATCTGAAAGTCACAGCTTTAACGTAAGTATCAGGGCACAAAATGAGAGATGGAAGTTAGGAGATAAACTGAGATGAGTGGCAAGTTTAAAATATGTATCTCTATGCCTCATCTTATTCCTCTTTGATAATGATACAGACATACATACACAACATATTTGCTCACCCAACTCACCATTTCCTGGCAGCTGAGGGCCTTCTCCACAACCCATGCCTGTCCCAGCAGTCATACCTACCTTCTGGAAGTCAGACCCTAGAGGTGACTGCCTACTGACCCCAAGGGTGCTCATCATTTCTTTGGTCTCTGTGACTTCTATCCCTGCCTCTCTGAGGCAAAGATGTCTTTTGGAGTTCTTCTTTCTAGAATTCTGGACTTTGGCAACTGCTCCTGAAAAGAAAGGAAGAGAGGTGGGCAAGAGTGAGTAAATGTCTTCATAGTCAACCTCATATAGGTAGGCTATAGGAGAGCTGGGTAGTTTAGCAGGGACAGAACATCAGAGAGGATATGAAAGAAATACCTCAATATGCTTTTTTACCTCTTTGCAATCTTTCTCTGTACTCTCTATCATGTAACTGCCTCTACTTTCACCCTGCTTACTCACTTCCCTTAAACATGCTCATTTCCATTGCTTTCTACAAAATACTTCTTCTGCTGATCCTCCACAAGTGGAATGAACAAAAGCCTGTAAAGTGATTAATCTATACATCTAGATACAAATTATCTTCTATTCTCTTGCATGCAACAAAGACTTTGTGATATATTTTTGTGTACCTGCATTACAGGTAAACTCTGTAAAGACAGGCAGTTTGATTTATAGAATTTCATGTCCAAATGCTTGTACACTTGGAAATGCATAACCAGCCAAACAGAAGTAGGAGCAAGAGAAAGGGAAGAGGAAGAGGAAAAAAGAAAGGACTAATATTCTTCAAGAATGGAGACTGAATGAATGTTGCCCAGCCTTGAAGGGAATAGAGGAATTTAGGGAGTCTTGTGGGAAAAGTAGCAGGAAACTATTTGTAATGATAGAAAACTACTGAGAGGAACGGCGACAGGGATGAACTGAGTAGGAGACACATACTTTAAAAACAAAACAAAACACTGTTTTTTAATACATAAAAGTACACAAAAGGAAAAAAATTAACCCTGGTTTATAATTCCACAGCATCAAATAGCTCTTACTGACATAAAATTACATATTTTACATGTGTGTACCTATTTTATATGTGCATGAAATATTTGTATTTTATATAAAATGCATTTTATGGTCAGGATGTTGAAACAAAAAATAAAGAATAAAAAAAGAAAGCGTTCCTTCTCCTTCTACCAATAGAAGGGACACTTAATGTCCCTGTTGGGTGCCTGTATCTCTATGTCCAACTTTTTTGCTGTTGTTGTTTCCTCCCAGAAATGAAACTGGTAGCTTGATTTTGGGTTCTGGTTCTGATGAGGTGACAAGAGGATGTTGGGCCAAATCAGAGATCGGGGATTTGACTGACTGATTTCAACATGCCTATGAAATATGGCTGGAAGGAGAAAGTTAGCCATCTGAATATCAAAGTACCCAAAGCCTTTGATTGCTAACACTACAGTCAGTTTACCCCCATTCCCAACCTCAGTTTTTCTTTCAGGAGCTTCAGGGGCAATGTGTCCCCCTCCTAGCCTGACACCGTTATGCCAGAATGCTGCTGAAATGAAGGCCACTGACAGCCTCAATATGCATTCATTGCCACAGACAGTGCTTTGTATACAAAGATCCAGGACAGAAGCAGGGTAGCTGGTTTCTGGAGTGCTAAGTACCCAACAAATACAAAAACAGTTTGTAGCTTTCACCCACTTATAAACTGCTCAATATTTACAATCAGTTAATAAAAAATAGCTACTATTACCACATTGATTCTTTTAACAAATTTTTATTGAGTACTATGTGTGTGTCAGGCAACTGTGTACTGGGAATACAATGGAAAAAAAGTAAGCAAAGGCAGACTTCCTGCTTAGGAGAGTTTATAAACACATAAATGTAAAATTAAAACCACATTGCTACAGTGAAAACATACACAGCCCTTTGAAAGTATATAAGGGTTATGGGCAAATCATCATGGCAGTGTTTTTTTTTTTAATGATAGATTTTCATTATCAGTTCACTGTTTGGCTTATATCAATGAACACTGTGAGTGTATACATAATTTTTTTGGTTAAAAATTATGTATTATAAATAATAAAAATTATCATAAAATTCAACTCTATAAAGAAATGTGTTCACAATCACAAACTCTTTTCATTTGTTCATGTTCTCACGAAACTGTTAATAGTTTATTTTTATTAATTAACTATTTAATTATCTAAGCAATAAATTGCTTGCCCCAGGGTTGGTAGGTTTGTTTTGTTAATGTGAGACCCAAGGTTTAGGAAAATATATTAAATAAGCTCTAGGCCCAACATGGGGCTTGAACTCATGATCCCGATATCAAGAGTCATATGCTCTACCAACTGAGCCAGCCAGGCACCCTAGGAATACAATTTTAAAAACCCATCTCACTTTCTTTGTAGGCTATCTCCTCTCTGAACCTGTCTCCACCTTCTTCTTTTTTTAAAAAATACACTTAATGTTCCTGTTGGGTGCCTGTATCTCTATGTCCAACCCTCCCTGTCCAACACCTTACCATTCTTCTTTAGTCCCTGAACCTGGCAGCCTGATAAATGAACATATGGCCTGGCATGCTTTGATACCAAAGCATTTAGCTAACTTTTTGACTTTTACATTTTTTTTAGAGATGGAACTTTATTAGGTACAATGGGAATACTTACCTGAAAGGTTTAAGTCTTATATGCCCTGAAGCTAGCTGTAAATAGGAGAAAGATGGCTCATGAAGCAAGAGGTCTCCATTCACAAAGCCAAGGGGATATCTGGGGGATTATATTCACAACTTAAGTAAAATTAGGTGTTTGCCCAAATTTAAACCTAACTGCTGATGATGTATTCTCACAGTTGAGGGAGTCTAATAAAAACTTTCTGGTGTCTGCAGAATTTTAAAGTAGTTATAGATGATACCATAAACGACATGGAACGATTAGGGCCCCCTCCTTGCATGTGCCTTTGTCTCCAAAGGTGAACATTTATTCAGTGCTGTCATAGTACTGAATAAAAAGAAGTAGGTCCTACCTTTAGGTTCTGGCAACTGGGTTAGAGTTCTGTCTTTCCTTTCACAGGGCTTCTCTGGATGGGCTACAAAACTAGACCCCAACGATCAAAGAGGAATCACACTTCTGGCCTAGACTAAAGGCTCTCCCTTTGCTAGTTCAAGGCAGATATGAAGACTGACATTGCTTCTTACAAGGAGGCATTCATTATTCTATAAAAAGACTGAAGTTATCAAAAGAATACAACAGTAACAGCTCAAAGTACTCCAGTCCCAGTTACTTGAATTAGTGTACGTCATAGATTTTGCCTCTCTTCTCTTCCCTACTTTATCCTTCCCATGAGTCCCCCTCCTAATCTAAAGAATAAGGTTTTGATTTACCCCTCCCCAGTCTAATCCCACCCATTTCTCCACAAAGGGAGATGAATTTACTAAGTGAAGAGGCCAGAAAATCAGTAACAACTGGCATTTTAACTTATACGTTCTCTGAATTCCTATAGATAGGCTGGTAGAATAGGGAGGGAGTAGGTCTCCAGAAAAACGAATATATTTCTGAAGCTCATCTGGGTTTACCTTTGTCTAAAGGGTACCTTCTGAGTCACTCTATGGTTTCTGGGCTAGGAAAGTACCTAAATAGCAGGCCTAGGAGGGCTACTCAGGATGGCATGACCCTGGACATATTTGGGGCTGAGATGGAAGACAATGATCCTCACTTTAAAGAAGGAAAAAAAAACCCCTGTGGAACAGTGAGGTGAAGTAACTTGTCCAAAATCACAGCAAGGCAAATGGCTGAGGGACAATCACGGACTGGACTCTCTCGAATATGTGCTCTTTCCACAACATGATGAACAGCAGAGGCCAGGACATCTTCTAAATAGACATTAGTCAAGAAAAACTAAACAGCCTCCCCAGAGTCAACATAGGATTCTGCACCTCTGTATACAAGTTAACAGGGAAAAAAGCATTCTGAGGGGAAAAGATCAACTTTGCATTATTTTTGAGTGGGTAGAAGACTCTGGACGTCTCTGTTGAGCCAGGTTATAAATTTCTGACAACAAGGATGTCAAAAGGAAACTGGGACAGAGATTAGGAAATCTGAGGACTAACCTCTCTGGTCCCTAAGAATGCCCTCAGCAAGAACACGAATGTTCTTGGGGGAGTTCAGCTTCCAAAGTAGCATAGGGGAGAGCTAACATAAGGGTATATGAAAAGCTTCACAATAGGGAGATGCCAAAACCAGACCAATGTTGCCTACTCACTACCCATCCAAGGCAGCACTGAGGCATAGATTACATAATTTCCCAATCTCACATGAAGAAAACAGCCCCAACAGGTGGGGAAAAAGAAACTGGGAGGGAGGAGATAGACAACAGAATAGCAGGAGTTCACTTTTCTAGTTTTCCTGTGGAGTTCAAATGTGTGTGGTTCAAAACAAAAATCAAGAAACATGAGGTTAATGCATTTATTCCAAGTAATTAACACATTAAAAATAAAATTAAACTTGTCCAAGCCAACTCAGAAATTCTTTAATCTTTTAAACAAAATGTACAACCCAAAACATCACACTATGGTGGAAATAACTTGGGAAAGGGAGAGGTAGAGGAAGGAATACATATGAATTGAGGAACAGAGAATGAGTCCAATCCCAAAACAAGTTTCAGCTCTTCTACCTCTTCAGAACAGAAATGGCTGCTAAACAATTTAACACAAAGTGTTACTGGATCACAGTATAATGAACAAAAGGCCATTTCAAAAATAAAGGTGACCCAAAAAGCATATCTGCACCTGGCAGATTCAGCCATGAATCAGCCTTACCGATTTGTCGTCTTCCAAAAGTGAACCTGCTAGATTTTCTTCCACGTTTATTGAGGCCATTTCCAAACAGGTTTGTGGGTTAGCAGGACCATCTCAAGCAAAGGCAACAGAATAAAGGAAGTATGGGGTTGACATGGCACAAGGAAGTAAACAGTAAACAAAAGAGCTACTCACGCTGCATTTCAAACAATGTTAAGGCAGGCCCATCCAAATGGAAGCCTAAGAGATGAACAATCCTTCCTTCATTAGTAGTTTTCCACTTCAGCAGGCTTTCTGGTGTTTCTCCCAGTGATCCATCAGCTGCCCAGGAAATTGGGTAGGAATACAACATAGCAATTGCAGAAGTCAGCTCTGTCTCCCTCCTCCCCCATATTCCAGAAATGGCAGAGTCAAAGCCAAAATACAATCAAAGCACACTGTGTGGTGAGCCAGACAGACATTTGATTTTAATGACAAAGTAGGAGAAAGTAAATTGGCAAAATAATAATAATAATAATAATAATAATAATAATAACAGAAAATACTTTTTTACAGATATGTATAGAAGTTATGATTGATTCATCTGGTATCTTAAGGAAAAAAAAACAACAGAAAAGAGGTAAATTTTTTGGCTTCCATGAACATTTACTGTAAGATGCTGACTGCATCTCTTGGTGTAGATTCCAGATGAGACAGCCAACTAGTCCTGGATCATCTGGGCACCTGATATCTAGAAGCCAATTTGATTCATCCGCAAAAAGCTCTCGATGTGTATTCTTAGTCATGAACAGTGGATGCTGTTTGGTCCTGGGTGGCAGCAACTGGAGCTTCTTGTGCGGGTAATTCCTGAGGGACCATATTGCCTCCAACTACTTGCTCCCTTGTAGGGGACCCTGAAGCCAGAGATTTTACCAAATTCAAGGGATGGTCACTGTCCTCATCCGCTTGAGGAATTGTTAGCTGTGTTATGGACACTTTCGGTATTTCTAGCTGTAGTGGACCCATCTCCAGGGAACTACACTCAGGAGTGTCACCTGGCTCAGACAGAGGAGAACATAACTTCTCTTTTTGAACTCCGGGTGTCCGTGTAACAAATTCAACAAGGTCTGGAAGGCAAGGAGACGGCCCAAGGCCTGCAGGATTAATTGGTTCTGATTCCAATCTGAGAGAATCTTGTTTCTTTAATTGAGAAGTTTCTTCTACTTCCTCAGGCATCATTCCTCCTGCTAACAGGTCAAGTGCTTGGTGTGTTCCCTCTAGGCTCCCTAAGCCAAGGTCAACATTTTCTATAGGAAGTCCAGTTTTTAAAATGTTAGGAGTGATCCTTCCACTTCTGGGATTAGATGAGTTTTGTTCACCCTCTGCTCCAAAGCTAAGCACCAGGGTTTTGGGAGAATCTAATGGAAACTCAGAGAAGGATGGGACTGGTTCCAAGTCACTGAGAGTAGAGGGATTACATCCTATAGGTGACACAGAATTTTCTTCACGTAGTTTCTGAGACAGGGCAGTTGGGGATCTATGTGCTTGGTCTACCTGAGGATTGCAGAAATCAACACTTATATTCCCCAGGTTCCCCAGGGCAGCAAGCTCTTCTACTTTTAAGTCTGTAACTTCAAAGTCTTCTAAGGCCTTGCTTCCTCTTGTCACAGTCAATTCTGGATGGACATCTCGTAGCTCCAGGGCTTCTGTTTCTGGTTTCTCTGGGCTCTCCCAGGTCTCTGACTTCTTATTTTCATCCCAAATAGCCATTTCATAAATCCTTTTACCTTGAATGTCTTTTGATCTTTCTCTCTTGAGTTTGAGGCTTCTGTAACTAGTTCTGGAAGCTGATTCTGCAGCTGAATTTTCTTGCCACTCTTCACTATCAGTTGAAACTCCTTGCTCCTGTGCACTATCTGTTAAACACATATCTGATCTGGCTGGGGACTGGAGAAGCAATTCTGGGGCAGAAATTTTCACATGTACATCTTGTGGGTTCTGGAGTAAAGATCTAGCTTCTGATGGAAATGAGTCTATTTTTGCCTTTGTGGAAGAAAGGGCCTGTGCACTCAAGTCGATCACTACTTTACCTTGAGTTTCACTTCTTGTCATCAATTTCTTGGACTGTTCAGGCTTTTTGTCAGTCATCTGTAACTTGGGCTGTTCTATTTCACCCACCCATGCACATCTGTTCCCACGGTTCAAATTAGAATCCTCTATGCTATTGGGCCCAACACAGATACCTGTTCCCTCTTCTACCATCACCTCAGAAAGTTTTGGTCTCTTTTCTTGTAGTCCAGTATTTCCCTCTCCCTCACTTTCCCCACAACCTTTAGATTTGTGGAGCTCTTGGCTTTCCTCATCCTGGTTACCAGATTCCATAAGGTGGGTTTCTACCAACTTCTGAGATTCCAGGATCTGACAGTGTGTATCTGACAATTGAGGGCGTGGCTCTACACCTGGTGGCCCTGGCTCTCCCAGGTCAAGTTCGATTTTTCCGCCTGGAGATATATCCCTATTAGCATCACTCTGGAAGGAGCTACAAGTCCACATGGCCAAAGTGTCTGTCTTTGGGGTAACAGTTTCATAAGGCCTGCTTTGGCACAACCTCGTCAGAGGTTGTAGGAAGCCATAGCTACTGCCTCTGCTCTTTGAGTCTGTGCGTTCTACCACTGACCATTTCCCTAGAGACACCAGAGGTTTTGGAATGGGCTTTTCAGGGTTGCTGACTAAAGGAGCAGAGATCAAACTTCTATCTGGAGGCAACTCCTCTTGGGATGTACTGTTGTTCAAAGTAGAAGTGGAAGAGGTATCTGAACTTTCCACTTTAGAAAGATGGCTGTTTTCCCCATTGGCCAATAGACCACCACTCAGCTTAGTCTCAGGTGTCCCCTTTCCACCACTACTGTAGAATATATCATACAGGTCCTTAGCATTGGCTGTGGCTAAGCATGAATTTCGCTTTTCCAATTTTTTGGCTTGTTCACTGAATACACTTGAGAGGGGAGGTGGAGGACGCACTAACACAGAGAAAAAGGTCTGGTCCCTGTCACTCTCACTCACCCCAGGAGCCGTCTCATCAGAAGGGATGGCAGCTGGCTGTGCTGAGGCCATGATGGCTATTGGCAACACAGGATTCAAAATGTTAGGACCCAGGAAGCTGGGGCTGAGAGTGTGAGATACAGGTGGGTTTGATTTGACCGGTGCCAAGATGGCATTTGTTTGAGTAGGAGACGGGGAAGCTAGATGAGGTATAACTGGGGGTGGCGGAGGTGGTGGTGGAGGGGGTGGTGGAGGAGGTGGCAGCATTTGTTCAGGTATATGGGATGACTCATTCTTTTCAGCCAGTACCATTTTTTCCTCTGGAGACCCTTTCAGAATCACCTCTTCCCCTCCAAATGCTTTGGAGATGATGTCAGGAGGCAAGAGGAGATCAGCTGAAGACTCTTTAACCACTGGCAGAGGCTTAGCAGTAGTTCCAGAAGACTTGATGGATAGAAAGGTGTTAAGAGGCGCTGGCTTGCTCACTGTGGCTGAACCTGACTTGCGGAGTACTGTAGATGGGATGGGCAGGTTGGGTCGGATCTTAGTCTGGGTTGAAGTTGTAACAACAGGCATCCACGGGCTAGTGTGTGCGACAACCGTTTTCCCAGAGAGCTTGATTTTGATGGGCTTTGCCTTCCCAGCCTCGGCTTTGCCATCCTCTTTGTCCTTACTGTTTTCCATAACCTCTTCCTTGTGAATACTTGTGGCCACTGAACCTTTTTCCTCCTCTTTCTCTGCCTTCTTCCAGCTGAATTTCCCAAAAGAGGAAGATGTTGGTGATTCTTTCTTTACCTCTTCCTTTAACTGGAGTTTGATGCTAGCTTTCCTTTTACTTTCAGCCTTTTCAGGGGAGTTCCCACCCTCAGAGAGTTGGTCCTCTAGTTCCTCAGAGACTTTGTCATCCTCTTTTACTTCTTTCATGACCTTTGCCTTTTTTTCTTTCTTCTCTTCCTTTGTTTTCTCACTAAGTTTACGCTTTAGTTCACTCTGTCGTCGCCGTTCTGTCTCCAGGACCACAGCTAAGCCAGCTTGGCGGTCCAGATTCCGCCGCTCCTCATACAATGGGTTTTCAACCACATATTTCTGGGAAGAGAAAAGATAGAAGCTCAACAACTGGTCAAAATATAGTTAGAAGGAAATATTGGCTCTGTTACTGTTGGAATTCAACTGGTAGAAACTCCTGAGGAAGAGTCATCTTCAAGGATACAGATGGCTCTACCAAGTCAGCATCTCTTAATAGGATTGAAGAAAAGTTCCTAGTAATTACATGGAATTTAAAGTATTAATGACTTCCTGACTCTGAAGTCTGACAAAGTCAAAAGGATTACTGTAGAAAGTGGGAAACTCCACAACTACTACAAAGACCAACCTTATATTTCTCATTGTGCTGGTGACCCTTCACATGTTGCTCTCCAGAAATTGGATCCCCCAAAAATTCCTCACAGAGCTGGCAGTAATATCCAGTGATGGGAATCAGAAACTCAGAACCTGGAAGAAGTAGAAGTCAATAAAATAAGTCATTTTCACCCAGGATGTCATTAAAGGAAATCCCACTTCCCCTTTGTAATAAAAAAGTTAATGGTATATAGGACCTTACCCATTTTCAAGTCAGAAGTACCATTTAGATGAATCCAAATGGCACAGTCTTTCCAATTTAAAGCTTGAACTCAGGACCTTTGGCCCTTCTCCCTCTTGGAAACACTAATTAGTTAATTCAGGGTTTTCTGTTTCAAACTCATTTCTGTTGTTGATGCCCCTCAAACTCCAGCTACCACTAAGCATTGTAGGAAATTTAAAAACTATACTCTCAAACAGCTCAGTACCATTTGTATGAGGATCTCTCATGCTGGTATGAATTACTCAGGAATCTACCTTCTGTAGATTAGCACTACTTATGAAGGTAAGAATCTGAGAAGTATAAAGACAAAGAAATTTTCTACTTTTCAACCTACCCCCAATAACAACTATTCAAAAATATTTTATAGCTCTCAGTTAAAAAATCAGTTAAACTACTATACCTTTTTACTGTGCTTTTACCTGAATTTCAAATAAGTAAGATTTTGGTACATAAGTCAGTGAAAAAAAAGTTATATGTGCATTAAAAAAAATTTTTTTTTTTTTTAAACGTAGGCTCCACGCCCAGTATGGAGCTTGAACTCATGACCCCAAAATCAAGAGTTGCATGCTCTGCCAGCTGGGCCAGCCAGGAACCTCTCAGTTATATTTTAAAGTAGGTATGTATATGTTTAACATTTGTTAGAATTTTGGCCATATGGGTAGAGATCATTTTTGTTGTATAGATCTCTTTATTTCCTCAGGCTCGGGCACACTATTTTGCACATAGAAGGAATCCTTACATCTTTGTTAACGAAATGGTTATTTCTCACCCTATGCTGCTTCCTAGTACCTTAATTCAGGGACATCTCTTATTTGGCTAAATGTAAGAAAACCACAGAGGAGGCAGGGGGGAACATACCTTTTGCAGGAACAGTTATCTTGTCAGTACGCTTTACAGCATCTTGCTTGGCCTCACTCTGGGTCTTTGAAGCCCAAGGTCTGTTGTAGGGATCCAGTGTCTATTTGCAAGAGGCAGAGGCGCTCACACAACAGCACTAAAATTCAATGACCCACTTTTCTCTTTTTCTCCCCCACACCAGGGGGACCAGAAACCCCCAGCTACCCACCCCCACCCTCTCTGCCAACTGTTTAAACGGAAATCACCTGTGGAAAAGGTAAACACATGTTAGAGCAAGTACTAGCAATGGATAAAATGAAACAAATAATCAGGTGCTCAAGGAATCAAAAGAGGCAGAAGCCTCACTTACACTTGTCATGTTGTTTAGTTATAGGCAGGTCCCCTGGACTGAGCCCTGGGGATGATGTCTCCTTTGATGGTATCTCTTGGCTCTTCAGATTGGGGCTCCTGCCCATATGAGAATGTTTCATTTTCCAGCTTTGTAATGCAGATGGGGGTGCAGAAGTTTGAAGGGAAGGAGGGCAAGAATGGAAATAATAGCGGGCAAGATACCTACCTGTGTGTGCTTCTTATTGTGCATATGAGTGAAGAAGTCAAACATGGTTCCACAGATGGTGTTGCAGTCTTTGCACCAGTGATTGCCAGCATCATAATACTCATAGGCAGCAATAGGCTGATCAGACTGCTTAGCAGCTGGCTGGGGGCTCTCGGCAGGCTTGGGGCTCTTAGTATGGGAATTCTCACTGTTTACCTTTGATTCCTAGAGGGAAAACACCTGCACTCAGAAGGAATTCTAGATCTGTCTTTTCTTAGAAAAAGCAGGTAGCTTACCACATTAATTGATACAGGGCCACATGACCATATTTCTAGTGCCTAAAGCTATATAAACTGGGGAAAAGCTCATGAAGAAAAGAAATCTGTCTACAAGGCTCAAACAGAACTAGACTCCATAGTGCTACCTTATCATGGAGAATACATCATAATGGCAATATATTTACTTATATATCTTAAAACAGAGAAATGCTCAAGATTATGAGTATAATGGCAGCCTCTGGAGGGGGAAGCTGAGAACAAGGATGGACAGGAGTTTTTTTACTATACACCCTTTGGTAGATGTTGAATGTGTTCCCTATGCAATTAAATATATTAGTTAAATTTAGAAATCATAACAACACCCAAGAAGCAAAGACAAGACAATGTGGAAGAGGTAACTGACAGGTTAAGCAATTACAGAAAACATGTAATAGTGAACCCACTTATCATAGACACATCCTGGTATACAAAACTGGAGAGAAAGGCTGGTGTTGTGCATAGATAAAACAGACAGGTATCTATGTGGGATGACTTTAAAGAATCTGGGTAAAATATTTGCAGCTGCCTAAAATACCAACCATCATTAGAATTTAACACCTTTGAGTTAACAAGAATCCTCTTTTAAAATATATCAACTCGGGCGCCTGGGTGGCTCAGTGGGTTAAGCCGCTGCCTTCGGCTCAGGTCATGATCTCAGAGTCCTGGGATCGAGTCCCACATCGGGCTCCCTGCTCAGCAGAGAGCCTGCTTCCCTCTCTCTCTCTCTGCCTGCCTCTCCATCTACTTGTGATTTCTCTCTGTCAAATAAATAAATAAAATCTTTATAAAAAAAAAATATATATCAACTCAAAAAAACCCTGTATCAACTCCTCATATTAAGTTATTAACAAAAATACTTTAATATGAATTCATGTGTCAGCAAGCTGGGAAGTGAGAATTTTGGTACTATTGAGGAGGGAGGAACAGAAAAATAATTTGGAACAGAGGAAGGTAAGTATGAGTGAAGAGAAAAGATCAGAGAACTGGGCACATGGGCTAGTGGGAAGAGGAAGACAGGCTGGAGAAAGAGATATAATTTAACTTCAAAGATATCTTTCCTTCCTAGGGTCTTGTTTAAAAGTCACGAAAGAAATCACACCCAGCAGAAAAGGGATGGGCACATGTATACACTGTGGGCAAGTATTAACTGGCACCACATTTCTGCAATATAATCTAGGAATACATACTACACACCTCAAAATTCTTTATGCCCTGACCTAGCAATTCCACTCCTTGACATTTATCTGAAGTAAATTATTATGTCAAAGAGGAGATGATCTGACTGGTTAAATAAATGTTGGTATTTGTGTGACAAAAAACAAGGTCATTAAAAATGATGTCACAGAAATCTATTAACATGGTAAAATGTTCATGATATACTGAAAAAAGCAAATAACTAAATACATTTGAAAAATCAATAAAGATATGTAAATAGGCATAGAATATCAAGTGTCACCTTATCCAAATAACTTTCTGTAACTACTCTATATCCCTTACCCCATTTTCTTTTTTTAGACACTTGTCATTACCTAACCTATACTTGTTTATTATTTATTTTCTCCCACATTTCACAAGAGTTAGAACGTCTGTTCTAACTATACTTCCCCACTTCTATACTTCTATACTTCCCCACCATCTAAAATAGTGCCTGGCACTTTTTTAGAGATCAATAAATATTTGTTTAATATACAATCTTCTGTTTAATAAACAAAACATGAGTAGTTGGAATAATATATACCAAGATATTAATGACAGTAGTCTACAGATAGATGAGTTGTAGAATTGTGTATATGTGTGTTTATTTGTATGAAATGAATAGAAAAAGAAAGAAAACCTTAAACTACTGATGCATTTTAAAGAGAGGCAAAGAAAGAAGATATACCAACCAGGTAGGAAAGAGGCTGAAGACACAACATTCCTTACTATTAAAATGAATACTGAATTGTAACATATCCATGTTGGCCTCAGAGAATGTGAAGCCTCATTCAAATCAAGGTGATTGGTCATTATGGGGCTGGTGCACAAATGGACCCCAAACAATGTATAAGTCAACTATAAAGGGCCAGAACTTTCAAGCTCTTTTCCATCAAAGGCCCTGAACTCAGTGCCCTGGTATAAAAAAGAGTATAGTCCTACCAGATTGAAAAAGAGAACTCTCTCAGGAAAAATGGAAAAATTTGAGCTTTGTTGATAGGGAATACAGAATATCCTCTTCTCTATCTCCCCAACATTAAGTGAGCATCTACTATGTAATAAACAAAGTGGATGCCACTGGAAACACAAAGATAAATGAGTTCTATCCTTTTATTATCAGGGAGTTCTTACTTAGTAGAAGAGATGGGCATGAGAAGAGACATAATCTTAATCAAGTTTTTTTTAAAGATTTTATTTGACAGAAAGCGCAAAAGAGAGAGAGAAAGCACACACAAGCAGGGGTAGCAGCAGAGGGAGAGGGAGAAACAGACATCCCTCTGAGCATGAAGCCCAATGTAGGGGCTCGATCCAAGGACCCTGGGATCATGACCTGCCTGAGCTGAAGGCAGACACTTAACTGACTGAGCCACCCAGGCCACCCCCATAATCAAGTTTTAAATAAGACAGAATGAAATAAATCTTATAAAGAAACCATAATATATTACGGGAGGGCTGACTATATATGAATATATTCTTTAATATATTAAAGAAGGGCCGATTAATTGGGGTAGAATTCAGGAATTTTTCATGGAGTAGGATGGTATTCAAATTGGGCCTTAGGGGTGAGTAAGGCTGGAAGAAAGATAATGATAAGAGGATTATTAATGAAAAATCAGAGAGGCATAATAGCAAATTGCACATTTGGAAAAGTGCAAGCATTCTGAGGTGACAGGAGAATAAGAGGTAGTGCAATATTTCTTAAACACTACTCATTTACTATGAGCCAGGCACTGAGTTATGATTTGAGGACAATATTGGAGAATGAGACGGATATTTTCCTTAACCATTTGAACCTTAAAATCCAACTGAGGGAACCCATGTAATTACAGAATTACAACCGTCAGAAATGCTAAGAAGGTAAATGACACATTATTACGAGAGTGTCTATCAGGCAAATATAACAGGCTGGGAAATCAAGGAAGAGAGGCAGGGTAGTAATCTAAGCTACCCTCTGAAGGATGAACATAAGTTAGGAGAGAAGACAGATCTGCACAGTAACCAGAAAGAAAGAAGATCTATAGACATTAGAGAGGGTGATGTATCTGAGGAATGAAAAAGCCAGTAATCGGGATGCCTGGGTGGCTTAGTTGGTTGAGGGCCTCCCTTCAGCTCTGGTCATGATCTCAGGGTCCTGGTATCATGTCCTGTCCCCCAGCTTCTCCCTCTGCTGCCACTCCCCCTGCTTGTGCTTGCATGCCATAACAAATAAATAAAAACTTAAAAAAACAAAAAAGGCCAGTAATGAGGGGTGCCTGGCCAGCTACGATGGTAGAGCATGCAACTCTTTTTTTTTTTAAAGATTTTATTTATTTATTTGACAGAGAGAGATCACAAGTAGGCAGAGAGGCAGGCAGGCAGGGCGGGGTGCGGCGGGGGTCGGGGGAGCAGGCTCCCTGCTGTGCAGAGCTCCTGATGTGGGGCATGACCCCAGGACCCTGGGATCATGACCTGAGCTGAAGGCAGACGCTTAACGACTGAGCCACCCAGGTGCCCCTAGAGATTACTTAAAAAAAAAAAAAAAGGAAGATAGAAGAAAAGGCCAATAATGAAATTATAATGAGCAAGGGGGAAAAGAAGCATGAAATGAGGCTGAAGAGGCAGGTAAGGGAGTACTGCAATCACTGGCTATATGTGGAGAAAGGATTAAGAGTGTAGTCATACAAGCAGGAATCGTAGGTGGCTTGAACTTAGAGGGCAATAAAGATGGTGAGGCGGATGAAACCAAGATTTATGTCAGAGGGAGAACTGAAAGAATCCGTCATTGATTCAGTATGGAGCAGTTAGGGAGAGGGAAGCACTGATAAAGCTTTTCAGGTTTTTGGCATGAAAACTGTTGGGACAGTGGGGCCACTGAGATGGAGAACACTGACGGCAGGAAAGAGGGAGGATGCGCACATCATTAATTTAGATTAGGATATGTTGATTTTATTTTTTTAAAAAGGCTGTACTTATTTAGTTGAGAGAGGGAGAGACAGGTAGAGAGGGAACACAAATGTGGAGTAGGAGAGGGAGAAGCAGGCTCCCCTCTGAGCAGGGAGATCGATGCAGGGCTCGATTCCAGGATCCTGAGATCATAACCTGAGCCAAAGGCAGATGCTCAACCCACTGAGCCACCCAGAGGCCCCAGGCTATGATGATTTTAAAGTGTCTATGAAACAGTGAAATGAAAACGGTGAATAAAATGTTGGACACTCAAATTTGGACCTCGCCAGACTCATTTGAGCTAGAATATAAAACTGGAAGTAGTCAGTATGGTATTTTAGCATAGACCTGGATGAAATGACCTAGGGAGAGAGCATAATTCTGGAGAACTGGTTTAAGACTAAGTCCTGCAGAACTAAAATTTTTAAAGATTAGGTATAAGACAACAGGCGGTAAAGGAGACTAAGTAGCAGCAGCCAGCATACTAGGAGGGAAAGAAATGTGAGAGAAGCCAAGAGAAGAAAGCACTTTTAGGAAACAGTGGTTTCCTGTATCAAATACTGATTTGAGAACTTAAACGTATTCACTGGCCATGCAGCATGGCGGTGTCCCTGTTGCTAACTGTGAATGCACAAAATGGTATACAGAAGCTACAAGAAGATAAGAAAACCATGCTGGTGTGGGTTAAGGAGTAAAGGCTAGAACAAAAATATGGGAGGGCTTGAATGCTAAGGATTTGTGATTCTACTCTGGGGACAATGGGAACTACTAAAATTCTGAAGTAGAGTCCTATGATCTGATCTGTGCTTTACAAAAATAACTCTAACATGAGTTAAGAACAGGTTGGAAAAGGAATCTAAGGAAATGCTTAGTTAGAAGGCTTCTTTAGGAGTCCATGGAAATAAAAGATGTAATAGAAACGGAAAAGCTGAGTTGTTACCTTGCTGGTGGAAGAGGAATTTGAGGATGAGGACACTTTTTCTGGGCTCCTAGATTTTTCCGCTTTTCCAGGCTTCTCTGTAGTCTCTTTACAGTCATTTGAAGACTTTTGGGATTTATCCAAAATGTTAATTCCCAAGATCTGAGCCACTTTGTCCAGTTCAGACTGCTTCTTTTCAGCCTCTTCTGCCTCTTGTCGAAGTTCTGCAATGTCCTTCATAATGTTATCTTGAAGCCGACTCACCTCCACCAGGAGCGGGTCTTTGTGGCCATCCTTTTCCCTTCGTTTCTTGCGTAGCATTTCCCCTGAGTAGTCAAATGTCAGAAGAAACAAACACAAGGAAAGTAAATTAAGACAAGTCATTTTTCTGTTGTAAGTAGTAACCTCCCAAGAGTTTATGGTGACAAAATCTTTGCCGTTAAAATATTCCTTCCTAAAAGCAAGAGAGACTCTCCTTCCACATGGGCTAGTTTAGGTGAAGTTTTTTTTCTCCCATTTTTTCTTTTTAAATTTTATTTATGAGAGAGAGTGAGCATGAGCAGTGGGAAGGGCAGAGGGAGAGAGAGAAGCAGACTCTCCTCTGAGGAGGGAGCCTGACTTGGGGCTCCACCCCAGAACCCCAGGATCATGACTTAAGCCAAAGGCAGACATTTAACCAAGTGAGCTAGTCAGGCACCCCTAGGTCAAGTTTCTATGGAGGTAAAGGATAAGTGACTACATTATTTCTTATGTAGGAATTATTAGCTAAGGATCTACAGGCAGGCTTCAAGAACTCCATGAATCCCCAAAATGGTATATCAAAGTTTGTATGCATTTGTCCTTAGGTTGTTAACTATGAATCCAGGGATACCTGGGTGAGTTAGCTGGTTAAGTCTCTGGCTCTTGGTTTCAGTTGGGTCATGATCTCAGGGTCCTGGGATCAAGCCTTGCATCAGGCTTCCTGCTCAGTCTGCGGTCTGCTTCAATACCTCTCTCCCACTTCCCTTGCCCCTTCCTGGCATGCTCTCACTTCCTCTAAAATAAATAAATCACTCTTAATAAAACCCCCCAAAACCCAAACTATGAATCCAGTGGCAGTCTTCTTCAGAAAACCAAAGTATTATTCAGAGGCTAAAAACCATTCAGTCACATCTTTGACTTTAGGTGATTTAAGGACCCTTCACCAGTACTTGCATTGAGTGTTGGGTTTTGCCTCAGGTTTACCTCATGTTATCTCCTATTCCAAACTGCAGGTCCTCATGAAATAATCCTCACCAGATCACTAACTAAATTTCTCATCCCAAAACAGTCTAAATCTACATAGAAGAAACTGTATCTTCTCCCTCTGTTCTGCAGTGCTATCAAGCTGTAGTATTTAGAAGCCTTGTTATGTTCTTTCCTCAGTGTGTATGTGAATTTCTAAAAGAACAAATGAGGAGATGGGAGTCAAAGAGGCATCATGGAACACCTTTTTGTGCCAAAGCAAGTACTCAGAAATGATGCAGACATATCAAAGGACACAGAAGTCAACTCAAAGGGGCTCCCATTGGCCAAAGCTGGGGCAATTTGGGAATGAAAATGAACAACAGTAAATTATTATAACTTGTTGAATGAAGAGTCCATGCATTCACACCAACATAAATGGATCAATGAATGGGAGAAGAGGGATGGGCAGGAAGCTCTTCATCAGAGAGAAAACCAACCCATGAAAGTAGAAGGAAATGATGAAATTAGAAAATCACTATTTAACAACCATCACAATAACTGATTTAGGCAAGAATCACCAAAGAATGCTAAAACTATTAAGAGGAAATTTGAGGAGTAACTGAATATTTATTCCTATAAATATCTCTCCCATAAGTTACTTACTAATTATAGAGGATAAAATAATAATTTTCCACTGAAGACACCTTTGAAGACACCACCTTAACCAAATGATCAAAGTTGACCTCACCAGTAATGGGACTGAAATCAACACCTGATACGAACACAGCATCACTTCTGTGATGTTCCTGTCAAAAACGCATAACCTAAATTTAATCATAAGGAAACATCACGCAAACCAAAATTAAAGGACATTCTACAAATATGTGACTTTTCTTCTAAAATGTCAATGTCATGAAACAAAGATTGAGGAACTGTTACAGAAAAAGGAGAGTAAAAGAACATGACAACTGAATGCTGTGCATAATCTTGCATTTTCTTTTACTTTAGGGCATTATTAGGGGAACCAGTGAAATAGAAGTAAGATCAATAGACTAGTACTACATTAGGTTAATTTCCTAATTTAGGAAAGTGTACTATGGTTATGCAAGTGAATTCTTTGTTGTTAGGAGTATGTTCACTTCATCTTCACCATGAAGTATTTAGGAGTAAAGGAGTATCGTATGTAAAACTTATTCTTAAGAATTCAGGAAAAATCACACACACACACATACACACCCACACACACCCACACACACCCCACACACAAAGACTGAAAGGAAAAAAGGGATGGAGCTTTTGGTATGGTAAAATATGGCATATTGGCATGGTAACTATGGTAAATATGCTGATAATCATAGAGACTACCTGAGAATTCTTTACACTATTATTGTAACATTTTATTGCAACTTCTCTGTAAGTCCAATTAAGTCAAAATTTTTTAAAAATTAAGGCTTCAGGTCACTGAACCTGAGAGTCCTCACAGCTCAACTGGGTTTCCTACTCAAGTTACTCTAAAAAGGCAGTCACGCATAGGAGTGTCTGATACCTTGTTGTTTATGAAGCCGCTCCAATTCAGTCCTGAGGTAGTACATCTTCTTCTGGCGAGCTTCCCGGTCACTCTTTAGCTTTTCCCTCTCTTCAATAACCTGCAAAATACAAAATCCTTCAGCCTCCAACATCCTCCCTTTTCTATTGCTCTCTTCCATCAGCCTTTATGCTAGATGGTATCAGAATCCAAGGATCCAAATGTCTGCACACAAAAGTTCTGACTTTATATCAAAGGTGATATTTCATTCTGACCCAAATTCCAGAATAAAATTATCCTCTTCAGAGCTACATTGCCCAGAAAGGGTTATTTTTATGCACAAAGCACTATATATATTTTTTCCTGTGGTGGGGGTGGGTCAGATGGAGAGGTGGAGACAGAGAATCTCAAGCGGGCTCCACAGCATAGATCCCAGCAAGGGGCTCAATCCCATCACCTGAGATCATGACCTGGCCCCAAACCAAGAGTCAGATGCTCAACTGGCTGAGCCATCTAGGTGCTCCAGGAAATGCTATACTATTGGTAGTAACCTAAAGCTACTGACAGCAACTATTCGACAGGGGTTCTGAGCTCAAAGGGAACCATCAAGAAGGGAGCTAATAAGTGTTACAGGGGATACACTGTGTTAGGTGCATTACATATATCTTCTTTAATCCTCATGACATTATCTGTTTTACAGTAAGAAAACTGAGGTTGTGAAAGATTAAGTAACATACCCAAGGTCATACAGTAAGAAAACATAAAATCCAGGGCACCTGAGTGGCTCAGTTGTCCAAGTGTCTGCCTTCTGCTAAGGTCATGATCCTAGGGTCCTGGAATTGAGTCCCACATCGGGCTTCCTGCTCAGCGGGGAGTTTGCTTCTCCCTCTGCCTCTGCCCCTCCTCCCTGCTTGTGGTCTCTCTTTCTCTCAAATAAGTAATTTTTAGAGAAAAATGTAAAATCTAGGTATATAAATCAAATCAAGTCAAATCAAATCCAGGTACATATAGCCAAATGCCCACAATGTTTCAACTGTATTACTACTATCTGATGGAAAAAACAAATACAGATTGTCTATAATGGATTAGTGTGGAAAACCCATGTATTATCAGCCCTGACTTAGTGCTAGGTTCTTGAAGGAGTAGTAAAAGGAAAGCATTCAGTCTAGAAAGTGTCTGTGCAGTCTCAGGTTTTGTCTGTATTGAACCTATCCTCCTCTTTCTGGAGTTTAGAGTATCAAGAATTAATTTCTGTCTTCCCAAGAATTAGTTACATTTCCTTTAAACCAGAAAAAAAATGACTGGCCCTTCATTTTTTTCCCTTTCTTTTTTTTCCTCCTCAGGTTTTCATTACTTTACTAGCAAAACAAATTTATACATATTACATTTTTATGTTCCTAAACAAAGTGAGTTATTAGTTACTAAGGGAATGCATTAATTTTTCCATTTGAATTTCTGCTATTCTGTATTCCTCATCCCTATGTAATTTTTACCTACTGTTTTCAAACACCTAGAATTGTTACATCATTACCCCAGCCACTGCTCCCTTCCTATACCTGAGAACACAATGAACTTTGTAGTATAAAGACTATTTTTTTTAAAAAGGTGTCATTAAAAAAGTGGTGTTATTCCTGGACTCTAAAACAAATCAGAACAAGCAAAACTTACTTCTTGGGTTTAATTACCAAGCAACAACCAGGTATTAGCTTTTAACCTGCATAATCACTATAGGGAAAAGATCCAAAACTCACTAAGGTGAAAACAGGTTTACTGATTCTGCTTCACCCAATCCAATTTTGGTTCCTCGCTCCCTGACGAGGTCATATTGAAAACTTCAAGGCTCTCAAGTCCTACCCATAGGGTTCTAAGGCCAGTAATTTTGATAGAGACACTTACAAAAGAAAAAAAAAGGAAGTCAAGAAATTACAGTGGGACCTAGGGCCAGAATTCAGTTTAGTCCTAATAAGAAAAGTGGTGGTGGGGGGGGGAGGTTGTATATGCATTACTTAGAGTGAGGACAGCAGCTTCCAAAAACTTCAAGGACCTTACTCCTTCTAAAAGACAAATACCAATTTACATTAAAATAGGAAGGCCCAGGTACAGGTTGCCAAAGCTAATATTCACCTTCTGTTTCTGGGACGCACGGTTCTTCTCATCAGAGATCTTCTCCGGATTGTATCTTATGAGTGATGGGATGGACACCTGGACAGGCACTTGAGCAGTAGGAATTGAGCTTAGCACTGACTCCTCCTGTTTGGGCTCATCAGGAGTCACAGTAGGGATCACACGGAGATTGGGACGGCTACGAGTAGCTTGTTTGGTAACAGGTATTACCCTGTGTGGTTCAGGTAGAGAATGGTTGGATGGCTGAGAAGCAGGGTACATGGGCCACCTAGAGGCTGCATATGCCATGTAATGTCTATAGGCATCGAAGGAAGCAGGGGGAATGGCAGGTCCCTGGTAGTTTGGAGGTATCCGAGCTGCAGCAAACTGAGATGCCCTTGGCATATGAAACTGAGATAATGAAGCAGGATGTGGAAGTCTAACTGGGGCAGACGGGGCTGATGGTAACATGCATCTGACGGCCACAGATGACTGAAAACCACTGCCAACTACCTCTGGCCCTGCAATATGACCCACTGAATGGTCAGACTTTAGAAACGGGGGGCTATTTTTTGTGAGCAGGTAAGGATCTACAGGGGACACTGGATGTGGATGGGACACTTCTGGGGAGTGGGTATTGCTATGGTGTGCCTCTCTGCTCTCCAGTCTGTGAGGATCTGAGGAGTGCCGATCAGCTGAGAAACGGTGGTCAACTGAGGGACAGTGGTCTGCTGAAAAGTGCTGGTCAACTGATGAACGGCGATCGGCTGAGGAACGTGATGGTTTTTTGCCATGAAGTCGTTCCTGGGTGCGGGCAGCCAGTTTACTAATCTCTGCTACCCCAATATCCAGCCCTATGGTCTTAAGCAAGTCATGAATCTTGGCATATTCTGGATTGGTCTCTTCTATTGATTCTAGTTTTACAGCTGGAGCTGAAGAGGGCAGGGAGCTTGCCTTCTGTCTCAAGACTTCACTCTCAGAGCCCCCAAGGGGCTTTGGTGGAGATTCGGCCTTTAAATCCTCTTCTTCATCCCCATAGAGAAATTTCTCCTCATCCTCGATATCAGGGAAACTACGGCGCCTTTTTTCCTGTGTACTGGTAGAGTCTGCCAACATGCTTAAAATGCGGGAAAAACCACTGCCATCCTGGCTAGCCCTCTCATGGGGCAGCAAGAAATCTGTGTGTCGCTCAGGCCCCTCAGCCTTCATATTCAATTTCTCCTTGTGGCACAGAAAACTTCCAAACTTTTCTCTGAGAGGACT
The DNA here is from genome assembly GCF_009829155.1 of Mustela erminea. Classification (NCBI taxonomy): domain Eukaryota; kingdom Metazoa; phylum Chordata; class Mammalia; order Carnivora; family Mustelidae; genus Mustela; species Mustela erminea. Next base: position 89,838,243 of record NC_045617.1, read on the forward strand.
GTTGTCTTTGGGTATCCCAGGGAGAGGACCCCATTGGTAAAGGTTGCCCTGAGGTTCCTTTAGGGTAGTCTCTACCATAGCCCCCTTGTTTTCAATCTCGGAGGCATAAGCAGCAATAGCACCACTTAGTGGAAGAGATGGGTGACCAGAGTAGACAGGGTGATCCTGGCTGGAGCTGGTACTGCTGGAAAAACTCTCAAGCTGCAAAGACAAGCGTAAGTGATTTAGCCTCGGTGCAGAATCTCAGAAAACTAATAATTGAAATACATACTTAAATACTTTGTTCTTCTTGAATTAATAGGGGAATGATAAATATGAATGAAAAAGAGGTACAGTATGCTTAGGCAGGTTCAAGATTCGGGTTTCCATCTCTCCAGATGCTTCTGCTGAAGCAAGGGGAAATAAGAAGTAAGGTAGACTAGCATGAATTCTCACTTTTGCCCATTTGTTGTAACCCTTATCAAAGAATATGATTCATATTCATATTTCCTCAAAGAGGAAAAAAAGGCATATAAAAATGGAGCTGCTTTGGTTCAAGTGGGATCGGGAAACTGTGAAACCCTAACTGATCAGCCTTCCCTTCCTTCCTTATGCCCCCTTAGGTACTTCTTCAGAAACCTCTAACTCCCAAGAGAATAGCTAAAAACTAGTGCTCATGCCTGATCATCATTTCACAGATGAAAAAAAATAACAAGGCCCAGAATGGTGAGGTGACTTGCCTAAAAATCGCACAGCAAGTTGGCAGCAGTGGGACCAGAATCAGAATCTCCTGATTTCTGGTCTAGTGTCCTACCACTCACAAATTTTGTCTTCTCTCTAAAGAGAAACGAGGAAAATTCAGGTCATCTCCTCTATCTTTGGCCTTTAAACTTAATTTCGAAGATATCCACATTCCAAGATTCCTACATGGCTATCCAATTTAGAGAAAAAACTTACAATAAATACCCCAAAATGTTTATTTAGAAAGCCTAATAATATATGACAATAGAAGCCCTCTACTGATGCACTGTTAGGCCTACAGTTTCGTTTGGAGAATCCTGGACGATACAGCTCATAAGCCTAACAAGGTTGTTCCAGGATATATTACAAAGATATCATTAGAAACATACACCCCTGAGAAAGTAACCAAGTTTTAAGATATTAGAGGAACTAGCAAGAGACCCTAGAAATGCAGCAGAGACCTGAATGGAAGGCTCCATGTCCACCTCAATCCGTTTCTTCAGAATTGACTTCTTGGGCATCACAGATACTTCCTCAGGCCGATGTAAAGAATATCCTGGCTCCGATGCTGTCAGGACACCAGATAGTCCAGGAATGGGACAGCTATTGTCACCACCATCAACTCCAACCAGCTCCTGACTCAAGCTCCTACTTCGTTCCTCCTCTTCCTCTCGTTTTCGCCTGGCAAGGTCCAGCTCTCGAAACTCAGGATCTAGAAACCTAGGGCTTGGGCTTCGTCTACGCTGTCGATAGTTGCGGGTCCCTGATGTAAAACCTGAGTGATCACCTCCCATGCTGTGTATCTTCTCTGTGTCATCATAACGGGGCCGTTTGGCCTCCCGACTCCTTTCCTCGGGTCTTATGGAGTAGGAGCCTTTGAGTTTATCTCTATTCCTTTCTGTTCCCCGCAACAGCTCATCATGACAACCGATATGGGGACTATAATCAGAACGATGCAGGAAAGTTTCTCTTGTCCGGTAGTCCTCATCAAGTTGTCCTAAGAATGGACTAAGAGGTCCCTCCTCCCGAGAAATATATCGTTCAAGACCTCGAGAGCACTGGGAACTTCGAGTGAAGACAGAATCATCAGTCAGGTCATCCCTGAGGAAAGAGACAAGCGTCACTGAATACAATGGACTTGGAAACAGCGAGAACAGGCAAGATTAAGAGCCTGACATTCAAGCAAGGGGCTACAGAATACTCAAGACAAAACACAATAATCATGAAGTCCAAGAACAAACCCATGAACATTTCTTCTACCTTTCTCCAGGACACAAGCAGCTTTAGCCTCTAACCAAGGGGAGATAGTACTAGTCTGTCTGGACAGAGCTCGTAGGCTAATCTCTTTGAGTAGACTTTGGAGATGCAGACTATCACACTAGGGTTTGGGAGATCTGAAAATACCACTACCAGATTACAAAAAGCCCGGGATTACACAACTCCACACTAGCTTAAATTCTAGCTCTTTATTACCAAAAGTGTGGTGTGAATGAGCAGCATCTGTATTACCCAGGAACTTTTTAGAAATGTGAACTCTCAAGCTCCATCCAGGCCTACTGAACCAGAATCTGCATTTTAATAGGATCTTCAGGTAATAGGTATGCACTTTAAAATCTGAGGAACACCAGGCCAGATCAATGATTTTCAAGCTATGTTCTACAGAGATTCTAAAGACTGCTCAGGAGGTGCCTAAAAGAAAGACATGTTAAGAAAGCACACTGTGGCAGCACCTGGGTGGCTCAGTCAGTTAAGTGTGTGACTTCAGCTCAGGGTTCTGGGATAGAGCCCTACATTGGGCCCCATGCTCAGAGGGGGGTCTGCTTCTCACCCTTGCCCTCTTCCCCTCCCCTTGCTTGTGCTCACTCTAATAAATAAATAAAATCTTAAAAAAAAGAAAAAAAGAAAGAAAGAAAAAAAGCAAAGCCTGCATGGCTCTGGGTCTTCCACCTCACTGAAACTGTACTAGCTCTAATTTTATCTGTTTATGACATAAAATTCTATATATCATTTGGAAAAGAAGTGTTTCACTGTAGGGAAAATTTTTTAAACTACTGAGCTACCTAACTGGCTTTATTTTCTCACAAGTTTTAGAAGGTTCTCCAATGCTTTGTTTCGCTAGTTCACATATTAAAAGCCATAAAATTCCTTCACAGCCTGTTTAATTCCCTCTTTTCTACTTTGCTTGGATATTCACAGGCACCCTGCTAGTCCTGGGTCTGGAAAAAGTATGTGATCGTTTGGCTCACTATATATTTTTATTTCATAAAAATAATACAGTCTTGGACCTTTGTGGCATGAAGATAAAAATATAGGCTGGAATACCTGTCTGTTCAGAGCTCTGTACTACACACAATTGTCCTAATCTTTTTGGGTACTGTAGTCAAAGAGCTTCTACTGCCCCCCCAAACAATCTCTGATTTAATCACAGGTGGAAATAAAGATCCTCCAGCACTTTGAGCATACAACTTTTAAATAATCTGAATGAAAAATTTACAGGTCACTCACATTCCATTCATACTGGTGTTTTCTACAGTTTCCAGTACCTACCTTTATTTTTTGAAAGTTTCTAAGAATTAGCTTTTCTTTCATTTTGTTTGATTTTTTAGTTGCCTTCTCTGGGACTGAGTTAGCAGAACATCAAAGAATGGCCTTTTTTTATTCACCAGTCCTGTCTTTGTTTTAGACCTGGGTAATAGCTATAAATAACCTTATGAAAGACTACTGAAGATAAACTTTATCACGTCCACTAAAAGAATGCCACACATGGGAATCCATGTTCCTATAACTCACCTGCTCCCCAAGAATCAGGAGAATTTTGAGCTTTCAATATAGCATAAAATAGGGAAAAAAATGGGATTGAACAAAGGACGAACTCTGAAATCAAACCAGAGTAAAACATTTTGCTCTATAGATTTGTTGGCCATGAACATACCTATTTCCAGGGAAGAATGTCCATGAGTTGCTCCACTGCTACCATCTACCATAGAAAACTCTGACTGTATTAGTTTAGGGGGGAAAGATACAGGCTCCACAGGTAATGGCAAATTCATCCATACTTCCATGTTCAGCTCCACACTAAAACTATTACATATTACACCAAATGACATACCAGCTCAAGATCTAATCCACCCCTATATATCAAGAAGTCAGAAATAATGAGATGACTCCTCCCAGAGTCTCAGTCCAGACTTGTAATCTCCAGCAAAAGGAGGCAAACAAAAACAAAAACAAAAACAAAAACCCAAAACAAAACAAAACAAAAAACCCACAATGAAAAAATGCACATTAACAGTTTAAAGAATGAGCCATCATGTAAATACATGGCAGAAATTAAGTTGCTTATTAGAAGTCCATGTCCTCCTTTCCCAGGTCTCCCAAAGGATAAGAGAAAGCATTAGCTGCAGTAAAAGTAAGCCCTAAAAAGGTAACCATACCCTGTAGCTCAGAATAGTCCAGGGACCCACTCTCTCTGAAAGCTTTAGTTAAATCCAACTCTTTTCTAAAATAAGGTCTATCTATTTAAAAAATTGACTGTTGGATGTAGGTGATGAGTACATGAGGGCTCACTGTCCTATTCTACTTTTTTTTTTTTTAAGATTTAATTAGCATTATTAAGCTATTCATGAATTGGGCAGCATCTCATCTAGCAAGTAGAGGGGAGCTCCCTCTCTGTACTTTTCTACTTATGAATTGCACTGTATCAGTCAAAAGAAATATAACATATATCCACATAAAAGTTTATACACCAATTGTTCATAGCTGCATTATTCACAATAGCCAAATCATGGTAACAACCCAAATTTATCTATCCATTCATCACTGATAAATGGATAAACAAAACACACACAATGAAGTATTACAGGCAGTAAAAAGGAAAGAAGTACTATTATATGCTACTACATGAGTGAGTCTTGAAAAATATTATGCTGGGGCACCTGGGTGGTTCAGTGGGTTAAAGCCTTTGTCTTCGGCTCAGATCATGATCCCAGGGTTCTGGGATTGAGCCCTGCATCAGGATCTCTGCTCAGCAGGGAGCCTGCTTTCTCCTCTCTCTCTGCCTGTCTTTCTGCCTACTTGTGATCTCACTCTCTGTCAAATAAATAAATAAAATCTTAAAAAAAAAAAAAAGAAAAATATTATGCTAAGTGGAAGAGGCAAGTCACATATGAAATGTCCAGAACTGGCAAATCTATAGAGGCAGAAAGTAGATTAGTGATAAGCTAGGGCAGGTGGTAGGGTTAACTAATAAATAGCTAAGAGTAGAGGTAATAAAACTATTCTAAAACTGATCACAGTAGTGAATTCACAACTCTAAGAATATACTAAAAGTCACTGAACTGTACAACTTTACATGGGTATATTTTATGGTATGTAAATTATGGCTCAATAAAGCTATTAAAAATATATATACGATAAAAACAGGAAAAAGATCCTCCAGAGCCCAAACACCCCATTCTTTTCCTCTGCTGATTCCCCAAAATGCTGGAAGAAAGCTGTGTGTTTCTGTCTTTTCCCTATGGCAAACTGGAGGGAAAAAATCCTGCTCCTTCAACCTATGTTAGGGCAAGAAGGGTTAAGAATTCCATGAATGGAACACACCATGTGTGTGCAGAGTACTTTGACAACATGGGAAACTGACCTCACATCCACAAATCTTCAAAAGCTGACTGTTTTCATACAACCTGTTCATGTTCCCTTTCCAGAGTAAGTTACATTAATACAAACAGAGATGCCAAGGTGAGAACGCAGACAACTCTGGCAATTTGGCTGTAATCCAAACTGGATATAAAGTTTAATATATTCAATAAGGGAAGAGAAAGAATACCAGAGTCCCAGGAAAATGTTTGTTTATTTTTAAAGATTTTATTTTTGGATGCCTGGGTGGCTCAGTCGGTTAAGCATCTGCCTTTGGCTCAGGTCATGATCCCAGGGTCCTTGGATGGAGTCCCACATTGGGATCCTTGCTCAGTAGGGAGATTGCCTCTGCCTCTGCCTGCTGCTCTCCCTGCTTGTGCTTGCTCTCTTGTTCTTTCTCTGACAAATAAATAAATAAAATCTTAAAAAAAAAAAAAAAACCAAAACTTTAAAGATTTTATTTTTGGGTAATCTCTATATTCCACATTGGGCTTGAACTTACAACCTCAAGAACAAGAGTCGAATGCCTGACTGAGCCAGCCAGGTGTGCCCAGGAAAAAATGTAAAACACCTACATACAAAGTACAAAAATGGCCTGGACCTAGAAATGGTCAGGCTGAAGACTAGACACACTGTCAGGAGACATCCTGAGAATGCCAATGGTCCTATGACCCGATTTTAGTAGACCGTAATTATCCACACAAACCATATTGAGCAAAAGTACACAGAACAAACATCAAAATAATGGACTGGTACCTCCTTCTATTCTTCTTCCTTAAATAATCTTTACATCCAACATGGGGCTCAAACTCATAACCGTGAGATCAAGAGATGTATGCTCTACCAACTGCCCCAGCCACGTGCCCCACTGGTAGCTCCTTTTAGAACCTTCATCTCATTTTCTCTAAAATAGACTTGTCTCTCTGAAACACATGATTCTGGAAAGAAAACTAGGGTCCCAAACTCCCTAAAAGGAAAATTTTAATTTTTACAACTTAAAAAAAGACAACTAGTTCTCTGAAGCACACGTGCATAACGAAGCTTATGGAAAGGGGAGGTGACAACCTAGAACTGACAAGAGGAAATGCTAAAGTTACCTCAAAACCTTAACAAGGAAGGAAGAGAGTCACACCATGCACCACCTACTCAATCATCTCCCAAAATAGAAGCAGTCAGAAGGGCAAGGGCTTTTGCCTCAATGAAGGGACACAGTTACATACCTTGAAGCCCTATCTTCAGAAGCCTATGTTGTATGACCTAGAACTGTCCTGCCTTGCTTTGCCACATCAAATTGCCACTACAGCTTTGAAGAAATACCAGTTGTCCCCCACCTGTCTGCCTATGCTCATTGTACCACTGCATGAACAGTCTCAGTTTGAAAGACTATCACATTGATTTGTTGCTACTGCTCATCATTGTGAAAACTCCCAGTATACTGGGCAGAGACTGTAAGAGACATGGCTCTCAGCTCTCAGAAAGAGAGCTTTCCCTGTACTCCCATTCTTATTTATTTACTTTCCTGCGGTGAGACATACCTAATGCGATTACTTCCCATATACAGTTAAGTTCCTAATACCTGGGACCTATTACACTCTGTGGAGTGTGTTTGTCCTTCCTCAGCATTCCAACAATTGTAAAGTAGTAACTGAAATTAAACATTTTTAAAGACCTTTAACTTTCCATTAATGCTCACATATTTAGATACATACATTAGACATAAATTTATCTAAGCCCTTTCTGAACCTATATTTCAACCTGATCAAGCTGAAAAACACCACCACTAAAAGATTTCCTATTTTGTCCAGAACTTTCCTTTGTAGAAAGGATTCTAGTTCCAGTATTTTAGAATCCTTATCATCTCAACTGTTTTTAATCTGGGGAACTCTGCTTATGTCCCTTCAGCTTTCCAGATGGACTAGGATGACATTCTGAAGTCTTCTACATAACTCTTTCAGCAACAGAGTCTACATCAATATACTATCCCCACTCAGAAAGCCTTTTCCAATGCAGTACTTTGTACTGGATATAGGACATAACTTCAGTGCTGGCACCACTCTTTCAAATACATCATGCAGAAAAGAGCAACTTTTCTACCTTCCTCACATGAAGCCTACCTGTCCACGTCTTCCAGATTATCCACTGGTGACCCCAGTCGATCACTAAGCCGCCGCCGTTCTGGTATGCCAACACAGAAATGGTCATTGCCAACAGTGATCCTTAAGCTCTGTTCCAAAGAAGAGTCAGAACGCAGACCAGGAGAGCGCCTCTACAAAAGTAAAAGATAATGTAATAGTCCATAGGATCAAGACATCCCTATACCCAAAAATGTACTCCTCCTTAGTTATAAAGTAGCCCAACACGGAGAGAAATGGCTATGGTAAGATCCTATCCCCAGAAGAAAGCACATTTAAAAATATCTTTTTTTTTTTTTTTTTTTAAAGATTTTTAAAATTTGACATAGAGACACAGCAAGAGAGGGAACACAAGCAGGAGGAATGGGGAAAGGGATAAGAAGCTTCCTGCTGAGCAGGGAGTTCTATGTGGGACTTGATCCCAGGACCTTGAAATCATGACCCGAGCTTAAGGCAGATGCTTAAAAACTGAGCCACCCAGGTGCCCCAACAAATCATTTTCGTAGATGAAAGGCCACACTTCCAACCCTCCCCACCAGGGCCCTTTCATTCTTTCATTTACTAGTACTGGGCATGGGACGAGAAGAGTAAATTAAGTCTCTTCTCAGAATCTCTACATACACTCACTCTTCATTACAGTGAAGCAAGCAAGCAAAAAACTTTTTTTTTTTTTAAGTACTTCTGATAGCGGAAAGTGCTATAAAATTATTAAAACATGATAACATGAAAGAGATTAGGGAAAAGGAGCTACTTCAGAGAGAATGGTTAAAGGTGGCTTTCCTGAGGTGATACTATTTAACTTTACACTTGAATGATGAGATGTCAGCCTTGCAAACAGATGGAAGGATGTTTCAGGCAAAAAGAAAAAGCTCTGTAATACGCTTAGTATGTTCTGGGTAACAGAAAGGCAGCTAGTGTGACTGCAGCAAAGTGACAGAAGACAGGCAGAAGCCAGTTAGGAAATTTGAATTTTATTCTTAGTGCAGTAAGAAGCCACAGAAAGATTTCCAGCACAAGAGTGATATGATCTGACTACATTCTTCCTCTAGATGCTTGCATTGCTCATCCTCTCATCTCCTTCAGGTCTTTGTTAGTCACCTTCCCAGACCTTCCCTGGCTACCCTATTAAAAAGTATTGACTCCTTTCTCTGTTCTTGTTTGTTCTTAGTACTTAGTTCTATTTAACATGCCAAAATAATTGACTTCTCCATCTTATTTATTATCTGACTCCCTCTGGTAGAATATAAGCTCTATGAGGGCAGGGGTTTTTGACTGTTCATGTTGTAACCCCAGTGCCCCGAACAGTGCCTAATAAATGCTAGATGCTTAATTAATACTTCTCAAATGTATATAATGACGATTTAAAAAATGATTTTGATTGATGGGTGCAGAATAAACTGGGTGGTAACAAGAATATAAAGGATACTAACAGATGGGAAGTAATAGGACTTAGAATAGAGAGATGGTAGGAGGACAGTTTGGGGAATGTATCCTGGAGTGAGAGCTGACAAATTAGATGAAGTGACTGACAGCCTGCACTTGGAAAAGGGAGACAATCACTGTTTCTGGCTGAGCAACGGATGAGGTCTTTTACTGAGACAGAAAAGCCCAGAGCACTGGAGAAAAAAGAGGTTATGGAAAGTAGTAGTCAACTTTCTTTGCTTCCTCTGTAGAAATGCTTGATTCCTCAGACTATACCTGCTCAGCTATGAAAATCTCAGCATAGTGACAAGTCAATTCACCTATGAGCAGAGTACTTAGAGTACTCTCCAATATTTTTAGAAAGCCACCCCACCCAAGAAAACAGAAACTCTGTCATTGGGTTTTTAAAAAAAGATTGGCGAACTGAAAATAAAAAATTCCAAAACACCAGCCCCAGACCAGAGGTGGTTATAGGTTAATATTACATCTAATTTTTTTTTTAAAAGATTTTATTTTGGGGGAGCACCTGGATGGCTCAGTTGATGGAGCATGCGATTCTTGATCTCATGGTCATGAGTTCAAGACCCACACTAGGCATGGAGCCTACTTCTAAGAAAGGCAGGCAGGAAGAAAGAAACACAGAAAGAGGGAGAGAAACACAGAAAGAAAGATTTCATGTTTTAAGTAATCTCTCCACCCAACCTGGAGCTTGAACTCACAACCCTGAGATCAAAAGTCACACAGGCTACCAACTTAAGCTGGACAGGCCCCTCTAAACTTCTTAATCTCATGTTCTGTTCCTTGAGCAGGAGAACAAAACCGTGAAAATCACGGGTGCCAGGAACCAGGTAGATATGGATTGAATCACAGCTACACCACTTCTTAGCCATGTGACATTAAGTTGCTCAAACCTCTCTGAATACCTCAGCTAGTCAATAACGCGATTTTCACTGCCTCGGCTCACAAGGCTGTGACTGTTCAAAGAGAATGTGTAAAGTGAAGGGCTAGGCATAATCCTGCCACATAACTCAGTAAGTGGTGGCATTTATTACAATAACTGTGGACGCACAGTTCATTTCGGAGAAGCACCTCCAGTTTGCTAAGAGTTTACACTCGAGGGGTCTATGCTGATGGGGTTTAGGCAACCCTAACTGGCCACAAAGACATTCCAGCTTTTTTTCCAAGACCTCTGGAGCAGCTCAGGTCTAAGGGGATACCAAACCACTGAACTCTGAGAAAACTGCACAAGTACCAGGCACACGGTTTGGAGGGCATTCCCCTCGCCCTGGCAAACTTTTCCGCATCTCACCTAGAGTGAGAGAAACAGCCTATTCCAGAAACGGTGCACTGCCTCCCGACCAGGCGCCCGTTTGGGTCCCGAGCCCGTTATTGTGCAAAAAGGGGTCCCGGGGCTGACAGAGAATCTCCAGGTTCGGGTGTCGCTGAGGGAGCCCGTGGGGGGATGGAGGGCCCTCGATCCTGGGACTCTGGCCTGGAGGCCTCGGGGCGCCTGTGCTGCGGGCGTTTCTGGAGGCGGGAAGCCCGGGTGAGGGGGCTAGGGTAAAGAGGGAGTCTCGGTCGAGGGGTGGGATTACCCGGCTGCCGCTGTCGCCTGGATGGTCTCCGCGGCCGTCCCGGGCGAAGTCGGCGCGGGACTCCCCCCGGCTGCTGCCTCGGAAACCGGCCGAGCCCGGCGGGAAGAGTCGTCGGCCCCGCGGCGGCGATGGGGAGCCACGACGGGCCCGCGGCGGGGAGGGGGAAACGCGACGACCCCGCGGCGGGGAAGGCGAGGCCCGGCGGCCGCGGGGCGGGGACGGAGAGCCGCGGCGACCCCGCGGCGGGGACGGAGAGGCCCGGCGGCCGCGGTGCCCTGAAGGCGAGCGGGGCCGCCGAGCAGCGTTCCGCGACGAGGAGGAGCCGGAGGGCGGCGGCGACGTGCGGCGAGCCGGGCCTGAGGAGGAGCCGGAGCTGCGGCCAGTGCGCGGGCCGCCCCCGCCGCTCTCTTTAGGCCGGTGCGAAGAGACGGAGGAGCGGGCGCCGCTGCGGTACATGGCTCCGGCAGCAGCGGCCACGGTAGCAGCTCCGACCCAGGGGCCCCCTGGACGCGGGGCCCCAGTGCGCCGCGGCAGCTGCAGCCTCGGCCGCCACGGCCGCCACGCGCCGCCCCCGCAGCCGGAGCCGCCCCCTCCCCTCGGCCCCGCGCCGCCCCTGGGGCCCGGACGAGCGCGCGGCCGCGGCTGGCGGTTGGACGCGCGAGCACGCGTCCGACACACCCCCCCGCCCTCCGGGGCTCCCCGCTCCTCCACTCAGGGAACGGCCACAGAAGCCAGAAGTGGGGAGGAGCGCAGAAGCCTGAGCGAGGCAGGCCGAGGGGAGGGGAAGCGGAGCGCGCGACCTGCGCCCGGCACGCTCCGCCCCAAGCCGGCAAGATGGCGGCGGGAAGGCCGCCCACTTCCCCTCCCCCGGTGGCCACGTGACCTGGAGGGCCTCCGCGCGGGTAGGGCCTCCGCGCGGGTAGGGCCTCCGCGCGGGTAGGGCCTCCGCGCGGGTAGGGCCTCCGCGCGGGTAGGGCCTCCGCGCGGGTAGGGCCTCCGCGCGGGTAGGGCCTCCGCGCGGGTAGGGCCTGGCGGAAGAGACGGGATTAGCGGGAGCTAAACAGGAGTTTCCGGGGGTGCTCGAAGCCTGGGGACATCGCGGGAGCATCTTCGCCCTGTTCCCTAAACCTGCTAATTTACGTGGGGACAATAAGTGGTTATAAGTTATGGGATACAAATAACCCCCAAAACATTAGGTATGGCGCAGGTACAGCAAGAATGACCACCAACGCCCCGGCCCCCACAGGAGCCTCAGCCATCATTTTACTTTCCATTTCTCCTGAATTCTGGCGACTGAAATTGAGGACAGGATAATGCAGAATGGGGATGGGTTGAGGGGCGAAGAGTCAAACCCAGAGAAGACATCAGAGTAAATTGTTGGCTCTCTCAACCGGAATACTTCTGGTGGTGGGGAAAGTCACTCACTGCCAAAGGGTCTGTAGCATGACCCTTTGTGAGCGATTCGGAACCTCCAGTCTATGACCAGAATTTCCCGGGACGCCTGGCTGTAGTAGTCCCCAGTTTTAGCCTGCAAAAGTCAAGAAAAAGTCAACACACAAAAGAAAAACAGTGGTCAAAAACATGAAAAAAAAGTTGACCCTAATCAAACTCTTCCAAACAAAACAGTGGCTTGATGATTTTCATCTCTCCACTAGAAACACAAAATTTGAAATTGGTAAGAAAATCAAGTTTCTAATTCCAAAGCAAAGGCAGAACAAATTTTTTTTTAACCACAAAATTTCCATTTTCTAATTTATGTTTCTTTTCTTTGTAAAATTTCTATTTATTTGAGAGAGAGAGAGAAAGGGAGAGTGTGAGAGGGGAGGTCAGAGGGAGCAGCAGCCTCCCAGTGGAGCTGGGAGCCCTGTGCAGGACTTGATCCTGGAACTCTGGGCTCATGACCTGAGCTGAAGGCATTTGCTAATCAACTGAGCCACCCAGGCGCCCCATAATTTATGTTTCCATATTAAATCTAAAATATATCCAATATTACGTGTTTGTATAATGACATTTGCTTATAACATAGCTCAGTAACCACAAAGTACATTTAAAAAAATATATTTTACCTATTTATCTGCCAGAGAGAGAGAGAAAAAAAGCACAAGTGGGGGAGCAGCAGGCAGACAGAGACGCTAACTCCCTGCTGAGCAAGAAGACAGAGGCAGGACTGGATCCTAGGAGGGGAAGATCATGACCTGATCCAAAGGCACACAACTAACTGACCCATCCAGGGACCCCCAGCATTTGCATTTTTGATCCTTGACTTTTGGGTTTCACGTCTTAAGGTCTTCATCATGTCAAGATTATCAATATATTCCATGTATATTTTAACACTTAAATGATTTTGTTTTCCCAGGTTAGTTTATCTGGAATTTTATGTATGATTGAATCCTTACATAATCATTTTATTAAGTTAAAATCTAAAATCACTTTTCATGGATGGATAGTCAACTTTGTTCAAACATGAATTGGCATTACCAGTATAGTGTATACTGCAACAGTGAGGGAATGAAAGAATCCTGGCAAATGCTCATCATTCACATCTCAGTCCACTTCTGTTGTTTTCTTTTAGTTGTGTAATTTAACAGTAAAGAGATTTCGTTGGGGTGCCCGGGTGGTTCACTGGGTTAAGCCTCTGCCTTCTGCTCAGGTCATGATCTCAGGGTCCTGGGATTGAGCCCTGCATCAGGCTCTCTACTCAGTGGGGAGCCTGCTTCTCCCTCTCTGTGTTTGCCTGCTTCTCTGCCTACTTGTGATCTCTGTCAAATAAATAAATAAAATCTTAAAAAAAAAAAGATTTTGTTAATGGGATTTCTTTGTGAAAAAATAAAATACCAGTATCAATGATGGACATCACCGAAAAAGTGATGGCTCTTAACCAGAATGTATGAGTTGTATGTAAGGTTTCCGTATAGTTTATTTATTTTTTTATTTATTTATTTTTTTTTTAAGATTTTTTTAATTTATTTATTTGATAGAGAGAGAAATCACAAGTAGGCGGAGAGTCAGGCAGAGAGAGAGAGAGAAGCAGGCTCCCGCTGAGCAAAGAGCCCGATGCGGGGCTCGATCCCAGGACACTGAGATCATGACCTGAGCCGAAGGCAGCGGCTTAATCCACTGAGCCACCCAGGCGCCCCCGTATAGTTTAGAACATATTTCATAATGTGTCCTATGCAACAGAGACCTCCACTCGGCACACCAGCTAAGTAACGTAAAAGGCCTGTCAGAGTGAAATGGGGAAGACTCCTGGTCAAACCATCACCTATGACCCATTTTTTCAAACAATGAACTTTCTAACCGCCTGCTTCCAAACAACAGGTAGCCCATGGAACACATCGTAAGGATGGAGGACTGCTTCTATGAGGAAAGCTCCCTGAGGTATAAGTCACATGATAATTGCTTCAGTTGTCAAAAACTTCTTATTGGGCCCGCGCAAATGTCCACAGGTGACCTTTTGACATGGAAGAGACTGAAATCTCCACCCTCTGATCATGTCAATACACCATCTCTGAACAGGCATGACGATGCACTGCGCCTGTGTAGATCAACAATTCCTTGACCTTTCATCATCCTTTCTAACTTCCAATCCCATTCACCCATGTTCTCCCTAAAATCCCATAAATGCTCAAGACTCCTTCGCAGAGGAAGGGAGCTTTGAGACTGGTTCTCCCGTCTCCATGCGTGGCTGCCTTGCAAATAAATTCCTTTCTCTGCCATCTACCTGCAAGTCTCAGTGATTGGCTTGCTGTAGATGGGGCAAAATGAACCTGGTTAGGTAACTGTTGGGTCCGCGGCTCTGGGAATGCAGGAGGAACAATAAAATGGCCAACCTCTTCCCTTATGACTCTCCCGCCAGAAGGACATATGCTGAGGACACATCACCGTAAGTAAACCGATACCTATGAAAGGAACAGCAACGTCAGGACTCCCCCTACCCTCCAACCATCAAATACCTTACCATATATAGTTGTGAACCGACGCCCCGAATACCTTACTTTATATGGCTGTGAACCTATGCCTTGTCTTAACCCAAATAACAGACCCACTTGACCCCTTCCTGGGCACCACTTCCCCAACTCTCTTCTCCTGAGTCATGGAGAAGACGCCCAAGGGCGCCTTTAATAAACCTTGCCTTGTGCCTATCTTGCCTGGTGTGGTGTATATGTCACCTGTAAAACCTTACAGTAACAACTAAAGGGTGACAGTGTATGTAAGCTGAGCTGCCATATAAAATAGCCTAGGAGTGCCTGCGTAGTGCAGTTGGTTGAGCATCTGACTTTTGGGTTTTAGGTCAGGACGGTGAAATCCAGTCCAGCCTGGGGCTCTCTGCTCAGAGCAGAATCTGCCTGAGACTCCTTCTCCCTCTCCCTCTGCCCCTCCCGCTGCTTGCTTGCTCTCTCTCTCTCAAATAAATAAATAAATCTGAAATAATAAAATAGTCTGGATGAGATGATTTTAGTCATCTCTGGCTTAGTGAGATCAGGAGATCTGGGAATCTGACAGACCTTAGCCGGGAACATTGACATCTGTGTTTCCTCTCATTTGGGGCACAAAGAAGGCAACTCCATTCCCTCTATCAGAAAGGGGGCAATGTGACTATTTCTACCCACTACAGACTGTGAATGGAAGCACTTCCAGGCCCAATCAGGAAAGAACAGTTAAAAGACTTCCATGTTCTCTCCTCCCTTGCTGGGACAACTAAGGAAGCCACATGTTCCAGATGGTACAGCTTGTCAATTTGAGTCCCTGAGTGACTGAGTAGAGCAGTTACTACACACTACCCTGAGTAGAACATATACCTTGAGCATGAAATAAAGCTTCGTTGTGTAAAACATTGAGATTTTGACGGATAATTTCCTACCATAGTAAAACCCCCCAAATGTGACTATTATGAAGATGTTTTTTGGTGGTTTTGTTTTTTTCTTATTTGTATTTTCTGACTTTTGGGTTATTTATAGAACTTATATAAAATAAAAAACCCATTAAATTATTTTGAGGAAAAAATAATTTAAAATATGGGGGCACCTGGCTGGCTCATGCTACTCTTGATCACACTTCATGAGTTCATGTTGTGGAGGCTGAGAAAAATTAAGGCCATCCCACCTGAGGTTTAGCCTTAACATAAGTATAGCCATCTTAGCTTCGGCAGCCATCTCAGGCCCCTGTGACAAAGGGCTGAACTTTCCCCTACTTTACTTTAGTTCCAGGGACCCCCACCCTGCTTTAGTTCCAAGAAAGTACCCCACCCTGCAACACCCCGGGAACAGCCAATCAGCTTACTGCAGAAAAGTCTGAACTTCTCCTCCTCCCTCTGCCCAGCCTCTTGTAATGACCCATAAAAACCCCTGCCTTAACTAGTGTCGGGGTCCAAGTCCTTACTCTGCTGCATCAGGTATACTTGGGCCCAAGCTTAAGCATGTCACCTCAGGGTCCAAGTCCCTACTCTGCTGTGTCAGGTATACTTGGGCCCAAGCTTAAGCTTGTCAAATAAACCTTGCTGTGTGACTTGCATTATCGAGAGTGTTCTCTGTCTAATTGAGGGGTGGTCGACTCCGTACCCTAACAATGTCCCATGTTGGGTGTAGAGATTACTTACAAAATAAAATTTTAGAAAATAAAAAATCTGCCAGAGGGGTATACCCTATCTTTATTAGCTTATATGTGAATTTTGGTTACCCATGCTGAAGAAAATGTTAATAGGTATTTACAGATACCTGGGGTCCATACATTTAAAAATTTTTTAAAAATTTATTTATTTTTTAGTAATCTCTATATCCAATGTGGGGCTCAAATTCACAACCCCGAGATCAAGAGCTGCATGCTCGGGGCACCTGCGTGGCTCAGTTGGTTCAATGTCTGCCTTCGGCTCTGGTCGTGATCCCAGGGTTGGGCTTCCTACTCAGTGGGAAGTCTGCTTCTCTCTTTTCCTCTGCCTGCTGCTCCCCTTGCCTGTGCTCTCTCTCTGTCCTCTCTCTGTCGAATAAGTAAATAAACTCTTAACAAAAAAACCTTTCATCTTCAATCCTTCTGTAATACGGAATAATGATTTTTATCAAGGGATTTGGCCTCCATCTGATAAAATCGGAAAACTTTCCTGCTTCCCCTTCACATCTGCCTTCTGCATAGTTCTTTCCATGCCCTGCACGAAACCTCTTGCAGATCCCTTCACTTGTTAAGTATTTTTCAGTCACAAGAAGTAGTCTTACCGCAGTAGTGAAAATACCTTGTCCATGGTAACAAGTACAACTCTAAACTTCATTCAAGCTAAAGGTTCTCTCCTTCCCCAGCTCTTGCCTGCTACGGATGTGAAACTTACTGTGCTGAAGGGAGGTGTGCCAGGCTTCTCCACATCCCAGCCTTTACTCCTCAGTGTATATTTGTCCTCTCTCACTGGCCAGCTGCTATTTCTGAACTGCCCTCCCCCAGCATTTGGTGCAGGAAAAGAAGGGATTAAGGGAAAGGGCAGTCTTTCCTGGGTGATGCGGGATACTCTCATCTTCAAAAGTTGATTCCCTGTGGGCATGAAGGATACACAAATGTTGACTCTTTTGCTCCTATGTCACATTTGTGGGCTTTTTTATGACTCTTCTGCTGGGACCTAGATAATGTCTCTTCTCTAGCTGACTGCCTATTACTTTTCTACCTCTAGCCCCTGGTCTTGTAGAGTCATCCCACATAAAACTCATTCTGCTGGAGTCCCTTTCCTCTCCAGGCATACATCATGGGGAAGGCTTGATTGATCGATTAATCAATTTTAAGTTTTTATTCCACTTAGTTAACATACAGTGTGATATTAGTTTCAGGTGTACAATTTAGTGCTTCAGTATTTACATACAACACCTGGTGCTCATCACAATACATGCCCTCCTTAATCCTCACCACCTACTTCCCTCATTCCCCCCACCCACCTTCCCTCTGGTAACCATCAGTTTGTTGTCTATAGTTAAGAGTCTGTTTCTTGGTTTGCCTCTCTCTCTCTTCTTTCCCGCTTTGCTTGTGTGTGTGTGTGTGTTTAAGATTTCTCTTATTTATCTGAGAGAGAGAGCAAGAGAGAGCACAAGTGGAAGGGAGGGGCAGAGGGAAAGGGAGAAGCAGACTCCCTGCTGAGCAGGAGCCCAAGGTGGGGCTCAATCCTAGTACCCTGGGATCACTACATGAGCCAAAGGCAGATGCTTAACTGACTGAGCCACCCAGGTGCCCGGTTGTTTTGTTTCTTAAATTCCACATATGAGTAAGATCATATGGTTGTCCTTCTCTGACTGATTTTGCTTGGCATAATACTCTCTAACTCCATCCATGTTGTTGCAAATGGCAAGATTTCCTTCTTTTTTATGGCTGAGTAATATTCCATTGTATATATTTATATTCACACCACATCTTCTTTACCCATTCATCAGTCGATGGACATTTGGGCTGTTTCCATAATTTGGCTACTGTTGCTAATGTTGCTATAAACATTGGGGTGCATGTATCCCTTTGAATTAGCGTTTTTGTATTCTTTGAGTAAATACCTAGTAGTGCAATTGCTGGGTCATAGGGTAGCTCTATTTTTAACTTTCTGAGGAAACTCTATACTCTTTTCCACAGTGGCTACATCAGTTTGCATTCCCACTAACAGTTCAA